>NW_020174438.1:2931206-3175553 GCF_003031525.2 Neophocaena asiaeorientalis asiaeorientalis
TTTTTTTTTTTCTGTTTCTTTTCATTTTTTTCATTTTTTTTTTTTTTTTTTTTTTTAAAGAACTTGAAGGAATCTTTTGAGATGTGTCTTTTAAAGAGGGTGCTAGATGGGAGGCACTAAAGGAGTAGCCCTTAACCTTGGACATGCATCAGAATCACCTCCTTAACCTGGGTAGAACTCATGGAAAAGAAGCGCACTTTGATTTTCACCAACTTTTAAATTAAAGTGGCACTTCCTTCAATCTTGAAAGTAGGCAACAAACCACAGTATCATTAGCAGTTCCCTTGTTACCGGTAGCAGTCAGGCATATATTCGTGCTCTCGCACCACTGTTGCAGATGACTTGAAACGGCATTTACACTCATCACTACTTAGCAATTAAGGTTATTGGCAGACCAGCCAGTAGGTTTTACTGCTCAGTGTGTTAATAAAGAAGCCCATAAAACACTGTATCTCAAAATATTTTGATAACTGTATTTCAGTGCAGTCATTTTCCTTTGTAGTCTTGTGTGTTTTCCTTTATTTACCTAATGCATTATTCTGAGACGGGACCTGTAGGCTTTGTTAAGCTGTCGTAGGAGTCCATGGCGTGAAAAATGTTAAGACCCCCTGTTTTTAAAAAGGCCAGGGGCCAGTGCCCACACTGGGGCCTCTTAGTCGTTCAGAGTTAGACGTGGCCTCCCTGGCAGAGGGAAGGTTGTTGAAGGGGATCTGTCCGTTGCATTCCCTGGGGTGGGGTCGCCCCCACTGTGGATGGGACGTGACCTCCAGACCCCAGTAACGCCAGCCTCCGTTCAGGTATTTGAAGCCTAAGGGCTCCACAGACCTGTTCGCAGGAAACTGAAGTTTGAAAAAATTCTGATCACCGGCTTTGCGGGGCTCTTGAAAATGCAGGGTCAGGGTCCATCTCAGAGTTGGAATGTGCAGGTGGTCCCAGATCTGCTGTTTGACACCAGGTGGGCCAGGTGGGAAGTCTGCAGACCCCTGCAGCTTAGGGCTCCGGTGGGGGCGAGTCTTCCTCTGGGGAGGCCTGAGGCCCTGGCTGGGGCTTGGCAGCCTGAGCCACCTGCTGACGTGTCTCTGGACTTCTGCCTCCCTCTGAGGCCTTTTTCACCAGTGGATCAGCTTGAGGACACAGACAGGATGTCCCACTGGAGATTTTTGATGTTTTGGGAGGGATCATACACACCCCCCATAGTCTGTTCTTCCTTGGAGAAGACTTGACCCGCTGTCCTGCAGACTCAGCCCCGAGCCGCTGGGATAGACAAGAGAAGGAAGACGAGCTAGTCTTCACCACCCCCCGTTCTCTCCAGCACGCGCACCTCGGGACCAAGCGTCAGAATGCTTTACGCTGAGCAACTGGATCTTACGTAGGCACCCTCTCCAAGAGTGTTCTGGGACATGACACATTCATGACTTTCTTCCCAAGGCAAAGGAAAAACTGTTTGAAGGGGTTGGGTTAGGTGGGGTCAGCTCACTAACTCATGTGAAAAGAGTAGAAAGAAACCAAGTGAGTAAATATGGAGAAACTCCATCTATCCCCAGTGATGGAGGGAGGGTCTTAAACAGAATCAAAATAGCTGAGCAGTAGAGACACTCTCAGAAGCTACCAGCTTACTTACTGGAAAGCCTAAGCAGTCGCTCATACCCTGCCCCTGAAGCCTACTCTGTTCCTCCTCCATCTCCTGCATTATCCTTTCCTGTGAATGAATGAAGGAATCACACGATCGCGTGAACCGTGGTGCAGGTAAATGTGAATGTGATTTAAGTTTCATCCTGGTCATTGCTTTGTTTGAAAGCGAGGTGATTTCACTAGGGCCTGTATGAGGAGTTGTGTGAGGGTGGGGACACAGATCTCTGGTCCCCACAGGCCCCGAATGGATCCCGCCCACTGCAGCCCCCTGCGAGCATCCTCCTCGCCTATGACTGGCACTGGCCGTGGCCTCCCCTAGTCACAGACGCAGGAAGGCCCAGAACACCTCTGCCACGGCAGCAGCTCGCTGCCCTCCATGGCTGAACGTTATTTGTCTGGGGCAGGTGCCAGCACCGAGGGGACCTCTGATTCTGGTTGCAAGTGTCCCAAAAAGTGGCCAAGGCCCCAGCAGGACTGGAGGCGAGAGGATACAGAATGTGCACGAAGACGTGAGCCACACAGCAATTTCAGCCCTGAACCAGGAAAGGAGAAAGAGGAAGGTGATGGAAATTTGCCCAAGGTGGCTGAGGGGACAGCAGAAGCAGTGCTGTGGACCGGTGCCAAGAAGCTGGTGGAAACGAGAACCGAGACGCGCCTTCCCATTGACACTCCTGTCCTGACGCCCGGGAGCTGGCTCCTGGGAGACCTTCCATGACACCCAGATCCCTCCCCCTGGGAGAGCCCGTCGTCTGCTCCCGGGAGGGCTGCTCACACTTCCCCAAAGGCATCTCTTCCTGTGTCTCCTTCGAGGCCCCCGACACAGTGGTGTCCAGGGGCGCTCCTGGGACACAGCACAGCCCCGGAGGACCCACCATCACGTCCCAGACGTTGCTTCCGGTGGCCATTCATTGCTCAGAATGTTTATGTTAAAAGAGAGAAGGTATAAGGCCCTTGCCGTGGACTCCCCTGCCAGTACCACGGGGTCCAGGCTGCGATGGGGGGGTGGCCTCTACCTCCGAGACCAACCAGGGCCACAGGGAGCAGTGTCAGCAGCTACTTTGGAGACTCACCATCAACAAGGACTCATATTTTATGAAAAATCATTTGGATTCATAGGATTGCTAGCTCTGCTGGACTCCTGAACAGTGAGGGGAGATGTCCAGCCAAGGAAAATGACATCAAACCTGTCTGGCTTGGAGAGCAGCCAAGAAGACCAAGGAGGCCATAGCCTGGCCGAGGCCAGAGAGGGTCAGAGTGGAGACGAAGGAGTTCACAAAATCAGCCACCAAGCAGGTGACCAAGCAGAGGGATATGGAGTTGGCCTCCTCGCTCTAAACAACTGCCCGAGACTGCTGAGGACACAGCCTGCCATGCTTCCTGTCTGCCTACAGCAGGGGAGCGAGCCCTGTATAGACACCGGCATTACCCGCTGAGCCGTGAGATCATCACAAGGGTGCCAGGCGGGAAGATTGGCGAGGCAAAGGGCAAGTTTGGGATATGCTGTGCTTGGGTGATCTGTTACCCCAGTCACCCTGGTGTAAAACAATCATTTGTTACGCTCGTGGATTAGGGGCTAGGAATTTGGACAGGGTTCAGTGAGATGGTTCATATCTGCTCCAGAGTCTGAGAGCTCTGACTTGAAGCCAGGGTGACTCAGTGGCTAAGGCTGGAATCATCTAGAAGCTCTTCATACTCATGCTTCTAGCTGTCACCTGGGACATTAGCTGGTGCTGCGGCCTCTCCACAGCCTGGGCTTCCTCCCAGCATGGTGGAGCCTTGGTTCAGAGGGCAAGCATCTGAAGAGGGAAAGAGCGAAGCAGAAGTTGTGTTGCCTCTCATGACCCAGCCTTGAAAGTCACGCAGCATCACTGTATCAGATTCACTAAAAGTGAGCCTAGGGGCTTCCCTGGTGGCGCAGTGGTTGAGAATCCGCCTGCCAACGCAGGGGACATGGATTCGATCCCTGGTCTGGGAAGATCCCACATGCTGTGGAGCAACTAAGCCCCTGCGCCGCAAGTACTGAGCCTGCGCTCTAGAGCCCATGAGACACAACTACTGAAGCCCACGCGCCTAGAGCCCGTGCTCCACAGAGAAGCCACTGCAATGATAAGCCTGCACACCGCAATGAAGAGTAGCTCCCATTCGCTGCAACTAGAGAAAGCCCGCGCACTGCAACGAAGACCCAATGCAGCCAAAAATAAAATTAATTAATTAATTTTTAAAAAAAGGTGAGCCTATGTGCTCTCCTAGGTTGGGTGGGATAGCTGAGGGACTGCCCTTTCAGTCCCCCCAGCTACCTGTTTCAAAAAACAATCCAAAGATGCTGTAAGTGCTCTGGTGAGATGAGGCCAGTGACTCAAGTGAAGGTCTCAGAGGGCTTTGGGAGTCGAGGCACGTCCCGCCTTGGGTTGCCTAGAGACACAAATGACCAGCCAGCCACCGGCCACCTTGACTGCTGCTGGACAGGGTCACTCCTCAGAGAGAAAAACCAATTACAGACACTTGAAGCCTCCACAGTTTGGACCTTGGCTCTCCCAGTGTCAGTCTTGGCAAGCCTTATAAATGCCTGTTGGTCTTTGTAGTCCAAACATATTCCTCTCTTCACCCGGCTTTCACTGGGGGTGGGTACTGAGGGCCAGGGGTTTCTGGGAGACAGGCCCTCGCTGCCCAGTGGGGAGGGTCAGGGATGTGTCTGAGGAGGACACATTGTGTTGCTCCTTAAAGAGGAATTGGCAGAGTGGGGAAGTGAGGGCATTCTAGAAGCAGTGACCAAAATTGGGTCTTGGGGAGGTCAGGAAATTGGACTGGAAAGCAGGTTGGGAACTGACTGTGAAGGGCTCTGCGTGCCGTGCAGAGATTGGCCTCGGGTCATCGTAGACAGAGAAGGTGGGAAGACAGTGAGTTACAAGATGGAGTGTCCTCAGGGTGAAGGTCTCACCAGGACTCACAACCTGGGTGAATTTGCTAGGACCCTTGAGCCCTGCAGATGCAGACATGGGACATCCTTGGCCCTCTTGTGAACTGAACTCAGACCTCACTGATGTGTATGTTATTAGTTTGCATGGGTGAGGAACATCTCTTTCCAGTGGCAGGAATGTTGGCGCCCCATCCAGGACACCCCCCATCTGGTGTCAGGGCCTTGAGGAGCCAGGTTGGTTGTCTGAGGGTTGCTGGGGGAGTGAGAATTCCAGCCAAGGGGGCAGTTCACGGTTCCAGGTGCTGCCTGGTGCAGGCAGAGAGCTCCCCGTGCCGGAACCTCAGGCCCCCGTCTCTCAGGTCACAGGGGGACATAACCTGTTTTCTATTCACTTCCCCCCTTGTCACACTTTGTTATTATGCCACCGTCACAGATGCAGTCTGGATGTTCCCTGGGCCTGGAGGGCTGCCTGTCTCCTCCAATCTGGCAATGATTGAATTAGTCCAACCTCAGCTTCCTCCAGGGCCCCTCTGCTGGAGCAGCTTTCAGAACAATTACGGTTAGGCTCCTGATGACTTGGGCAGCAGGCTTCTTCGGCACCAGCTGTGTCCCGTGTGTATTTGGTGCAGCTCAGACCTTCAAAGTCTGCCTTTGGAATGGGAGGTAGGGGCTGTGCAGACTCAGAGCCTCAGAAACGTGGATGGGGAGAGGGTGGAGGGCTCACTCCACTGCTTCTAACCCAGGCGGTGACAACACTCAATTGCTTAGACACAGATTAGACACGTGAACACGTTTTTTTTGGAATTAAATATGGGTAGAAATTCCCCAGAGGCAACATGGCTCAGGCTAAAAGAATGTGCTGGGAAGTTCCGTGAGTGTGGGGCTGGCTGTCTCTGTGGCCTGTCTGTGGGACAGGCTTTAGTCTGGAACACCCCTCTCCGTCCTTGAGGACCTGTGGGTGTGACGGTCTCCTCAGAGGGCCCGAGGTCTGGGCTGGGGGCCAGGAGGAGAGGAGAACTCCAGGACCGTGTCCTGAGTGATATGGGCACCGCAGGCTCTGGGGTATGGGTCTCCACGCCTCGTGTGCTGAGCCCAGCTGGGGCCATGTTTTCCTGTTTCACGGGCTGTGTGACTGGGGAAGAGGCATTGGTGGGAGCAGCCCCGGAGCCCCAGGCCTTTGCAGATGTTGGGACTTTAGGATAATGATAGTTGGCGTCGGCTCCTGGCTCTGGCCTGGGTTTTTCCATCGGGCGATCCCTGCAGCGTGGGTCAGGCCGCAGCCCTGGGTGAGGTTTGCAGCTTTGGCTGAGAGTTTCCAGGGCAGCGTCTAGGAGAGGCTGGGGGCACCCTGCTGTGTTCGAGACAAATGTGCATGAGTGTCACAGCTCCTGCGATTGACCTGGTCTTAAGGTCAAAAAAGGAGTCTGAGGAACAGGGGAAGCTGACTTGGAGATCCTGTAGAAGGAAGGGGAGGCCGCCTGCCGCTGCTCTCAGCACCGCTCCCAGCCCTCTGGGCACCTGCACCAGGGCCCAGCCTTGGAGACCCTGCCCTTCCTTGCAGGCAGAGCTGGCAGCTCCCAGGCTCCCCCAGAGGCCTCCTGCCCCACACTTCTCCCTCCTGCCCCCTGGCCTGGGCCCCCAGGCTGCCTGCTCCCTGGGGTCTGCCCTTTTCTCCCTAGAGCACTGGGTCGGGGTCAGATGGAACTCTTGGGCTGAGTGCCCCGCCTTACCACTTCTTACCCATGACCTTGGCAGGTGACCTCACTGCCTTGGTCTGTAAAGTTGGGCTTCTCTTGCTCACTTTGGAAGATGATGAGATGAGATGAGGGATGCCAAATGCCTAGCACCCAGGGTGATTGAATCGTGTGTCTCCTGGCCGTTTGCATGCCCTCTTGTAATTGGGCATCCCTGGGCCCCCCTTGTACTTCTGTGCACCTGTCCTCCTCCCTCCTGTCTCCCCACAGCAGAGGGCTCCAGGGTTGTCTTGTGGTGATGGATGGAGAGCCCTGGCTGCACCTGACATTCTGGGTCTTTTCAGTAGGACAGGTATTCACTCTAGAATGAGATCTGCTGGCCTGAACTTAGCTCAGAAGCTTACTCAAGGCTTCCCACGGTCACCTTTTGAGCTCCTGCAGTGAGTTACGAGTGCAGACAGAGGTGCGCCCTGGGGGTTGAGTCCTGGGCGCCCGGCACTGTTCCAAGAGCATGCACATTTTATCTCTTTTCATCTGTCCAACAGCCTCTTGAGGATTCTCATTTTACAGACAATTCGAGGCACAGAGAGGCTCAGTAATTTGCCCAAGGTCACCCAGCTTGTAAGTGAACCCGTATTCAATTCCAGGCTGGGGCCCCAAAGCCTGCAGCTCACCCTCTTGCCAACCCCAGGTACACTGGTGCCACGTGGCCTTGAGGGGCTGGAGGACATGGAGTAACCAGAGTGCGTCCAGTGCAGCGACGGGGCCCGGAGAGGGAGGTGTGAGGGTGTGTGCTCCCAGAGTGCCCGGGACTTCCCCAGTGTTGGCACTGCAGGGCCCGCATCCCAGGAAGCCCCCCCAGTTCTGGGAAGATGAGGACGGTTGGTGCCCACAGTCTGCTCAGGAGGACCGGGGCTCAGAGAACAGCCCCACGTCTGGGAGGGACATTTGTTTATCTCAGACTGTACCATCCCCGCATCCCAGGAGCATTCAGGGCCCGGCACCACCACTACACACCTGGGGCCAGGAGAAGACCATCCATCCAAACTCTGTAACCAGAGCATGGGCCTGGGCCCCAAACTTGCCGGTTGAAAGTTTCTGGGCTCAACGCAGAAACCTTGTTCCGGTCCCTGGGGTAAAAATCCTTCAGAATGTGCCGTGTCTTCCCCCCGCCACCGACCCCATCCCCTCTGTCATACCTCTGGCTCCCACCCCGAGGGAGATTTGAAGCTCAGGAACAGAGGCTGGATGTGTGTGGAAGGTCTGAAACAGAGGAGATTTGGCCACAGGCTTGTTGGGAGCGGCGGGTGTCAGATTCCTAGGGCTGCCATAATAAAGCACTGCAAGCTAGGTGACAAGGTGACCCACCAGAAATGTGTTGTCTCGCAGCTCTGGAGGCTGGAGGTCTGAAGTCGAGCTGTTGGCCGAGGTGGGTCCTCTGAGGGCTGTGAGGGAAGAGCTTGTAGATCTTCTCTCTGTTCTTCACAACGTCTTCCTTCCAGCAGTGTCTGTCTCTGTGTCCAAATTTCCCCTTTTCATAAAGACACCAGGTGTATCGGTCTAGGGCCCACCCTAATCACCTCATCTTAAGTAATTATATCTGCAATGACCCTATTTCTAAATATGGTCACATTCTGAGGTATGCCGACTGAAAAAAAAAAAAAGCACAACCTGCAAACTGAGAGTTATGTTTTATTTGGTGGACATTCTGAGGACTTCAAGCCTGGAAGAGAGGACTCTCAGATCACTCTGAGGGAGTGTTCCGAAGAGGCAAGGCGCGGGGCGGGGGGGGGCAGCCAGGATATATAGGAGTTTTTGTAACGAAGACCAGGTAGTCAGGACATCAAAAGATTACTATTAATTAAAGAAAACCAGATATCTCAAGTTAAGGAAGTTAGCACTGTTCTATGTATGGGAAGATGCAAGAGTCTGGGCTCACTGAAATCATTCCTTTGATGTGCACTTCAGCTGTCTGGGGCCAGTACCCTGCTTTTCTCCATTCTGAATTCCCCCGGGGTACACAGTTGGGGGTGACTGCAGTGGCTGAGGGCTTGGCAGTGGGCAGCCCCTTTGGTTTGTCTCCATCCTGAGTTCCCTCAGGGCTCATGGTTCGGGGCAGGTATAATGTGATGGCTTGATGGCTGCAACATCCTTTGTTTACTGATATGGCAGGCAACATTTTTCATTCACAGGTACTGGGAATCAGGGCTTCAAAATATGAATTTGGGGGGAGCATAATTCAACCTGTACCTGGGTATTCAGAGGCAACAGGGTGTGGTGGAAGGTCAGTGAGCCTCAGCGTGGGGGTCTGATGGACTTGGATTTACATCTTAGTGTTTCCAACTCCATCGATGACCTTGGGTTCTGAGCCTCAGTTTACTTATCTGCAAAGTGGAGATCGGTCTTTGGTTCATCTATGTATTTTTAACTGAATGGCAACTCTGCGCCGGCCACGTGCTGAGGGATGTGAAGTGACCTCACGGCGCTGTGAGGATAGAGAGTGCCATGGAAGCCCGAGCAGGTGCTGGCACACAGCAGGTGCTCTCTGAACCTTCCCTGCTGCAGGGGGTGTAGCTCCAAGGGCCAGCGAGTTTCAGCTGGTGGAGGTCCCCTGGGCCTTCATTTCATGTGCCCTGGCTGGTTCCCCTGAAGATGGGCTTGAGAGGAGCCTGTGGAAAGCCTCAGCCCTGGCAGGGGCCCCCCTGGTGGCCTCCTCCTTTAGGCCTCTCGATATAAGAATGTCTGGATTCCCGGGGACCATGGACAACATGTCCCGGCCAGTGTGAGAAGCGAAGTGTGGCAGCAGGAGGGCCACAGAGAAGCTGACCTCCCTCCGCCGCTCGCCACACAGAAGCCGAGGAAAGCCTCGCGGGGTTCCTGTGCTGTTTTCTCCCCCTTCCTTTGCCTCCCCCGATAAACTCTGAAATGGAAAATCAAAGACGCAGAATGGCTCCTTTGCCATTTTCCAGTATTTCATGGTAGTGTTGAAGTGCCAGGGCCATTTCCCGGCCTAGCATCCTGCCAGATCTCCAGCGTGTTCCCTGCCGGTCCCGCCTCCCCGCCGTCCTCAAAGTCCTGACAGCAGGCCTCTAGGCTGTTTGTCAGCCTTCCCCACCAGGATGGGAAGGAGGGGTGGGGACAGACAGCGAGTGGCCGGGACCGGGGGAGCCTCCGAAGAAGCTGGTTCTAAGTGACCCAGCTTTGAGCCCCAGATGCCCACGGGCCGTGGCCTTGGCCCTGAGTCTCTGGGGATGTGTGGGGCCTGGGGCCTTGTCCCAGGCGGGTTCTGCTAAGCTGGGACTGAGGCACAGGAGACTGGTTGGCGCTGAAGGGAGAGAGGTGATCCTCCCAGGAGGGGAGATGGAAGGATCCTGTCTTTAGGGTCAGACCCACTGGCTTGGACTCGCAACGCCACGTCTGGGCTGGGTGACTCTGGACAGATCCTTCACCTTTAATCTCAGTTTCCACATCTGGGAAGTGTGGGTACTAAGGCCCGCGTTGGGGGGATTCAGGAGAACTGGTGCTGAGTGGCAGCAGCAGTGACCCGGCCTGCCTGGGCCTGGTGCCAGAACACCGTGGGCAGCTGGTGTAGGCTCAGCTTGTCATCTCACCCCAGCACCTCATCCCACCTGCTCTGCGGTGCTCACATGAGCCCTTCATTTTTTTTTCTTTCTTTTTAAAAAATTTTTTGGCATTCTCACAGCCCGGTGAGATAGGTCACAGCTGTGAAGTGGCAAAACCAGAATTCAGTTTCTGCTCTTTGGCCTCTAGGGGTTCTTTACACTTTGAAGTTCCAAGATTTCCAGTATGATCACAATTCTCAAAGAGCATCTCTAGCATTTCTAGCTGCTGGGAATGCACATCCACAGTAAGCGAGCTGGCAGACCGTTAACAAAGAAGCACCGAGCTTTCTTGGGGGTCAGTCATGCTGAACTAACCTGCCAGAGTCCCTGGCAGGTAGCAGAAATATGTCTGCAAAGGAAACCATTGCTTTAGTGTATCTGGATTTTTCAAAAGTGTTTGGCAAGGTTCCATGCCAAAAATTTTTCCATACCTAGAAAAAAATTGCTTCACTGTGACTTTGTAGGGAATGCTTTGTTCTGCGTAGGAGTCAGTTTAGGGAAAGGAAGATATTCCTGAGGATGAACCTGTTCTTTGCTTGATGGAGAATTGTGAACAGCAGGGGCTCTTAGCTCATATCTTTTTTTTTTTTAATTTAATTTATTTGGCTGCCCCGGGTCTTAGTTGCGGCATGTGGGATCTTCATTGCGGGATCTTTAGTTGTGGCATGCGAACTCTTAGCTGCAGCGTGTGGGATCTAGTTCCCCGACCAGGGATCGAACCCGGGCCCCCTGCACTGGGAGCGCAGGCTCTTAGCCCCTGGACCACCAGGGAAGTCCACCCCTGCCCCCAGAGCTCATATCTTTTAAATTAAAGATCTGGAAAGGGAAGTATGTAGTAAAAATTCCAAGTCTACAGGATTCTTGGGGAATGAGAAGCCAAGTTAATGGAATGTGCATATTTTCTTGCTTTGGTTCCCAGATCAGTGCTAACGGTCAGCATCTTGTTAGCCTGTTTGCTCCAGTAATATACAAGTGGTTTCATCCACTAAGCGGTATCCATCAGGTGCCCCCACATGCCAGGCGCTGTGCCGGGTCCAGGCGCGTGTCACACGTATTGTTATTCTGCTCTACAGGAGTGAGATTACATGCTTCTTTCACTTGCTTGTTTTACTTACTGATGGATTGTAAACATCACAGTGCAAAGAACTACCTCATTCTTTTTAATGTCTGCCTGGTGCCATTTTCCCACGAAATGATTGTACAATAATTTAATCAGTCCCCTCTTATTGGGCATTTCCATTATTTCTGGATTATAAATATTATACTGCTGTATAGCCTTAAACATCCCTGTACTTGGATATTTGCACGTATGGATGAGCGTTTCTGAGGAGAGCCCCCTGGAAGGGGAATTGCTGGGTCAAAGGATCTGTGCATTTACATTTTTGATAGATGCCGATGAGTTGCCTGCAAAGAACATCTACTTCAATTTTAATTACCCCCTAACTGCCATCTGGCAATGCTCAGTTTCTCGAATCCCTACCAACATGGGATATTATGCAATGTATTAGTTTCCTATTGCTGCTGTAACAGCTTACCATATATTTAGTGGTTTAAAAACAGGAATTTATTATCGTACATTTCCATAAATCAGAAGTCCAACAGGAGTCTCACTGGACTGAAATCAAAGTATTGGCAGGGCTGTGCTCCTTCTGGAAGATCTAGGAGAAATACTGATCCTTGGCCCATGGCCCTTCCATAGTCAAAGCCAGTTAGGTCTGGATAACTGGGGATGAGGGTCTTTGCATGTGGCATTGCTCTGACACTGACCCTGCCGCTCCTTGGCATGTGCAGAGCCCCTTACCATTGCACTGGGTGCACCTGGATAATCCAGGCTTCTTTCCTTATGTCAGGTCAGCTGATGAACACCCTTAATTCCACCTGTGACTTTAATGTCCCCTTGCCATGTAACACGACATGTCCATAGCTTCCAGGGATGAGGGTGTGGACATTGGAGTGGGGGGGGGGGAGTATTCTGCCTACTGCAGATAGTATCAAACTTCTTGTTTCTGTTCTAAGTGAAAACATGGTATCCAGCTCTGTTAAGTTGCATTTTCTTGATTATTGGTGAAATCGAACTTTTTTGGCTGTGTTGGGTCTTCGTTTCTGTGTGAGGGCTTTCTCTAGTTGTGGCGAGCGGGGGCCTCTCACCATCACGGCCTCTCTCGTTGCGGAGCACAAGCTCCAGACGCGCGGGCTCAGTAGTTGTGGCTCACGGGCCCAGTTGCTCTGCGGCCTTTGGGATCCTCCCAGACCAGGGCTCGAACCCGTGTCCCATGCATTGCCAGGCAGACTCTCAACCACTGCACCACCAGGGAAGCCCCTCGAAAATCTTTTCTGCGTGAAGAGACAAAGCAGTTTCACTGGCTGTAAGTTGTCTGTTCATACCCTTCTCTCTTTTCTGCTGGGTTGCATTTTTTTTTTTTTAATTGAATGATAAATTCTTTGAGGGCAAAGGCCTTCTCCTATTCATGTTTGCATCCCAATGCTTCAAAATGTGGCCGGGTTCAGAGAAGGGCCTTGATACCTGTGGGCCCTCTACTTCTCCCTCTCTCCTGCCCCCACCACCCCATGCTCTTGCTATTCTGTTTTGGAAGAAATGTCAGGACGCTTCTGGCTTAACTGGCTGAGTTGAGTCTGTGTCGAGGAAGGCGCGGTGGCTGAGTGCTTTACTTATAAACCTGTCGGCTTCTCAGGCTATTATGGACTCTGGGGTCACACAGACTGAGTGCCCTGCCCCTAGCTCAGCCCCTGATTTGGGCGGCCCTTCCGCCCCTCTGAGACTCAGTTTTCTCACCAGTAAAAAACAGCCGACCTTTTAGGGTTGCTGGGTTGGGAACAGGGACAAGATCGATTCCTTTTGGGAGGGCAGACCCTACTTGCTGAGCTGCTGCACTGCCGTGGTGATGGAAACTTCGGGCAGAGCCGTGGGAGGGGGCTCGTGGGCCGAGATGCGTGGGACGCTGGGGAGACACAGAGAAGAGCCATTTTAGGTCATCTTGCAGGGTGGTGGGCAGTGTGCTCTCCTTTTGTTACTGAATCAAACTTGGGTCCACTTGCCTGCATCTAGTAAAGCCGACCTGCTGATGCTGGGTTGTGGTGAGGGAAGTGCAGCGTTTGTTGCAAGGCCAAGCAAGGCGTAAAGCTCAGAAGATCCCAACTCCCCGATGGCTTTCAGGGAAGGGTTTTTAAAGACAGGTTGAGGGAGAGAGTTGCACATGTGCTGATGAGCTTGCGGACATTCTTCTGATGGGTGGGAAGGTAACTGGGAGTCAACATCCTCAGTCTTCTGGTTCCAACTGCCTGGGGTCCGTGGGCTTGTGATCAGCATAGAGTTAACTTCTTCCACCTGCTGGGGGTTTCAGTAACTGCAAAACGGCTCAAGGACATATTTAATGGCTAAACTATCACTGTTTTGTCTTGCTTGACTGTTTTCCTTTGGTTCTGCATTTTCTCACTTCTCTGATTAAATTTTTTCTTCAGAACTCAGGGAAGGCCTAGGAGGTTAAAGTTTTTCTACAAACAAGAGGCAGGCGGAGGACATGGGGTGGGGGTGAGGGTCTGTCCCAGGAAGGCCCCATTGGGTCCTGCTTGGTTACCCTTGGGCACTTTTTGAGAGGTTACAGTAAAGACTTAAATTACTTTTCACTTGTTCTGGGTGTCAGCCCATGTCCCTTCTGGAGCCCCTGGTGAGCACAGAGCCTGGCACACGGGGGTGACTGGTACCACGTCTCCAGGTTGGCCTCCTCCCCGTCATCGCTCAGAGGGGCTGTGGGAAGATGGTGTCCAGTGGGACTGACCGTCTTCCTGGCTGGGTGAGCCTTGCTTGGTGAACAGAGCATGACCGCATGCTCTAACGTATGCCAGGCTGGGGGTCAGTGCTGGGCGGGAGTTGCAACAGTCCTATGCAGAGGCCAAGCCTGCAGCTGCCCTGAACCAAATACCCATCTTCTTAGGCCTGCAGTGTTGGCCTGGGGACACCTGTCACTTCCCAGGGACAACGCTTCATTCCCTAGGCTACCTGGCCAGAGCCTCCCTGCTGACCCCCAGGCCTACACACATGCTCTGGCCCTGGGGGTCCCTAGAAGACCCCGTTCACAGTCTCCTGTCCATACCCATTAGCACTGGTGTCTCAGCTCACAGAGCAGAGGTAGGGACCAGCCCAGGCCACTTAGGCCAGGGCTTGCCCATCCAGGCCTTTCTGGGTCCGGCTCCACACTTGCTTTCAGCATGGAGCATGCCCAGGTCAGAGCAGGGAGGTAGGTCCCTCCCTCCCCCAGACCCTTCCATAAAGTTTGCTGGGGCCCCAGAACACCTGCCTCAGGAGAGTTTCTCATCCGTGGGTCCCTGACGGCCACATCTGGAGCCCTAGGCCCCCTCAGCCAAGGGCTGGTGGTGGAGAGGGTCCCCCTACCCTGAATAGCTGTTCTATCTTGGGGGGCCCCCTTGGCCTCTCTGAGCCTCAGTTTCCAGGTTGATAGCATGGGGAAAGTAATCCCTCCCTGCTGCTTGCTGGGGAAGCCACGAGGTAGACAGGGGACGTTGAGCCTGCCGGGGCTGGCACCATGACGGGTTGTCAGTGGTGGATCTTATGCCTCTCGCCTCTGCTGCCCTACTCTCCCTCTGAAGCTGCCAGTTCCCAGGCCGGAGCCTGACAGCAGGCCCGGAGCTAAAGCAGCCCTGCTCCTGCCAGTGACGGGTGACCGTGGCCGGGCCGCAGTGGCCTCCCTCTTCTGGACCTTGGGGTGGACAGATCCCTTCTCTCCCTTTCTCCTCCATTTGTCCGGCCGAGCAGGGCTGGCAGCCATGAGAAGGCACCTGGGCTGGAGGGCTGAGTGCCAGCTGCACCCTCCTCGGGTTTCAAAGCTGGCAGCTGCCTTTGCCAGGCAGCCCTGGACCCCGGACCAGGACCCCCAGGAGGCCCCCCAACAGCCCCCCAGCTGCACAGCCTCCGCAGCACTTTTCCTTCACTGTCAGCAGGGCCCTACTGGGCCTGGACCCCAGCCCTTCCTGTGCAGCCACCTGGGCCTGGAACTCATTAGCTCTTCTTATTAAATCCATCTGCTCCTCCTTGAAGAATGGCTCTGAGTCTCTGTGCTCCAATCCTGGGTGTGTGAGGAGGAGGGCTGCACGCAGGCTCGATTGTGTGCACTGGGTGTGGCATCCTGCAGGGCAGAAACCCGGGCGTGCAGGGTGGGTGAGGGCCCCCGCCAGCCTGGAGGGAGTGGATGCTGAAGTGAGAGAGCCAGGCGGGCTGCCTGGGTGTAAGAGGAGTCTGGAGGCCATTCCTGTGGGCTAAGACTGCGGGATAAAGTGGGGCTTGGCCCTTCCAGGGCACCGCGGGTCAGCTGATCTGCCTTTCACTGATGAAGCTGCTCCCTCCTCCCCTCCCCTCTCCTCTCCTCCCCTCCCCTCCCTCCCAGGAGTGCATCATTGATGAGGACTGTGGGCCTGGCAGGTACTGCCAGTTTTCCAGCTTCGAGTACTCCTGCCAGCCGTGCCGGGACCAGCAGACAGTGAGTGTGCCCAGAGGCCCCCAGAGCTGCAGCGCCAGGGCCATGGGGGCCCAGAAAAGGGGACCTGGGGGAGAGGGCCAGTGGCCCCCGGTTCTCAGCTGGGCTTCCTGGAAGCCTCCTGTGGGGCCCCACCGTGTCCACGCTTGGAACAGCCAGTCCATGGTGCCCAGTGGGGCTGACTCCTGGCGTGATCAGAAGCCATTTGCAGACCTGCTGTCACCCTACCCGCCCAGTGGCTTCTGGCCCCAGTGCCTGCCTCATAGATGCGAGAGATGCGGAGGGAGGACAGAGGCAGCCCCACCCTGCCCCTTCCCTGGGGAAAACCATCCCAGTAGATGTAGCTGGCAACACCACGGCAGCCCTTGGGCAGGGAAGGGGCAACCCACGCCCCAGATCTTTTTTCCAGTCTGCTCATAGAGGGCAGAAGGAGGCCCAGGAAGAAGCCAGAGCATGTTCCAGATGGAGGTTCCACAGAGAAGCGGGAAGCCGGGGAAGAGTGACACTCCCTCTGCCCAACAGATGTTTTAGCCAAAGCCATATATGGGCTTTTCTGGTCCTTTTCATTATTAAGGCAATAACACAGCACGATAACAAGTTTGGAAAATAGAGGGCTTCTTGCCGCCCTGCCTGGCCCCACCTGTGGTTAGGCAGCTCCTGGCCTGCTCGGTGCCACCACTCCACATGTGCGACCCCAGGCCCGAGGCACCCAGTGCCCTCCTGTCCATGTGGCTGTCCAGGCTTGGGCCTTAATTTAATCAGCTGATCAGATTCACGCCGCTGCCTGCGTCTGTGGGCCATAAGCCATCTTCCTTCCTGACCGTTAATTAGGGACCTAATGAAAAGGAGGCAAAGCCAAGTCTGGGGGGGAACCGAAAAGATGCAACCATCCTTTATAAAATCTCAAGCTGCGTAGGACTCCCCCAGGTGTCATGTTTCCTGCCCAGCTCCCATCTCCACCCCCTTGACTTCCCTAAGACACCCCCAGACCAAGGAGCTCGGTTTCCTCCTGTCTATAGTAGGAGGATGTGGGGTAGCCGACCTGCACTGTCTCCAGGCTTCTGGATTGGGGGCAGGGACAGGCTGGGCTCCCTCAGGTCCGTGAGCCGCCTGTGTTTTCCCTCCCTGCTGCAGCTCTGCACCCGGGACAGCGAGTGTTGTGGAGACCAGCTGTGCGTCTGGGGTCACTGCACCGGAACGGCCACCAAAGGCGGCAACGGGACCATCTGTGACAACCAGAGGGACTGCCAGCCGGGGCTGTGCTGTGCCTTCCAGAGAGGTGGGTGGGCTCCCCTCTGGGGGCAGGACAAGCCCTGTCCCAAGCTCTAGCACACTGGGCCTCCTGGGGCCCCGTCCATGCCAACCACACCTTTTCAGGGACCTCCTCCTAGGCAGGGTCCCCGATGCTTATTGGTATGTGTCCCAGCACCGCAACTTCTTCCCGGGGCTGAAGACCAGCTCTCTGTCTCACTCTTTTTCTTTTCCTCCTGTGATGCCTAGAAATTAAATTCCTTCAGGATGCATGAGCCCAAGGAGGGAGGAATACCTCTAGATGGGTGGGATGAGGGCACCCCCTCCCCATCACACTCCACCCATTCCCCAGGCCTCAGGGTAGCACCTGGCCCTGGTCCGCTTTCCTGCGAGTGGCCCCCTTCTACTCCCATCTCCCATTCTCACTGCCCTTCCCAGGTGAGGTCTGCTCAGGTGTTCTCCCTATCCACGGGTGTTTCTGAAACCCTCCCTTAACCCCTCCCTCAAGCCCTAGTCCACCTGGTACCTGCTGCCCCAGCAATTTTCCTCAAGGACATGGCTCCCTGGATATCATTCCTCTGGGAGCTGCGGTTGCCCCTGTCCTGTCACTTCAATTCCACTCCTCAGTTGGCCTTCCAAGACCTCGGCCGGGTCCAGCTTACCTGTCCTCCTTTTCTCTCTACTCCTTGGCCCATCTGGGAATCTTGCTGTCCCAACCTTTCTCACCAGCCCATATATATATAAACATAGTTACTTTCATTTTTTAATTATACAAATAATACATTTTCAATGTAGGAAAACTGGAAGATACAGATAAGCAAAGGTCTTATCTATATCCTTCCAGATTTTTTTTCTTTGAAAACATATTTTGTAATAATAATTCCTGCCCCTCCAAAAAAACTTCAGTGCCTTTTTCTACTCTTAATTTCACCATACCTCTGGCCTCAAAACCCAGCACAAGACCACCTCTTCCAGGCAGTCCTCCCTAACTGCTCCAGCCCTCCCAGCTTGTTCCCTCCTGAGCCCATGCCATCATTCTGGTTTCCTACCATTCCACCTCTTCAATCCCAACCTCCACTTTGGGGTTCAGGGTGGAAGCTGGGGGGCTGCACCCCATTTCTCTGCTCCTTCCTTTGGTGCCTGCCTGCCTGGTACAGGGGTAACCCTCAACTGGTTCCAGGTCTGTTGTTTCCTGTGTGCACACCCCTGCCCGTGGAGGGTGAGCTCTGCCACGACCCTGCCAGCCGGCTTTTGGATCTCATCACCTGGGAGCTGGAGCCTGATGGAGCTTTGGACCGATGTCCATGTGCCAGTGGCCTCCTCTGCCAGCCTCATAGGTGAGGTCTCACTTGCCCTTTCTGTTGGGGGCTGAGAGCAAATGAGGTGCCACCCAGTGGGGACCCAGGGGCAGGAGCAGGGTGGGGGGAAGATGTGGATTTAATTTAAGGTAGGTTTAGTTGGAGGTGTCCTTGGGTCTTCCAGATGGAGGGTCCAGTAGTGGATCTATAGGACTAGGGCTCAGGAGGTGTGGCCAGGGGTACAGATTTGGGTTCATCTGTGTGAGGGTTGAAGCCTCCTCAGTAGATGACGTTAAAAAAGACTGGGTGTGGAGGGAGCCCAGGCGCATCACAATGAAAGAGCAGAGGAGACTGAGAAGGTGCAGTCAGAGGTAGGAGGGCAGCCGGGAGAGTGGCCAGCAGAGTAGAGGCCGTGGAGAGATGTGAAGCACCAGGCCTGCTCAGAGGCTAAGTTCTCCATGTGCATCTCACTCAGCAGCCGCTGCTCTGCCTTGTCTCCCAGCAGGATCCAGGGTGGCTGGGGAAACAGACAGAACCCTGGCCCTGGCCCACAAGGCCCAGGGCTCCCCATAGGTGCAGCAGGGGCTGCTGCTGCCTGGGGGCCCAGGTGGGCAGGGGGCTGTAAACTCTCAGACCGCCAAGTCCTCAGGGCTGCCAGAGAGGGTCTGTGACAGGAGGACAGACCTGTGGCTCGATGTGGGGGAGCTCACCTTGGAGCACATTCTCCAAAGGTGACCCTCCCTCAGCATCTGCTTTAAGGCAGGATGTTAGAGGAGGTGCCATGAAGGTGAGCTGGGCTTGTGCAGAGGGCGAGGCCTCAGTTTGGGGGCCTGGGCCTCGCCTCCGTCCCTCCCTCCACAGCCACAGCCTGGTGTACGTGTGCAAGCCCACCTTTGTCGGGGGCCGCGATGAGGACGGAGCGAACCTGGTGCCCAGAGACGTTCCTGATGAGTATGAAGACGGCGGCTTCATCGAGGAGGTGCGCCGGGAGCTGGAGAACCTGGAGAGGAGTCTGTCGGTGGAAATGGCTCTCAGGGAGCTCGGGGCCGCTTCGGAGCTGCTAGAGGGAGAGGAGATTTAGACCCAGGCCTGTTCTGTGGGTAGACATGCAACAGAAGTAGTTAATTTATTTCCCCAGCTGTGTCCCTAGGTGTGAGCTCACCAGGCTTTTTTTCCGTGGCCTCTTCCCAGTACATTTGCCCCTCTGGCTTAAAACAACATGAGGGGCTGCACCCTTGCCCAGCACCCACCCCCTCCCCCATGCATCACAATTCTGGTGTCGGGGAAGACCAGGGTGTGGGAGGCTGAAGGTAGAATAGGGCTGCTAAACTGGTCCAAAGTATTGGCTGCTTCACCTCTGCTGGTTGGCAGACGGCACGTTTCGTTTTGTGTGACATTGCCTTGAGAATAGTTGGAGGGGAGGGGATGGAAAAGAATGCAGAATTTCCCCACGATGGGTTTTGGGGTAATGTTGACTCTCAAACATGTGGAGAAGAATGCCCTGCTTTGCAAACGTAAACCTGCGAAAATGCAACAAGTGAATCTTTCATGCCATTCTCCCCATGGGCACAGGCAAGTGCTGCCCTCAGCTGCTGCAGGTGAAACGTTCTCACTCCACGTTGCCTGCCTAAATCCTCTCAGCAGGGTTACTCAGCTCCTACCTCTGTGCCAGGGCAGCAGTGTCATGTCCTCTCACCACAGCCTGGTGAAGGGGGCATTGGTCTCCCCGTCTGCCAGGATCTCAGAGGCTCAGAGATGTCAAGTGGCTTTGCCAAGTCACAGAGCTAGTGAAGACCAGAGCAGGATGTCACCCAGGTGTGATTCCAAGCCCAGTGCTCTCCCCACCAGCCTCGGTGCCACCTAAAGTACCCGCTATGAGGAAGAAGAATGAGATTTTTTTTTTTTGAGGCACACCTGGAACTAAGGTCAAACTAGTTCACACATCCCTGTAAGATTAAAGTTCTGCTGTTTGTTAGAAAAACAGCGTTCTCCCCAGTGTGGGTGGCCATCACTCCAGTGGAGACAGAGGTATTGACACTATCCCCTGTGGCAGTCAGTTATATCAGTAACTTTGAAGGTACACATGACCGGAGCATAATATGTAAGTTAATGTGCCAGAAACAGTACTTAGGTAATCTTAGGGCCAGGATTATAAATGAAATTTGCAAAATCACTTACCAGCAACTGAAGATCATATTGACTGCATGGAGAAAATCGAGCCAAGCAAGACTTTGTGAAATATGGTTGTAATATCCAAGCTAAGAGCACTGAATTGTATGCTGTTCCATAAATGATATTTTCAAGTGTCATGGACTGTTTCTATCATGTATTCAGAGTTATTAAATGTTAAAGTCACACACAATTGTATAAGCATGCTTTCTTCAAGTTTTAAATTATGTATAAACACATGTTGCATTTAGAAATCAAGCATAAATCACTTAAACTACTCTTTTGTAGCTTTTGGACTTCTTTTTCCTTTTGACTTTGAAAACATTCCTTTCAGCCAGAAAACATAAAATAGAAATGACCTGCATTGTCCAAAAAGAAAAAAAAGTTCTTCCATAAAGCAAATTTTCCAGACAATGGAAGCACACCTCTTTTAGCATCAAAATATTTTAGAAATGTTAACCATTTGGGGATGGGAATTAGTCCTTAAGAGTGTTAGTGCTTCATTGTCTCTGAAAGAGTAAATGGAATTTGTATGCCTCTTTTCAGGGGAGGCTTCTTTAATCAAATGCAGTTCTGGGCCAAACACAGTAAGATCTTCAGTGACCATAATAATCCATAATAATAAACTACTATATATGAAGGTCAGCTAGGTGACTGATAGACACCAGATTAGACAGTCTACCAATATTAATTCAATCTTCATTGAACCCATGAGTATTTTCTTCATTTAACAGATGAAGAAATGGAGACTCAAAAAGATTAAGTGATAGAGCTAGAAGTCAAAACAATATCTAGTACAGTATGCTCAGGATATACTGATAAGTTTCTCTCTTAAAATTAGCTGTTTTCAATGTCCAGAATCATCAGGACCACTCTATATCTTTATTACTCAACAGATATTTACTCAACCAGATGCTGTGATATGCACTAGGGGTACCAAGATGATCCAGATAGGGTCCTACCCTGAAGGCATCACAGCCTAATGAGGGAGATACACTAAACGCAGCACTGACAAAATGAAAGCAGTCAACCTGATATCTGAACGGAGTGTTACGGGATCCTCAAAGGAGCACGTGGCTTGGGAGAGCTGGCGTGGGAACTGGCTTTCCAAGATGATAGTGTATCAGGAGGACAGAAGGAATAGGAAAGGGCATTCTGGGCTACAGGCAGAGGGAGGGAGGCAAGGAGGAGGGATGGTATATAGGGGGAACTGCAAGTAATTCACAGTGGCTGGAAGGCAAGGTAAATTTGAGTGTTTGGAGAAGAGGCTGAAATTTCATCCAAAAACTTACTGAGCACCTACTAAATGTCAGGCCCTATGTTAGGTGCCAGGGAGACAGTAGTACATGACATAAAAACTAGGTCACTTTCTCATGGAGCTTATATGCAGGTATATTATCTTGTTCCACTTTGTCATCATAGCCACAAAAAGAACATGAGAGGCTTGGCAAAATTCTTGGCTGAAATTCACATATAGAGACGCTGGTGTAGCTCCTCTACTCACGGTTCTAAGTGGAATATCATAAAGGTTAGGTGCAGTTTGGTACTTGCATCTTCCTGCCTGCCCTTCCCGAGATCTGGAGTTCCTGCCAAGGAAGCCACAGTAGATGCTGTCATTTCAATTACCTGACAGCTAATCCCAGCCCTCTTTCCTTGCACTTCTCCCACCATCACAGAGGCTGAAAAAGCTGGACACTTGCTTTTCCAGCACCCCCCCCCCCTCCTTGCAGCTAGAGATGGCCACATGACCCAGTCCAGGCCCTGGAAATGTAAGGGGAAGGCTGCCAAAGAGTTTCTGGGAAGGGTTTTTTACCTGAGTGACAAAAGGAAAGAGGCCTACAGGAAGTATATCCCCACCCTCCACCCCCTTCCCTGGTTGCCTGCCTTTGAGCACAGGTGTTTAGGATGTGACATTTGGCGCTGCAGCAGCCATCTTGGGATCATGTGATCAAGATCAAGGCCATCAGAAGGGCTGCCTTCTTGGAGGCTCTGGGGAAGAAATCACATCCTTGCCCTTTTTAGCCTCTAGAGGTTGCTTTCTTTCTGTGGCTCATGGCCCCCTTCATCTTCAAAGCCAGCAGTAACAGGTTGGGTCTTTTGGTGCCATCTCTGCAGCTGGGAAAGGTTTTTCACTTCCAGTGACTCATATATAATCCAGAATAATCTTCCCATGGCAAAGTCCTTAATCTTTATCATATCTGCTGTCCCTTTTGCCATGGAAGGTAAATATTCAGAGGGTCTGGGGTTTGGGATATGGACATCTTTTGTGGGCCGTTATTCTACGTACCTCAGAAGGATAAACACCTGAGTCCTTGATGACGTTGAGGAGGAAAGCAGCCCTTCTGTCAACTATTTCTGGACTCCTTCTAAAGTAAACCAGGAATATGACAGATAAAGTTGCTGTTAGTCTTTGTTGTTTGAAACCAGAAACAACTAAAAGGGGAACAACATGCAGCTTTATGAATCCCAACCCACCCGCTTTCCCACCCTCAATGGGAAAGCAAGATTAGAAAATGAAGTGTTTGGGTGTGTGGTGCAGGCTCCAAGTCTGAGCTCCACCTTCCGCCCAGGTGAGTGGCTGGCTTGTCCACCCACACGGCCTTAGACTAAACTGGAAGAGGACTGTGATGGAACAAAAATGATTGCTGCTGACTCTTCCCAGCTTCCCCTCTTCATGTTCTGTTTCTGCTCCCTCCCTTTACTCCTCCCAGTGTCTGGCTTTTCTAGCCTCCCTAGCTTGGTTCTTTGCGCTTTTGACACAATCAGGAGAAAGGGGTGCAGGGCAGAAGGATGAGAGCTGAAGGGAGAGGCCAGAGGCCTGCTGTGGTGGGAGGGAAGCATGGGATAAAGGGCAGTTAAGTATTCCTGTAATTTGTGCATCCCCTCCAGAGAGTCAAGAAATGCAACTAGATGAGAGATTGTTTTGATAGCCAGATTGGGTTTCCAAAGTCAGAGGGCCGACAGCTGTGTAGCTAGGCACCTCATAACAGGGGCTGCTGAGAGGTGCCACTGCAGCAGCAGCAACTCACTTGCCCTATATAAAGACGATAAGAGAGGTGGTAAGAAACCCCCTTTTGGGAGATGGCAGTGTTTGGAAAACAGGTTATTTCCCCGTCTGACCTCCTATGAGGCAGGGGAAATTAGACTTATTCCTTTGGCTAAAACCTATGGGAGGAACTTTCAGAGAAACACTCATAAAATTTGGATGGGACAACTCAACAACAAAAATACAAACAACCCAATCAAAAAAATGGGCAGAAGACCTGAAAAGACATTTCTCCAAAGAAGAAATACAGATGGCCAATAGGCATATGAAAAGATGCTCAACATTGCTAATTATTAGAGAAACGCAAATCAAAACTACAGTGAGGTACCACCGGTCAGAATGGCCATCATTAAAAAGTTTACAAATAACAAATGCTGGAGAGGGTGTGGAAAAAAGGGAACCCTCCTACACTGTTGGTGGGAATGTAAGTTGGTGCAGCCACTGTGGAAAACAGTATGAAGGTTCCTCAGAAAACTAAAAATAGAATTACCGTATGATCCAGCAATCCCACTCCTGGGCATATAATGCAGACAAAACTATAATTCAAAAAGATACATGCACCCCTATGTTCACAGCAGCACTATTTACAATAGCCAAGACATGGAAGCAACCTAAACGTCCATTGACAGATGAATGGATAAAGAAGATGTGGTACATATGGAATACTACTTAGCCATAAAAAACAATGCCATTTGCAGCAACATGGATGCAACTAGAGATTATCATACTAAGTGAAGTCAGAAAGACAAATACCATATCACTTATATGTACAATCTAAAATATGACACAAATAAACCTATCTATGAAACAGAAACAGAATCACAGACATAGAGAATAGACTCGTGGTTACCAAGGGGGAGGAAGGTGGGGAAGGATGGATTGGGAGTTTGGGGTTAGCAGATGTAAACTGGTACATACAGAATGGATAAACAACAAAAGTCCTACTGTATAGCACAGGGAACTAAATTCAATATCCTGTGATAAACCATAATGAAAAAGAATGTATATATATTTGTATAACTGAGTCACTTTGCTGTACAGCAGTAATTAACACAATATAAATCAACAATACTTCAATAAAAAATAAAATTTGTATGGGAGCCATTGACATCTCAAAGTGGGATGGTTGTGTAGAAGGTGGACACATTGACTTGCCACTAATACCATGGAAGGCGGAGCATCAGGGAGAGATGACTGGATGGAGCAGTGAGGCGGAGGAGGGCAGATGCAAAGATAGATTCCTACTGCACCCACAGCCCCAGAGACAGGGCCATGGAAGAAACATGCAGTTAAGGGTTGAAGACTTGGTGGGGACCAGGGCATCATGGGATAACGTGGTACGCATTTCAGAGGAATGTCCCTTGCCAGCAGGAAGTCGGCAAAAGACAGTCAAGTTTCATAAGGAACCACCACTGTTGTTTGGAGTTGAATCTTTGCCTGGTAGGACCCGCAGGGCGTCTACCTTCTACGAGAGTTCATGGTGACCAGGTAAAAAGGGGACAGTAACCTCACCACCACCAACAGAAGGCTGCTCTTTTCCCTCTTCCACCATCTATAGAGCTAGTGCGGAAAAGAGCCAGTGGGGAGTGAGGGCTCTGACCATAGCCTCCTTCCCTCTCCAGGCAGAGAGTGGCACATCCAGCAGCCACTGTGTGTGTGGTGGGGGGAAGCACTTTAAATCAAATGACTAAAAAACTTCAACAAGGTCAGATTGTTTGAATAATGCAAAGTGCCTTAAAATTTATAGGGTTGCCCCCAAAGTCTGCTTCCAGTGTGAAACTGCATTCTACAAAACAGTTGGCATAGTTACTGGAAAAACAGAACCACTGCATTATTTGTATCCCAACAAGATGATACCTTCTAATTCAGTGGGTTGCTTAAAGCATTATAAGGCTGAACATGGAAGTGTGCCCTCTATACTGGGGGAAGGGGCAGGTTGGGAGCAAAGGAAGCAGAGGCGGAGCACGGTACTCACCTTTAAGGCAGGGCTCCCGGGTCCACAAATAATCCCCTGGCCTGGTAAATTCTCAGGCTCTGACCAGTCAAAAGACCAGCTTCTCCTGTGCAGGTTAACTGGTGAGGGGGAGGTAGGTGGTGGTGCTACCACGGGGAAGGGGGAGCACATCCCTCCCTAACACTTTTTTGCCCTCCTAGCTTGGCCCCTAGTGATTGTCGCATTCTTTTCTAAACAGACACACATGATTTAACGCACTCTTGATTTTGTCAAGCATTGTTTCTGAAAGCCATGTTTTGAAAATTAACACTGTATCTAACCAAATGATCGTAGTACCCCTTTCCCCATACGAACGACATTGAAGGAGCGTCTTCTGTACACCAGCTTCATGTACACCAAGCCTACGTGGCTACAAGCTTCATGTGGACCATGAATTCCTTTGCAAACCTGATTTAAAAAGCATTTACTAGACCCCTAGAAAACTACACATACACACAATTTTGCACTGGATTTAAGGATTTGTGGCCCTAGAAGGCTTTTGACTGCTAGTGACCAAAATATTGATTCGTTTTGCAAAAATTACACAGAATTGTTTAGATGGAATACTTTTATTCAGCAAACAAAAAACTTGCTAATTCAGATTATCTTCTATTCCATATACTCTAGACTACAATTTGCAAGTCACAAGTGCAAGAGCTGGTTAGTCTTGATGCTGAACAAAGGGACAAAATTCAGAAGGAAAACAGCCAATTGAAAAGGAAATACTAGCGAATGAATCAGAATAAAAGATTTTATTGTATTCCATACATTCACAGGTCACTTCCAGATTTAGTAATAACACTGCAGTGCTCTGATGCTGTGCACGCTAGCTCAGACCACGTTGGAAGTTTATAGCTGTCTCCTCCCTCCGCCTAGATATCATTCCTAACAGTGTAGCCTGCCTACTTGATTGTTTTCTAGCTGTGGCATAGTTCACCCCCGTTTCCTCAGAATTTTAAAGTACTTTCTGTTTTCTCAAGAGTTTTAAAGTACTTTCCATTCCATTACAAAAGAGATTACCAAACACTGTGTAGTATAGGGCTCCTTCCCTCACTCTTTTTATCTTGTCATGGCTACTATCACTTACTTACACTTTGTTTGAGAAGCAGACGTTCATCTAGCAAACCTCTGTTCAGACCAGCTAAATAAACACTGCACAGACCAGCTAAATAAACAAGGCAGAGTCCTGAAACCAGAGCTCTGGCTTCTTCGCCAGAATGGACCCCTGACCTTCAGCACCTGCCTTAGATATGTAGGTACTTGGTTCTCACAGGGCGTCCCTGGCTGACACAAACTCATCTTCCCCACAGTAAAAACTCTTCAAAACCTTGGCATGACCCATGGGGAACAGGGTCACTCTTTATTGCATGTGGCCTGCCTCAGACTCAGAAGATTCAGCAGATGAGTGATCACCAGGTTCCACTGCCCCGGGCGTGGGAACACACAGTTAATGTGCCCTTTGGCTTACAGGTGCTCACTTGTTTCTCTGAGTCTGGGCGAGGTTGACACATTAATCTCTTTCCCGCAAATTACTGTTCCCACTGTCACAAATCCACTTTGAAATCACCGCCCCCTTTACTGAAATTATTCAAGTGCAACATTGTGTTCTCTATCAGGCACTGAAGAGCAAGAAGCTTTAACTTTTTCTTTTCCATAATGAAATATATATTTTCTTTACCCTTGGTATTTGTAATACGCCTGCAATTAGAAACAGCAAACACGAAACAAACAATAAAAAGGGCAAAAGGCACAGAATGAGGAGCAGGTATGAAGATTCTACCATTTCCTCTTATAGGGACACTAAACCAAACCAAACACGGCCCCAAACCCATTTTACTTACAAATCTGCCTCCTCTGCTCCACAGTCAGTCCTTGAAAGCAGAAAGCACATTTACTGACCCCTATATCCCAAGGAAGCTGGCCTGCATCAGAACCAAAGAGCTCTCATGTTACATCAGAAAATCGAAATGATCTGAAAAAACAACTCATCACAAATGCTTCAAGTTTTCCTCTGAGAACACCACCAATTCCACTAATGCAAACCCAGAACACTACCGCCATCAAATTTAGCAGAATGCTACAGAGTTTATATGGAATAAAAATTAGTGAGAAAAATGTCTTAGAAAAGATTTTTTTTCCCCTCGTAGGGACTTTTAAGATATTATGGAACTCTCAATCATTATATTCAAACTGCAACCAACATTTGCTAACACTATTTTCTAATTTTTTCTTAAAAGGAAAAAAAGGGTAAAATTTCGACTCTGAAGTATCGACAGGATCGTCCAAAGTTAAATATTAACATCTTTTCATCTCTCCTATGAGAACTTTACTGTAAACATACGTTACCAGAGATGAGATAATTATTCAATATACATTACAAAATGTGGTATTTAAAGAAAACAAATCTCTTCTGAACCCGGATTCTTCATCCACAAAAGTTTAATGACCAAAATAACACAACAGAATGAACAAATGTTTTATTGGCATGTTCATTGTTGTAAACAGCATCTGGCATGAAAAAGTTTTACCAAAACCTTTTTATTGATTTTTTTATAAATTAGATGGCATTTTCAAAATTTACGTAGAATTATGTTCATTGAAGAGTCGCATTTAGCAGAGCAAAAACTTGCCGATTCGAATAGACTTTGCAATGAAATCATGTTGACTGCATTAGCCTGTGTCATGACCTGACTTACTAGCAAGTTTATTCAAAACGATGTTGTTTCCCCAAAGTTAAACTACATGTAACTATGTATCAACCCCCAAAATTAAAGTGGGACTTAAAAGGGTTTTAGAAGATTCAAACTTGGAGTTAAATCTTCAAAAATAAATGTAAAAAAGGAAAAAATCGAAGCCGCTGAACAGAAAAACCTCATTAACAAGGGCAAATACAATCGTATGGGACCCAGCACTGAGGAACCCCACTGAGGGTGACATTTACATAAACTGCTATACTTCTCAATGTACACAAATGTACATCATGAATGATATGTGAAATGAATAACCATGGGAAATAGCTGAACTGCAATTATGATAACTCAGTAGGATCAATTTTATTTACATGCTGAATGAATGAGTGAAATGAATTCTCTACATCCATAACTTAACGTACAATCAGTTATAATTACAGTATTGCAGCAATTCTGAGCTGCCACCTGCTGGGAGTGGTCTAAGGAAATGTTTTGATGATCTAGAATAATGTTCTTAATACTTCGAAAAAAAGAAAACAAAATAAAAACACTTCACGATTCTTTCTTTACTGGGTTACGGCTGGTTCTAAGAATTTCTTTCTTCTGCTCCTATTTTTGCTGCTTTCCAAGAGTCAACACACGTTGCATTTACTTCCGAATTGTCAATGAGGTAATGTGTGTATCAGTGAAATAAACAGAAATTCATTCATTCATGGCCTTTGCACAGCTTTTATTATTAAGCTATGAGCATCCTGTTTGAGGCTGGTTTGACTAGCGGCTATGTGCACATCTGTCTGCAAGAAAAGAAGTTTACTCATTCCCCTTTCCCCTTTTCTAGTAGCAGGTTTTGCTTTTTGTTTTTATTTTTTTGCACATCCCTTTTCACTTTACAGTACATTTGACTATAGTGCACAACATGATTCCAAGTCAAAACAGTGGCCCATTGGGCACTGAGCTTCTGATTGGTGAAGGGCAGTCCAATCAGTGCTGGTATCACTGGGTTACCCCTAACCACGTCCGGCTATAATGGCACACTACACAGTAGCAGTGAACCGTCTAATTAAAACCAAAATCCCCCAGGGAAAATGCTACACTAGCAGAGTCAGTCTTGAGTCAGATCTTTATTTGGTGCTCCATCCAGATATATTTTTAGTGCTTTTTCTTTCCGAGGTGAGTACGTTACACGATGTCCCGTCTTCTGGAGTCGACTGCTTTCTTTTTTCATCAGTTCATTTCTTTGCTCATCTGTCAACTCCATTAATTCTTCTGTTTTATCCCTACGTTTAAAATATTAATGACATATTAGACCAGTAGAGCCATCTGTCTCCTTTAATTTATGCTTAAATGCTCTAAAGCTCCTCAGTGAGAAAATGAAATCTGATCATCACCACTGAAGTTAAATAACCTCATATATTAAGATATCCTAGATTTCTAATGTGTTTATTATATTAACATGGCAGTCACTTTGAAAAATGGCAAAGAATAATTTCCATGTTACTATTAGTATAATAATGGCTATCATTTATTGAACATCTATTTATAACAGGTACTAGGCCAGTTTTTTTAAATGCAATAGTTCCTAATTCTCCTAAAATCCTGCAAGGTTGAAATCACTGTGGCCATTTTACAGATGAGGACCTAGGTAAATAACAACGCTAAATCTGAACACATATCTGCCAGCCTCCAATGACTATTCTTTTCCCTCTGTATCTGTAATGTCTGATCTGGTAGCCACTAGCCATGTGTGCCTGTTGAGATATGTCTGCTCCAAACTGACATGGGAGGCAAGTATAATAAATACACAATATTTCGGAGACTTACTATACGAAAAATAATGTAAAATATCTTGTAAATGATTTTTATATTGTTTACATGTTGTAATGATAATATTTTGGATGTACTGGGTTAGAAATACTTTATTAAAATAGTTTCACCGTTCTACTTTTTAAAATGTGGCTACTAGAAATTTCAGAATGTAATAAATGGCTTGCACTGGTCAGGGCTGCTCTATATCATAACAATTGTAAAGCTATTTATGAAAAACAAGATGCACAACAAAAATGTGGTATCACTAGAAATAATCAAAACATTGTGAATGTTACCTATAAAATATGACTGCACCATCATCACAGATATAAAGAGGCCAGACATTCAGGGTAGAAACTTTAGGATTCCAGTCCAAATCCTGATGAATATCAAGGACAGAAATATCACAGGGAAAAGTTCCTCTACCCTACGGAGAAAAGAATGAATGAATAAATGACACCATTAGCCATGTTTATTGAGCCCTAGTACCCAGATTTAAACATTCTCAGGGCCTTACCTTGGCAAATTCAATATCTTCTAAAGGAATTCCACTGATTTCACAAAGCTGTAAAAGGAAACATTTTACATGAGTTCATCTAAAAAGTAAATTTGCTGAGAAGTTATTTTCCTTTAACCTCATAAGCACAGACATAGCTTGATTTTTTGTTCAAAGAAGTAACATGTTTGATAAAAGTTTTTTGAAAAGCAGGAAGTGGAATTCTCTCCTCTGTCTACCTGCAAACACCATGTCTCAGAAATATCAATTTAGTATATTCCTTTCAGACCTTTCCTATGCATATATAAACTACATACACACATTTATAAATACATTTCATAAACAGTTTTATATATCTATATAATAACTTTATATAGTCTCTATATAAGAATAGGATACCGGGCTTCCCTGGTGGCGCAGTGGTTGAGAGTCCGCCTGCCGAAGTAACCTCATTCTCTTCAATAGTTGAAAAATATACCATTGTATTTCCTATTGATGGACACTGAGCGTGTTTTTAGGTTTTCCCAGTTACAATGCTATAATATGTATCTCCATAAATATCTCTTTGCATATTTCTGCAAATATTTCTTAGATGTAGAACTGCACATCTGAAATGTTGATAAACAATGCCAAGCTGAACCCTGAAAAAAATGTAACAATTTAACCACTTATCAAAGGTGTATGATATTGCATTTTCCCCAAACCATGATGACTCTAGGTATTTTTTTATATTCTAAATCTTCACCAATTTAAGAGGTAAAAAGTGCTGTTATTATTTTAACTTGTATTTCTTCTATGAATTGCCTATTCATGTTCTTTGCTTATTTTACAATTAGATTGTCCAGATTATTAATTTGTAGCTCCTTTTAAATTTGGACATCATGTTTCACATATGTTTCGAATATTTTTCCATTGATTTTTAGTTTTATGGGTTGCTTTAAAAATATTTTTTTGGCAGTTGGGGGGTACTGTGCAGAAGATTTAAACTTTTATGTTGTCCAGCTTTTCTTTTTTGGCTTTTGGTATTATACTTACAAATATTTTTCCCTCTCTGGGATTATAAAAATATTCTCAATATTTTCACCTAGAACATTTATCATTTTATTATATTTTAAAATATAAATTTAACTTATTTAGAATTTATTTTTGTGTTTGGTGTGAAATATGGAAATAAATTTTTCCCCAAACTGCCAACCGTCCTAGTACCACTTATGAATAATTCATCCTTTCTCTAGAGATCCTTAGAATTCCCACCTTTAAAATGAAAAATGCAGAAGACATCTTCATCTGGGTTCTCCACTCGATTCTACCTCATTTGGGTTTTAAGCATATACAGCAATTTACTCTAGTGCCTCTAACTAATCCTAACTACTTAAGGCAAAGTTGGTCCAAGTAACAGAAAGTGGTGGTTCACTTCTGGATGGCCAGAAGCCAAGGTAATTTTTCAAAGCATCAGCAGCCCTAAGAAACAAGAGTAGTGAGGCACAATGTGTGGCAGAGACAAAGAAAGAGAGGTTGCTGCATCAGTGTCTGGCACTCACTTGCTAGGGTGTCTCTTATGCACCACAGAGAAAAATGTATGTTAGTTCATTTTCTTTAAAATGAACTTACCTTGTCTCGCAACTCATCAACACTACTGCTTTCCAACACAACCTCCTGGAAGGGATCCAACTTCATCTCTGAAGGCCTCCACCGTCTTGACAAAACTGCAAGTTGTGACATGGATTTCATCTTCTCTGCCCCTAATATGCAAGATTAGGCCATCATTCTATTTACTCTAATGATTCACAATTTGCCTTTTCTTGTACTGCCTGACTAAACAAAAAGATTTACTTCAAGTGTTATTCTTAAAAAGTGGGCATGGGGACCTCCCTGGTGGTCCAGTGGTTGAGACTCCGTGCTCCCAAAGAAGGGGGCCCGGGTTCAATCCCTAGTCAGGGAACTAGATCCCACATGCCACAACTAAAGATCCTGCACGCTGCAACTAGGACCCAGCGCAGCCAAATAAATAAATAAATATAAAAAAGAAAAAGTGGGCATAAAAGAAACCGATTATCCCAAGGATGTTTTGAGAATAAAATATTTATTCTCTTCCCCCAAGTCTCAGAAGATAATCGCTAACCCCTGCAAGCTCTCCTTCCACCAGTACTCCTAATTCCACTCCCTCGTGCCTCCTGCTGGACACTGCTTGACCAATTACTCTCTTCTTTGCATCTATGATCTTTGTTCCTCTGTTGGCTTCTACCCCACAATCTAAAATCATAATCAAATAGCTTTAAGTTTATCTTCTTTTTTCACTCAAGCTATTAATCCTCTTTTCATTTACTCCCAAACTTACTGATTCTTCAAAACCCAGCTCAGCTGTCATCTTTCTCTTTGAGGTACACAAGAGCCAACTGTACTGATTTGGTCCTTAACGCCTATCATTTTGGAATTACAGGTTTGTAGTTCTGGCTCTCCCATACACTGTGCATCTGGGGGGCAATCACTGGTCTAATTTATTCATTTTTATAGCACCAAGGGTCAGCAATGTCTGGTAAATTACAGGTCAATAAATGTTTCTTAGATTTAATCACATGACATATCTTACTCAAGTATTTCGATGCTAAAATATATACTGAAATGATACTGATGTAAGGACCTACTATCCAGAGACATGTTCTGGCTAATCCATCTCTGCTAATATATACTCCGTCCTAACAAGGGTGACGTCTATGTCCTTCATCTCTTCTTGGCCTACCCAGAAACAGTGATTACTCTCTCAGGCCCCAGATACTCAGAGAAGGAATTACAATCTGGAGCACTTGCTTACAAATCATGGTAGATGGCGTCCTGGTTATTCCTTGTCTCCCCACTTAACTTGTCACTTAATCAGAATTCAAACATTGAAATTTAAACCAAATTAGACCTGAAATAGGTGAGGTGTTAGTATTATTGAACCCTCTGAAAGCTATCATAATCTTACATAAAAATATCCAGAACTTATGATATTTTAATTTCTATGGAAAAAGAAAAGGAAAATCAAAAACTTTCTAAGCAACAGCAAAGTCACAAAAGAATATAGAACTAGTTGTTTCCCTTGATATCTCCCAAAAGCCAACTTTTCCCCCACTAACTCTTCCAAAAAACATTAGATTAAAATGTACCAATGTTGATAATTAAAACCAGGACGTGTGACAAACAGAACTGTTCTTCTAGGTCACTGTTACACTGTTATGGGTTGAAATATGTCCCCCACCAAAAGACATGTTGAAGTCCTGAACTTCAGTACCTCAGAATGTGATCTTATTTGGAAATAGGGTCATTACAATGGTAATCAAGTTAAAATGAGGTCATTAAAGTGGGTACTAATCCAATATGACTAGGGTCCTTATAATATGGGAAATCAGGACACAGATAGGAAAGCCCACACAGAGAACATGATGTGAAGATGAAGGCAGAGATCAGGAGGATGCATCTATAAGCCAAGGAACACCAAAGACTGTCAACAAACCACCAGAAGCTAGGAGAGAGGCATGGAGCAAATTCTCCCTCACAGCCCACAGAAGGAACCAACCCTGACAACACCTTGATCTCAGACTTCTAGCCTCCGAAACTGTGAGAAAATAAATTTCTGTTGTTTAAGCCACCCAGTTTGTAGTACTTTGTACCAGCCTAGAAAACTAATATTGTCACTGTTCTCAAAATCTCTGAAAAATCATTAATACCACAGCCTCAAAACAAGTCACAATTCCACTTGTGACTTGTGGACGCCATGGTAGATGGCGTCCTGGTTATTCCTTGTCTCCCCACTTAACTTGTCACTTAATCAGAATCCAAACATTGAAATTGAATTCAATTTTCAATTGAATTCAAACATTGAAAAAGAGACTAAATAACAAACATGGCTAAGAAACTTTTACTTTCTGTAAAAGGTACTAAAAATACAACTTTGAAATTGCAACTTCCCTGGAAGGAAGAATTCATATTCTTAAAATTAGAGAAAAGAAGAAATATTTAAAAGGCAAATGGTGCCCATAGAAGAGACAGAAGAAACTCATTATTTGAAAAAATGATAACTTTGATTATTTCTAGAGAATTCCTGATATTTCTCCACAAAAATATTGATAATACCATCAAGAACTTCAAGGAAAACCTCCCAGTTGCTGGAAATATTAATATCTTCTTCATAAATATGATAATCCAAAAAGACAGTGCCAGGATTCTTCCATGTTTTTTTCCTTAGACGAAACCTACAAATGTGGTAAGACATTTTAAACTATTATACTTTGAAATTCTTAACTTGAAAAAAAATGACATGAATCTGACACAAAGAAAAATGAACTATGTTCAAACACAAAAGTCAAATGGTTATTCATTAAAATTTTGGGAAAATATAATGAAAAGCTCTCAAGACATCAAATTTAGTATCCTACAGAGCAAGTTCAAACAAATGCTAATACTTTTGCTTAGTTCTATTAATCCGCAGTACTAAAATTCTGAATGGTACAGGAATTTAAAATTCTTCTAGTTTTAGAAAATTATACCAATCCATATCAATTGACCACACTGTCTTTCTTCAAATTGCTGATGACACTGTAATTTTACTTTACCTGTCAATACTGAGCTCTAAACCACATTGCTCCCTGAGCTGAGGAATTAACTCCTCTTTTGATTGCCGTACAGTCATTCCTTTAGCAAACACAGCATCTAGCAGAAACTTGCACGGCTAGGAATATAAACATAAACAATTAGACCCTGAATTACACATTAAAATAAGGATCAACAAGACATTTTATTTGCACTTTATAGTGTGACAATTACTGGACTGGGTTTAGGAGCTTATCTTCCTAGGTTTAAATCTTGGCTCCACTACTTACTAAAGCTCTGCTATCTTGAGCAAGCTTACTTAACATTTCTGTGCCTCAGTTTTCTCATCTTTAAACCGGAGCCAGAGTCATTGTGGAGATTAAATATGATAATACATTCATATTTCTCTTCTTGTAATACAATGACCATAATTTTGAAAGTAAAAAGAATCACCTTTATAGAGTAAAATGAGAGAAATGAATACTAATTCTCCAAATACATTCACTGACTGTCTCAAAAGAGATACAGTATTCACAAACCCCAAATTCATAAGTAAGATGTAAGTCAAAATGAGTGTAATGGATCACATATAAGAGATATGACTGATGCCTAATAAAATATTTGTTGAACAAATGAAGGCATTTTATGAAAACATTATCCCCTTATTTGCTGTTTTTCACATTTGTCTAGGTCTTCACTGAGATGTTATAAATGTCTTAAAAATAGTGTCTTTGCCTTATTCTTCTGGGTATTCACCACAATCTTATATATCACAGGAACTAAGATATTTTATTACTCCTTGAAAAACATAGCTGGTTTAGATCCTTAATCCACCATTTACAAGTTATATGACCTTGGGCAAGTTACTTCTCTGTGCCTCGGTTTCTTAATCTATAAAATGAGAATAACAGTACTTTTATAATAGAGTTAATTGATGAGGATTAAAAGGGTTAATATTTGTAAGCACTTAGAGCACAAAGAGACACTATATATAATGCTAGTTAAATACTAAAAATGATTCTCTGAACACAAAAAGTCGTCAACTACCATCCTTCTGTAGCATTTTACAATCATTCCCAGAAGCACAAACAAACCCCCTTTTAAAAGCAGAAAATGTTTGTCCTTCCAGCATGTGTAGCAATACTTTAGACCAGGGGGATGACAAAAATGGCCTGAGGGCCACATTCATCTGGTGCCTGTTTTTGTAAGTGAAATTTTATTGGAACATAGCCACCCCCATTGGCTTATGTACTGTCTGTGTCTGCTTCTGTACTACACTGGCAGAACTTAGTTGCAACAGAGGCAGTATGGCCTGTACAACTGAAATATTTCCTAAAAAAAGTCTGCCATCCCCTTCTTTAGAGAGATAAAAAGAAATGTCTAGTAATCAAATCTGTGCACTGTATGTTTTTAATAACTATCAAAAGTTACCTTACATTGTTTGTAAGTATATTACTTACCTCTTGTTCATTGACTAGAAGCTGGTACACTTTAACTCTGTATTCTCCTTTTTTAAGTGCTCTCCCCAGTCTAATTGTAATCTACAAATTAAAAACAGTGTTTTTAGATGTATGGTCTCAGCAGAATAAACTACCCATTTTCATCTCAACTGTTTAGTATTTTTCTCCCAATTCTCTAGATTCTGGGCTGTTTGAAAACAGGTATATCTTTTACCTCCGATTCCCCAGTGCCTAGAATACTAACTGGCACACAGTTAACATTTAACAAATGTTTGTTAGATGAATGGAGAAAACAACAACAAAAAAGCCAAATAACCACTAAACCTCAGGGACAAATTATCCTTTTAGGGTATCCATTTCACCTTACTTGGAAGTAGTGCAAGATGTTCTCAAATCTATCATTTAAAACAGACTCTAATTATTCAGAATTATTTTAATCAACCTTATTGTCATCTGAAAATGATGAAAGTGTCTCATTCAGCCGGACGCTCTCAAACTCTTGATTGCTGGCGTACACGCGAAAGACCTTGAAGTGAGAGGACAAAACTCCAACAAAGGGCTCTAAATGTTGTTTGAAAGCAGCCAGAGTAATTCTTTTATCAACATGCACCATCAACCCTAAGCACACACATACACAAAAAACAGAAAAAAAATGTAAAAGAAACCTCTTAGAGTATAAATAAAGCAGATCATATACTTTTTATTATACTGTAAGCAGGAAAAAGTACCTTTTCAGTTATTTGACTTTTAGCTAATATACTACATTGAATGGACAAAAATGTGGGCACTGAGCATATGCTAAGGATAATCTGACAGCTTTAAATGTTCTGAGATATTTAAGTGCTTATTTATTTTGGCTGCTGAATTAAAAACCAAACTTATAGGAACTCTCTTCAAATACATACATTTCTAGATCTACACAGCAGTAGTGTGGGCTCTGGCTGGGTCCCACCCCTACCTCTTCTGCTTTCTTACTAGCTGTGAGACACAGAGCAAGCCACCAGCCTCTGTACCTGCATTTTGTCATTTGAAAAATGGAGCTAATAACAGTACCTACCTCACAGTATCTCACTGTAAATTCAACGAGGTAATATGTTTATAGAATAGTTTCATATATATATATATAAATCGCCTCAAAAATTGTCAGTAAATCTAGTTCTGGGATTTCTACTAGAGAAAAATGTCAAGACTAGCATATGAAGATGTCTGTTTTATCATGTGGTTGGTTGGACTGTAACAGAAATAATATCTAAATGGGTCAGAAACTCCCACCTCCTCCAAGCTTCAGTTTAAGCTCTGCTGGCATTATAATAGTATTATCTTTGATGGGCTTTTTTTCTAATGCTTATTATTTTAATCTTTTGTCCTTTATTTTATAAGCCACTCATGAGGATACTTCTGGAATATATTTCTGTTTACTCTAGTCTTCATATTCTAGTAAAGAGCAAAAACTTCACTCATTTATCTTTCTCTTGTAACAAAGTAATACAGAATGCAAGAACTGCCATGCAGCCTCAGGCCCATGGTCTCTTTGCAGCCCTAAGGCTCTCTCTAGGGCAGACCTCAGTTTTCTGTGAAATTTACATGAAAGGTTAAGGATAAAACCCTAAAACACTCCTGATTTCTATTCTCAGGTCATCCCAACTCAGGCTGATGAATTTTTCTAAATGGATTTTTCAAATAATGTCTATTTACTATTTTCTTGGTTATAAAATACTGGTTCACTAGAGAAAATGTGACAAGTATGAATTAGCAGAAAACATAGATAAGGTGATGAACTTTATTTACTGTATATATCTTTTGAGGCAGCATTTCTTTTAATTTGTTTAAAATGTCGGTTTCTAAGCTTTAAGGAATGCTCCTAAATGTTAAAATCTAGCTTTTGGCAAACAAAACTCTATTATCCAGAGAGGGACTAAATTTCTTGAGAGAAGGGTGTAATGAAAAAATTTCTTGATTAGAAATGAGAAGCCTATGGCTGGATTTCAGTTTTGCCACTTCAGTCTGATAAATGGCTGTAGGTAGGTCATCCAATCTTTCTGAGCCTCCGTTTTCTCAGAGGATTATTATGCCAGTCTCATTGATTGTTGTTCGACAAATATAGTAAATTCTAAGGCATTACTCAAATAAAAGCTATCACTGTCATTTTGGTTTCTCTCATAACTCCTAGTAATGTTGTATCATAGGAAGACATGAATGTTTGTTGGTTATTGATATAGTCCAATATGGTGATTAGGACCAAGTGTTCTAGAGTTACATGGCCTGGCTGGAATGAAGTCCTGGTTCCTCCTCACAAATTAGATTTGTGACTTTGACCTAAGTTCTCTGTACTTCAATTACCTCTATTATTAAATGAAGATAACAGTATTTATATCTCATAATGTGTTTTTGGGTCAATACATGTAAAATGCTTATCATAGCACTGACAAACTGTTAGCTTAACTGATGAGCTGTAATTATTTTGTAGTTTTACAGAATACCATCATATCATTTTTCCTATCTACCCCTTCATACAGAAAAGTTCAGTCTCTTCACAGTGCAACCTCAAAATAGCCTCAAAGGCTTTTCTTTTTTCTTTCTTTTCTTTTATGTATTTCTTGAAAGAGGTGGTAGCCAAAATTGTACAAAGAAATTTCAGTGCAAATACACTACCATTTTTATTACTTTGGCCTTCCTGTTTATACCCCAGTGCTTGAAGACTACAACTAGGTCACACTGGGACAGTATTTTCAAAGACAGGTTCTATATTCCCTGAAACAATTCCTGGATTATAATGAATCACTTAAAGACTATCATTTTAAGTGCTGTTTGGTAATTATCTAAATGAGTTGTCTAGACGGTGCATGGTATACCACTCTTCAGATATCAAATTCTTTGTTTACCTATTCTACCTTGCCATTTCATCACTCTGAAGAACTTGTATTATTACGTATCATCTATGTTTCCCAGGCACCTACTTTCAGATCCTTGCGGAACTGTGACGAAGCAATCTTACTAGAGACTCCTTAAACACTAGGCTGCTGGCTATCATCCCCACTCCCTTTCCCCTAAGCCAGATTTTTAAACACGAAAAGGCATTTTCCAGGGTTTTCACTTTTTCTTTCCAAACAAACTTTCTGTATGGCTTCTGAAAGCCTAAATAATTTGTAGAAAATGGTTTCTCTTCATCACGTTTTTTTTTTTTTAAGTTTTTTTTTTTTAAGTTTCTTTGAAGTAAGCTTCAGGCAAGATATAAACTAGAAATTCTGAATTACATAATCTCAGAAGGATGGAAGAGATCTGTCAGTTTGGGCATTTGGACAAACAACAACAAAAACATATCAACATTGGTGAGATTTAAAATAATAAAAGAATAAATAAAATATAAGACTAAAACCAGCCAGAGAATTAGCAGGACAAGCAGGTTCAAGATACAAAATCTTGAATACTATTTCAATGAATGCTAGTAAATTAGCCCACAATGGATTTCTAAAAAGGTTAAAATGGCCAGCAATCTCCTTTGCAAAGATTTCATTAAGCATTCTAAGATGGAAATGGGACCCTTTAGACTATGATTCTAAATATTTCCACTGAATCCTTCCTACCGCTGAAACTCTTATGCAGTCTAATTTTCAGCACATCTTTCAAAAACAAACGCCTTGAAAGAAATTTCTAACCTTTTTCCAAAGAGAAGCTACTTTTAATTTCTGCAATGCCCTTGAAGGGTTGAGGATGGTAAGAAAGCCGAGTAGGTACTAGCTATTTTTCCTGTACTATGACGTGAGGTAAGTAAGTAACAGTGGTAGCAGTGAGGAGGTGGAGGTATGAGTACTAGGCATACAACCAGAATACCTGAATCTGATCCCAGCAGTGTGACTAACTAACTGTGTGACCTCAGGCAAATTATTTAACTTGTTTGAGCCAGTTTCTTCATCAGTGAAAAGTGTCTAACAATATCAATTTCACACCGCTGTTGAGAACTAAATGAGATAACATGTTAATAAGAGTTATAAGAAAAAAACTCCACAGAAATTTAAATGAAGCATTACTATAATAGAGCTTCTCTATCTCCATTTTAACTCACTAATCCACATTTTCGCACTTGAGTTTCTGCAAGATATAGGTATGGATGTCAAATAATTACATTGTTATTTGGACCTAATTAATTAAAAACACAAATTTATGTATTTTTACTACTGATTTCATGATTTCTGCCACTTCCTTTTTTTTTTTTTGTGGTACGCGGGCCTCTCACTGTTGTGGCCTCTCCCGTTGCGGAGCACAGGCTCCGGACGCGCATCGGCAGGCGGACTCTCAACCATTGCGCCACCAAGGAAGCCCCGCCACTTCCTTTTAAAAGATCTAATTTTGAGACTACAAGTATCATAGCATTTAACTAATACAGTGGTTGTTTGTGCACCTTCTCTCCACAAGATGAAGCATAAGGCTGCATCTTAGTCATCCTTACTTCTGACAAATACATATGGCCTGGCACCTGGCATGTATTCAGGAAATAATAATTGTGTGGGTGTATAAATGGATTGATGAAGAGTGGGACTCTCTTCCAAAAGTAATAGGAGCAAATGCATTCAGTTAGAAGCCTTAACCTCTAGTAATGGTTCCACTATTTACTAGATATGTATGTATTTTTGGGAAAGTCATTCACCCTCTATGAGTTTACAGTTTTCTTACCAGTCAAATGAGGATATCATTGTTTGCTTTATTAATTTCAGAAAAGCTTCAAGTGAGAATAAAAAAGTGTTTTGAAAACTAAAATATAAAAATATAAGTGGTAATATTAATATTTGCCTTTCAGACTAATGCAAAGTATTTAGGTTTTCAGCTATTTCCCTTTTACACTTGAAGAAAGATTTTGTATCTTGAACCTGCTTGTCCTGCTAATTCTCTGGCTGGTTTTAGTCTGATATTTTATGTATTCTTTTATTATTTTAAATCTCACCAATGTTGATACGTTTTTGTTGTTTGTCCAAATGCCCAAACTGACAGATCTCTTCCATACTTCTGAGATTATATAATTCAGAATTTCTAGTTTATATCTTGCCTGAAGCTTCCTTCAAAGAAACTTAAAAAAAACCAAAAACCTAAAGAAGGCCCTTTCCTTTCTCTGACTTTTTACGGGGTGTAGGAAGGGTGCACTTTGGATTAGGTGATGGAGGAAAGGGAAGGAATGCACAAATTAAAAATTTTTCTAGGCACTGAATATAAAATTTTCTAAAGTGTCTGGCCTTTTTTTGGTATATTATTTACTATTTAAACTAATTCTTTTTTTTTTTTTACTTAGTACTGTTATACTTCTTTCCTTTTAAAAAATTTTTTAATTCTTTTCCTTCTTTCCTTTTTTTTTAAAATCATCTCACAAAAGTTGTGACATCATTACCATCACAGGCATAATGCACAGGTCTAAGGACACCGTTTACTATAACTACATCAAAACTGAAAGCAAAGGAGAGAGAGGATAATCTTATAACCCAGGAATCTACAGGTAATCTTAGGACAAAGCATCTCTTATCTGATTCTTAACTAAAAATTTAAATAAACTGATAAAAAAAATTAAGGCTGTTTCAAGGAGGCTTTTTCTTTCTAAGTACATACATTTATGTCCTTCCCCAGAACTTTCATCTGCAGCATAGGGTTCTGCTTGGAAATACATGTACTGTATTTCTCCCCTACTCTTGCCACTCTCATCATATTCACTGTCCGTTCCGGAGTCTTCTTCTGCTGTATCCCATGTCTCCTTCTTCCCTTCATTCGCTTTAGTTCTTCTACTACTCGTGATGCTGTGAGAGTCAAGTCCATTAGCCAAAGGGATTTGAGCATTATCTGCATTGCACAAAGTATCACTGCTATGACTTGAGCTAAGAATGTCACTGTCCACTGAACTTGTACTCCTGTCATTATTCACATCTGAATCTGATCGTTCTTCAGACTGAAAATTTTCAGGATCGGAAGTCTGAATATGCTGTTCAAGTTCTCTATTATCCACTGAGGCTGAAGAGTCCCTCTCATTGAGAGGTGATTCAATGTTTTCAAAGTCACTTGTCTCAGTACTTTTGCTGCTGTCCCCATTATCCCCCTCCTGCTGCTGTTGCAGTGACAAGCTTTTGAGTTTTTCAGTGCTTTCTTCTAGAATAGCTTCCACAGACTTTAGACCCCCTGCAGGTCCTTTGACTCTTTCACAGTCATCATCCACATTACCAGAGTCACCCCCAGCTTTCTGGTATGCTGTCCTTTTGGAATAAGATCCTGGAGATTGTTCAGGTAACAAAACAAATAATCTGATTGTATTTGCATGCCGATCCAGGAGTTTCCATAAATGAGAGTCTGTAAAGGCCATCTGGTAATCCAAAGTCTCAGAACTTTCAACGAACACCTGAACAGTAAGTCAAAGAGTTATATTACATCATTAATTTTGGTGACATTCTCATTCATTATAAGAATAATATCGCATCAATATAAGACAGTGCACAATAAATTATAAAAGTTGAGATGATAATGTTTCTAAAGGACACGCCCATTGTTTTTGGAGACTAAATAAAATAAATATTATGTTCATATGTCTTTGTAATTAGCCATAAAACTGCTAAACAAATATCTTGTTTATCGGAAAATGTATGAAAAAATCTTGGGAATGCAACACCAAAATCCAGGTTATATAAAAAATTTAATGGACAAATGACTTGATTCTAGAGCAAATTAACTGCAAGGAAACAAACATGTAAGGAAATCTTTAGATTAAAATAAACTTGAGAGATCTTATGGACTTTATTTAGATCCTGATTTGAACAAACAAATCTTACTGAAAAAAATTTTTTTAAAGATAATCAGGGAAATTTGAATATTGACTAGGTATTGGTTGATATTAAGGCATTTCTATTAGTTTTTTAGGTATAATAATGTAATTGTGGTTATGTTTTTAAAAAGAATTCTCATCTTTTAGAAATATAAATTCATATTGCTTGTAGATGAAATGATATGATGCTGGGAATGTTTTTCAAGTAATCTGGGGGAAGTATTTAGTTAAATATACATGAACAAGACTTGATAATTATAGAAGCTGGCTGATACGTACATAACACTATTCATGCACTTCTGCATATGTTTGAAATTTTCCACAATAAATTAAAAAAATGAAATGCATATACATAAACCAGGCAATTATGAGTAGTATTTTGAATTTTGCATAAAAAGATTATTATTCAATAAATGCTATAAATCAGGACTATCAGCTAACAATTTAAAGAAAAAAATAAAGTTAGATCCCTCCCACTCCTTACCCTAAAACAGTATTAGGGTGGATTGGCGATTTTAATGTTACACACAAACACCACACAGAAGTACTGGAAGAAACTAGGGGTGAATAAAAATTACACATCAGAATTAATAAAACAAAACTGAAAAAAAAAAAAAACAAAGAGGCTAAATATGATAAAAGACCAAACTGCCCTAAGATGAATGAGACTGGAAATGGTGATAAATAAAAAAGACAGCAAATGAGGAAAATTTGATACAATTTATCCAGAGTAAACCAAAGGCATTAGGAATAAAAACACAGGAAAAATGATAAATGATGGAACACATAATGATATCAAGAGATAAAACAAAGAGATCAACATGAACTTTCTCTTTTCTTACAGAGATAAATGAGTAGGAAAAGGGAATAATGTGGGGTGAATCCAAGATAGTAATTTTCTCCACACTAGGCATGCTTCAGACTTTCACCATGAAGTACTGCTTTATGGGAGAAGCTCAAGAATGAACAAAATTCAGAGAACATAATCATTGTGACCAGAACTAGTCATGAAGTCTCCACCAAAGAAGGAGGACTAATCTTGGGCTTGAAACAAACTGTAGGAAGAGGGGGAAACACTCCAGGAGGGGCGGTACTTGAACAAGGCAAAGAGGAGAGCCAGCAAGACTGACTGAGAAGACAGAGAAGCAAGATGTGACCTGACTACAAAAGGAGGGTAATTATTGGGAGGATGTGAGAACCCAAAAATAAATTTCAGACAGATGGTGAGTGGCAGCATAGAAAATAGTCATGAAAAAATAAAAGACATACCTTGTTACTTCTAAAAAACCCTTCAGCTTTCAGGGTTTTACTGGGCACAGTGAGAAGACGCAAATCATTGTAGCAGCGTTCCAGCACTATTCTCATTGTTTCAGCAGGTAAATAGATGGCCTATAATGAAAGTAATTTAATTAAAAAGTGCTCTTTCAAGAATAATTCTGCTTGACTTGGAAATATGGGAAAATGAGACACTGCTGAGTTCTTCTTAAAAATAGCAGAAAGAAAATTAAGAGAAAAATCATCTTAGTAGAGGTTTACAAATTTTTTAAGAATCTATGGGAAAAATTATTAGTCCCATCCATTAATTATGATGTAAATTAAGAAAACAGAGTATCACTTATAAATGTATGCTCTGAAACTATTTTAAAAGTAACAATTTTTCACTAAAAGTTCTATTTCTCCCAAACTCATGAAGTAAATGAGGTGATTTGATTCCAAAGAAACTGAGTAACTGACTTTGAGAACTGATGTCAAACCAACACCTGTTTAACTTCTTGACTTTGGATGAGTTCTTCTGTATTCTGTGAATAGTTGTTAACACTTTTATTAAATCAATTTTCTTCTGTGTAAAATGAGATTAAATTAGTAGGTAAATTTTAAAGTTTTCTAAAATTCCATGTCCTAAATTTTTGGTGTTATAAATTTCTCATGAAATGAGCAGATAAAAATAATTTACATTTTATAAAACATGATTTGTTTTACAGCTAATGATAACTAATTCTCAGGCATTCTTGTTATACTTTAAACACTATATTTCTTGGCATCCTGTTTTCTCACTGTCTTTATTCTTAGACACATTTTTCCCCAACAAAATTATCAGCTTCTTCAGGGAAGGAAATGCATGTGTTTCTTTTGTACTACCTCAGTGCTCATATTCTAGATTAAACTGTAATACAGAGCAGTTACACTAATGCTGTCTTTATATAAGTAATTTAATCATAAACTATGACTTCACAGTATGATTTGTTTCCTCCAATTATTACTTTGGCAAATTGTTGGAAGTCATTTTTTTCAAACATAAAAATAATTAAAAACTAACTTCTATATAATACTTTACAATTTTTTTTTTCCACAAAAAGAGCATTTATTTGTTTTGTTCATGTTCACAACAATCCTGTTAAAATAGGCATTAAAAAACCCCAGATGAGATAAAAGACAATACTACCATAAAATGACTGAATGGAAACTGGAAGTTCCTTGACTTGCGATTTCTGAACAATTTCGACCACACCAAGGGAATCTTAACCTGGGGTTAATTTTGCCTATGTTTGTGTGCTCAATGTTCTATAGTGTACAAGACCCCTGAAAGGATAATAACCATTTCTGTGGAGTGGAATAGTTTTTTTGTCTAAGGAAATCTGAATGTTTCATCATCATATTTTTCCAGTTCAAAAATTCTGAATGCGCCTGTGCTATTTACCACTAACTCACATAATGTGGCTAATATTTGATTCATCACCTTTCTCTTCTACTTCTATTCATCTACCACTGTCTTTCTGGTTACCCAAGAGTGAAACTCCTCAGGTCTTCTGTGCTCCTGCCTTGTTCCAATGTTTACCAATCACAAGTGCTGCCAATTCTATTTATACATTCATTCTTACAATCGCCACTTCTCTCATTTCTGGTCATAATGCCTTCATCTGAATTATTTCAACAACCTCCTCATCTATGTTCCTGAGTCCTCCCTCAGTCCACAGGGAACACTAGTCTAGTGTTGCCAGAATTACCACGCTATAGCAGAGCTCTCATCATACCACTGCTGTACTTAGAAAAACAACCAACCAACCAACCTACTTCCTACTGTTTAAACAGGGCCCAAACTTTTGAGTTTACATTTAAAAAGCCTCCATGACATAAAGTGAACTTGTGTTCCAGGCACGTACTTTACAATGATCCAGCCAAGCACACATATCATTGCTATGTGCACTTACTTCACACTCCTTACCTCCACGCTTAAGTCAATCTGTTTCTTCCATATGCAGCATCGTTCTCTCCTAACCACAGTTGTCTCCTAGCTATAAATACTGGCTCCTTGAGGTAAATATTGGTTCCTACATCTTGTAACTATCACATAGTGTTTTGTACACAGCAGGTACTTAAAAATATTCATTGACCAATTTTAAAACTTACCTTTGAAATAAGCTGTTTGAACTCTGTAACTGTTTGATTTAAGTAAGCTCGAACAGTGATAGGAGCAGCTACAGATTCTGCCTTTAGATCAACAACATGAACCTTCACCATCACTTCTGTCCCATTGGAAAAACATAAAAACCCAATTGGAGGTTATTTTTTAAAAGGTATTTCACATGAGCAATGCATTCTAAATGTGTTTCTAATAGATGGCAAAGAAAATATTTTTCTAATTATCAAGATGGTAGATGTATATGTTATACATGTTAAAACTTTCACAATTTATCACATTACAAACATATATAAAGAAATAAAAAATGAAGCTAATAAAAAAGTTCTTATAGATCTCTCTAAAAAATGACAAAAGTCAAAATGTGACTTTTAAAAATAAGTGCTTTGTTTCCTTATAAAACATTAACACCACTGTCAAATTTATCAAGCATATTAGAAGTACATACCCAAAGTTCCAAAATACAGACCAAACCCACAACACTAAATAAATGTAAATAACTAGAGAATGCACAACAAATACTAAAGGGGACATAGCAGCCCTACTTGCTTTTGACAACCTTCATTAAACAATTCAAGACCTTGCTCATAATCAAAGACTTCTTTCTCCTCAAAATAATATTCTCTATATCCTATGGAAATTTCAGCAGAAACCCTTTGGATTACATGTTTGTTTTCTGACTTAAATTCTTCGTGTTACAATTTATTTATTTATTATTTTATTTTATTTATTTGGCTGCATTGGGTCTTCGCTGCTGCTCGCGGGCTTTTCTGTAGTTGTGGTGAGCGGGGGCTACTCTTTGTTGCTGTGCGTGGGGCTTCTCATTGCAGTGGCTTCTCTTGTTGCGGAGTATGGGCTCTAGGCATGCAGGCTTCAGTAGATGCAGCATGCGGGCTCAGTACTTGTGGCCTGAGGGCTCTAGAGCACAGGCTCAGTAGTTGTGGCACATGGGCTTAGTTGCTCCATGGCACGTGGGATCTTCCTGCACCAGGGATCAAACCTGTGTCCCCTGCACTGGCAGGCAGATTCTTAACCACTGTGCCACCAGGGAAGTCCTCATGTTACAATTTAAAGCCACCTTCTCTTCTCCTATTTTCAGGAGATCATTATATAACTTAACTTTTAGTCACCAGAAAAATAAATGATCTTCAAACACCAGATTTAGTAGATAGATATTCTCCAGCTTAACTGTTTTAATCTCTTATATATAGTATATGTCAATACTCCATTTTCCCCCAAATGTTACTAATCTAAATCTGAATAAATATTCTGCTAAAGTCTTGATTATTAGTGAATAAAGGAGATTACTTTACAAGGTTTACAATCCACAGTGACATTTAGAATTCTCTTTTTAAAAAGTGGGTTTTTTGCTGACCCATGTTATATTTTTATCATAGTTTTTACAGTCTAGCTCAAAAATAATCTGCAGGGACTTCCCTGGTGGTGCAGTGGTTAAGAATCCGCCTGCCACTGCAGGGGACATGGGTTCGATTCCTGGTCCAGGAAGATCCCACACGCCGCAGAGCAACTAAGCCTGTGCGCCACAACTGAGGCTGCGCTCTAGAGCCCACAAGCCACAACTACTGAGCCTGCATGCCACAACTACTGAGCCCGCGTGTCACAACTACTGAAGCTCACATACCTAGAGCCTGTGCTCTGCAACAAGGGAAGCCACTGCCATGAGAAGCCCATGCAACGCAATGACGAGTAGCCCCCAGTTGCCACAACTAGAGAAAGCCCACGCGTAGCAACGAAGACCCAACGCAGGCAAAAAACAAACAAAACAAAAAATCTGCAAGAAAATGCTCCAAAGGGACTCTTTACAGAGAGAGCGGAATCTGACTAAAGGAGCTCTTGAAAGAATACCACACTTAATCTACTTTGGAAAGAAGAGCCTTCATAAAAAGGAGGTGTATAAGATCCACAGAAGAACAGAATTTGAGTTATGAAACCATAACCATAATAAGGTCTTCAAGGAGACCCTGAAAAAGAGACTCTACTTCTGAGACTTTATGGGAATATACCAGGGTCTTCTCTATAAAAAGAGAGAGGCTGGGGCAGGCGCAGAGGTAGGGAGGCAGGACGATTTAGTACTGGAGAAGAAAAAAAAATCCCACTGAAGACTATAAGCCAGAAGTTTTGTTGTTTGTTTCTTAAATTTTGTGTATAGCTTTTTGGAAAGTAATCTAGAACTTAATTCCCGGTTTGTTGCTGACTACTTCCCAACCTATCAGAATTATTCTACGTTTTAAGAACATGTAAAAAAGTTAAAAATAATTTCTACAAACAAAAAACTTTCTTATGAAAATTTTAAGTCCTTTACAACTCAGAATACCATGAAATTCCTTACCTCCGGGTTTGTAAGACTGGAAAACCTGATCGGGTCTTCTTGTCTCCAACAGCAGATCAAACATGTATGTTGACTTGACTCCACCCAGTAAAAGTCCCATTGGCGTATCTTCTTCTCCTTCATATGATCGTTCAAGATAATCATGAAACTCATCATATTTAACAAGACGACAGCAATCCATAGGTATCACCTCTTCTAAATCCATCATCTAAAAGAATATAACACCCGAGGAAAAAGAAAAAGAAATATATAGTATTGATATTTTAGTCTGATGTGTAACTGTACTAACAATAGGTCCTAACAAACAATACAATCCATATATTTATGATTTGCATCAAAGCTCAAAGGCACAACTTAAAGGGTATTTTAAAATAACCATAGTTCATTATCCCTCAAATTATACAACCTATGCACTAACATATTTTAAAGACTTTTTTGTTTTTACAAAAGTTAACATTCTAAACTTTAGATGTACTCAAAATTAATGCACTGTAAGCTATTGCTTTATAACCAGTCAGCTGGAAACATGAGGGGAAAACAACCAACTAGAACATGCATCTTTTGTTATCTTAATACAATTTGGAGAAAAACTGGTAATTAATGTATCTAGTAACGATCTCCCTAAGCAAGGGAGGATAGCATGCCTTGTAGAGCCACCACAAAGGTCATAGCTTCTGTCTCCCAAGTGCTACCCGACTCCTCTCTGAACCATCCTCTTAATCTTAGCCTCCGGAACACCAACAAATTGGGCACAGGAATTTCTGTCAAAAATTTTCCCTCTAGTACATGTCACTAGTAGATGGCATACCCTGGATGCAACATCACTTTTAAGTGGGAGCTGAACCTCCTGGAGAAACATAGTGGGATTGCTTAGAAGTATTCAATACTCATCTGAAGTTTGTGATTACAACTTTAAAGAAAGCGTTACTGTAAGCCTTGGTATGTCCCCATTGCCCTCTACTCCTCCATCCCTCACTTCCCACAAATGGAGCTTTATTTTCCTTATATAAGATCAATTTATTTCTCTTTTCTATTTCACTCTTTACATTTGTGAAATTAAACTTTCTATTTTCTAAGACAAGATTTTTTCTTCCTACATTAAAAACTGATGGAATATAAACTACCCTTAGTGCTATCACTGATTGACCTTACTGTGTAAAACTGTTTAAAGACATTTTCTCCATTTTAGTTTAATTTGGTTTCACTATTGTTTTGCTTGCAGTCCACCATTATGTTTAACGGATTTTTACTTTAATCAGGTGAACCCAGAGCCATTCATCCATTTTATTATTTGTTCATTCATTTATTCATTCACATACCCATCCAATTTTGACTCTCCTGTTTACCAGGCAAAAGTAGTGGAAATGCAACTGTGAACAAAACCAGAACACTCTTCACCCTTGTAAGTGCTTACGGTTTAGTGAGGGACATTAATTAATTAAAATAGTCACACAAGTGTAAATTTTCAGTACTGATAAAGTGCTCTGAAAGACCAGGTACACAATACAAGTTCTCAAACTGTATGTGTCTAAAAACCACTTGAGGTACCTGTTTAAAATGCATAATCCCACGTGCCAAAACTAAGTTCAGATTCATTTGCAGGAATTTGTTTTTTAATAGGAATGTGATTCTGGTGCAGGTTATGCTGGATCACACTTAGAGAAACAATGCCAGCTATCTTGTGAATTATTTTTACTTCTTTCATTGGTTCTACATATAATTATAAATGAAATGACGTAGTATGCAATTTTTTCTCTAGGTAATGACTGTTTAACTTTAGTCAAATGATGTTAATGTTTACATGGAAAGGGCAAAAAGTTTTGTCAAGTATAACAGATGACATTTAGAATAATCTGGTTAAAGAATGCTTCTTTTTCTATTTGCCTTTCAAAACCCACTTATAAATTTGCACTATTCTTAGAATAAAATGCAAACTTCTATTCTTACACAGCCTTTAATTTCATTTTATGTGCCTCTATTCTCAATCAAGATGATCTAAACACAATGCACCTTTTTTCAGCTTCTTAATCATGTACTTCCTCACCTCAGTTTTTACACATGCTGTTACCTCTACTTAAAGTACTCTTCCCTAACTTCTTGCACAGCTGTCTCCTCATGGTTTAAGTCTCAGATTAAATAACCTTAATATACTACTGAATTACTTTATGGCATCTAATAAGATATTTGCAAACTGTGGTGTTTAAATATTTTTTGTCTGTTTTTTTCCCCAGTGGGATTGTAAACTCCAAGAAGGCAGTGAGCCTGTTTTGCTCACTCTGGTACCTCTAACACCTCATGTGGTCTTGTTCACTCAAGTTCTCTAATGCATCATATAGTAGACACTCAATAAATATCTGCTAAATGAATATAAAGAATAAATAAATATTTTTGTTTCTAATTCTATTTCTGAGTTTTAGAAAGCTTTAACTGGCTTTCGGAGTGAGAAAGTTCTCAAAAGCAATGGACCACATTCCAGAGAAGAGGTGTAAACTATACTCTTTAAGAGACATAGGATTTAAGTGGGCTATCAAAGCTACTGCTAGTGCTTATATTACTACTGACTATAATAAAAACTTGGGAAAATGTTAATACTGTTATGTAAAATATCAATAATTACATGCCAACAGTGCAATTAAACATACCTTATAAGCCATTTCTACTGCTTCCTTTAATGTCTTATCCTTATGAACCTCCAATTTATTTTCCATCATCACTTGTTTCACAGGATGCAAACAGAATAATTTTATCTAGAAAATGTAAAATATCATCATTAACTCAACAGGTCATAAATCAAACTTACTTCTTTTGTAGACAGTATTTTTTCCTAATAGTCAAAAATATTATAATTAAAAAAAAACATAATTGGGATCATTCTCCATCTATTTATCTCACTTAATAATTGATACTGTCTCGTGTTATAAAAAAATTCAAAATCATTAATTTTAACAACTGTATGTTTCTTTATAAGCATGTATCACAATTTATGTAATAACTCTCCTACTGATATATATTCAAGTTGTTTCCAATTTTTCTGTAATTTGGAAAATACTGTGGAGAATGTCCTTGTGGTCAAAATTTTTACCACATCTGTCATTATCTCATTAGGTAATATTTTCTTGAGAGAATTATATAAAAGAATATGAATTTGCTTAAGGCTCTTGATAAATCCTACTCAAATTCTAGGAAGAAAGGTTTTATCAATTTATACTTGTAGCAGAATGTTACAATGTTCATCTCACTGTAACCTCAGCAGCACTGAGCATTATCACTATGTTACTGGTTTTTTTAAATAAATTTATTTATTTTTGGCTGCATTGGGTCTTCGCTGCTGCATGCAGGCTTCTCACTGCGGTGGCCTCTCCCGCTGCAGAGCACAGGCCCTAGGCAGGCGGGTCCCAGCAGCTGCGGCACATGGGCTCAGCAGTTGTGGCTCACCGGCTCCAGAGCACAGGCGCAGCAGCCATGGTGCATGGGCCCAGCTGCTCCGTGGCATGTGGGATCTTCCCGGACCAGGGATTGAACCCACATCCCCTGCATTGGCAGGCAGACCCCCAACCACTGCGCCACCAGGGAAGCCCATGTTACTGGTTTTTTATGCATAAAAGGAAATCATTTTACCTCAGTAATATAGCTGGTTATACTGTTTAATGATCATGATGGCATAACTATCTACAGAATCAACCCAATGAGTCAGTGATGAGAACTGCAGTTAAGCAAAGTTCAATAGCACTTTTTAATTAAAAGTAAAATTAGGAAATCTAACCTTGCATGTATTGCGCTCAATTTCTCGTTGCCTCTTTTCTTGTTCTTCCAATTCTCTCTCTCTCTGCACCAAATTTTTAATATGTTCTGGATATTCATCTACTTCTAGAAATTCTATTAATAGTAAAAACAGGGTAAAACAGTGCCACTGAGATTGAGCTTCCTTTATTTAATTTTGTTCTACTATGTTCCCAGAGTATACACTTCTACTATAGCTGTTATCAAAATATATCTCAATTACATCAATCTTTCAACTTGGAACATGAGCTTCTTCCAGACAAGGGTGAAGAGGTAGTTGATAATGACACATGGTTAGGTCTCAAAAAAGCCATATCTTTATCTGTATACCTCTTGGCTCCAGACAACTCTGGTATGTAAATTAAGATTTTTTAGAATGAAAAAGCCTCCCTTAAACTTGAAAATAACAGCACTTCTGATTTCAAATAGTGCTATCACCATCAAATTGTATAACCCTGGGCAAGTTTACTTCTCCAGACCTTGGTTTCTTCAGCTTATTAACAGCACCTTACCACAAAGAGTTATTACTGGGATATAAGGAAATGTAATAAATACTGTTGATGCTCTACTACTACAAATGGTATTTATTTGTTTACTATTATTCACTAATATGATTCTCTTTCCTTTGTTCTCAAAGTAGTCTTTTAGCTGCCTTCTAATCAAAGAACTTCATATGTAACTCAAAGTATTCAAAGTGACAGTATGAGACTATAACACTGTTTAATAAAGCCAATGATTGTTAGGCATTAAACAGGGAGAACAATTTATATTTTAAAAAATCATGCCTCTGTGGAAGGTAAAAATCCACTGTTTACAGAAATGAGCTCCAATTTAAAAAATATTCCATATATCATACATACAGTGCCCCTTGATGCTTCATCACAAAACTAGAGTTGTGAGGAGCGGATAAAAGAAAGCTGAGTTACTGTACTACATGAAATATCTGGAATGCTGGGTGTCACAGAGGATACACAAACTATAAACCTCGCTCCGCCTCCAGGTAGCTATGACCTTGGACAAATTACTCTTTAGGGTATAGCTGCATTATGTGTAAAGTAAGAATGAATACTTCTACTCTGAAATCTCTGTTCTGAAATGACTTATTATAATTTCCTTTTTTCTTTCATATAATTACACAATAAATTATTGAACAGCCTCTATATGACAGACCCTGTATTATATCATTGGTGAAAAGATAAATAAGTCCTAAGCCTTGCACCAACTGAATTCACAATCTGATGAGAGTTTACGAAAATGTAAACAAAAACATTAGACTGCTTAAAACAGATTTACTCATAGTAATTTCTAAACAAAGGAAATATATTGAAATCAAAGACAATGATTATATTAATTGTGAAAAGAATATGAGCAAACACATCACCTGTGTATATATCGTATGCACACACACACACACACACACACACACACACACACACTTTATACACCTATGTGCAAATACTGTCTCGGTCACGATCAGAGTTACCAAGAAAACACAGGAACTGTAATTTTTTAAAGTAGCAGTTACGAAAGGAAAAAAGAAAGGCAAATCCACATGCTGTGTATACAGGATTATTTTTAGGATCCCTAATAAAATTAAAATCTAATAAAGGATGCATACTCGACTCATAAAACTTTACTTGCTTTTTAAGCAAATAAGCAAAGATGTTTAACTATAGTATGATACTAAATGCTTAAAATTTTATCTCATTTAATTTTTTATAATAATCCTATAAAATACTATAATTATTCCCATTTTACATGTGTGGAAAGTAAGACTTAGAAAAGTTAAATAACTTGTTCTGGGACATGCAGATGGTGAGTTATGGCTGCTACACAGATCTGGAGACTATCATCACTGCACCAAACTACATATAATACAATCTTACTGCAAATAAATATCCAACGTACGCAATGCAGAGTAAGTTTTGTCTCTTAGTGTATTAAAAAATAGTTCAACTTTTTTCCAAGTGATTTTACCAGTTGGTATTATCTCATAACAGTCTTTATAATTAATTCTTCCACACATAAAAAAATTTAATTGTCCTATCATTTAAAAGTAGTTATCTGGGTTTATAAAACTTGCAAAAAAACTGGTTTATAACACAGACTAAAATCAAGTAACTATATGTCAACATACTTGCATTTCTTGCTGGGTCCTTCAGTCTATATATCAGCATATATGCATTTGTGGAGCTAGTAAAATATAAAAAAGATTAATAGGGACAAAAAGTAGATTGTAAAGATTCCATTTCCTAGCATCAAATATTTATTTTAAATAGTTTTTTTGTTGTTTCAAACAATTAGAAAATCATGTAGCTGTTCTTGCACAGGTTCAGATTTAAACGTTCTTGAAAAAAAAGGAGACTACTTTGCTTTTACTGACATATTTATGAGAAAATCCCGTATCTTTTCTTGGTAACGTAGTAAAATCTTCAAAAAACCTTTGTCCTAGGGGCTTCCCTGGTGGCGCAGTGGTTGAGAGTCCGCCTGCCGATGCAGGGGACGCGGGTTCGTGCCCCGGGTCCGGGAGGATCCCACATGCCGCGGAGCGGCTGGGCCCGTGAGCCATGGGCGCTGAGCCTGCGCGTCCGGAGCCTGTGCTCCACAACGGGAGAGGCCACAACAGTGAGAGGCCCGTGTACAGCAAAAAAAAAAAAAAAAAAAAAAAAAACCTTTGTCCTAGAATGAGTACTACAGGTAAGTCAGGAGTCAGCAATTTTTTTCTGGAAAAGGGCCAGACAGTAAAAGTCATAGGCTTTGTGAGCTATTCCGTGTGTGCTAAAATTACTTAACTCTGCTGTTGTGTGGGAAAAGATCAACATACAATATTTAAACAAATGAGTATGATGGTGTTCCAATAAAACTTTATTTCCAAAAACTGAAGGCAGGCTGAATTTGGCCCATAGGTTATAGTTTGTTGACCCTTGGGTTAAACCTCTTTAGTGATAAAAAAATGTTGAAAAGCTGTAAATAATTCTAATTTATAAACAGAAAAACTTAGGAAGTTATTTACCTTGCAAAAGCACTGGAGTAATAGCCTCTGCTTCCTGAAGATCCACCATGTGTTTTCTTAATGTCCTCTTGTGTTATCTAAAAAGTTGTTACATTACTTACTTTTTTTGTAAGATCTATAACACCATTACTTTTATGTCAACATGTAACAAGTTTTAACCTCAGAGTTAAATGGACCACCACACAGATAACAGTTCACAAAATGTAATCATAATCAGTGGCTACTAATGGCCAATCTTTTCTAGTGCTCTTAAATAGACAGCCCGTGTGAAGGCTCAGGGCAAGAAGAAAACTGGGAGTCTAGCTCTGCAAACACTCAGCAAGCCCAAAATAAAACAAAATAAAGAAACAAAGGAAATTGACTGAAAACAAAAACAAAAGAATGACATCTGGTATGTCTTAATGATTTGGTATGCTTCAACGGACAGACTGAGTCTCTCATTTTTAATAAACCCTGCTGTTGATGAGAAACATCCCTACTCCTGTCTTTCAGAATAATAATCTTAAAAAATCCCTCCTTACCCTGCTGACATGTTGATCATTGAAGCTGTACCACTGCTCATCACTGAATGACTTTATACAAGCATAGTAATGACCACCAGCAGCACTCCCTGAATGAACCATAACCGAGAAGAGCTCATAGATCAAAGAATTCTAAAGAAAAGAATAAAAGTAAGTTAGCACAGAGGAAAAACACAAAACCCTAATTTGTATATTTCCTATTCTCTACTAAAACACAGGGAACTAACATGTTAGTTGTCCTCTGTATTTATGGCAAGTCAACTTTTCTCTAAGATCATTAAAATGGTAATTCACCACATAATTTTTATATACCACAAGTTTCATTCAGTGTATTCCTTCACATTTTAATTATGCTATAACCTCTAGAACAATGCATAACTGAAATACAAATTTATATATTTATGTAAAAAGAAAATAACAGTCTGAAATTTTAGAAGGAGGTGTTAAACATGAGACCATTCTGATATGCACATCAAAATCAACAAATCCCAAATAACATTTTTAAAATTTCAAATAAGATTCCACTTCCTTTATAAAAGGGCTAAGGTATATAATTATTTTGAACATCTTCTAATTTATTTATGTAATATCTGTGATACAGTGATCTACTGATTTGATAACTCTAAGGTATGCAAAGCTGGTTCAACATTAGAAAATCAACCTATGTAAACCAGGCTAAAGAAGAAAAGTTACATGATCTTACCAACTGAACCCAGAAACAACATTTGACAAAATCCAAACCCATTCATGATAAAGACTCTCAACAAACTAGGAAGAGAGGAACCTCCTCAAACTGATAAAGAACATCTATAAAAAATCTAGATCCAATATCATACTTAATGGCAAAAGACTGAATACTTTCCTCCTGAGATTGGGAATAAGGCAAGAGTGTCCTCTCTCACCACTCCTATTCAACACTGTATGGGAAATCCTATCCAGTGGAATAAGATAAGGAAAACAAAAAAAAAAAGATAGACATAATTGTCTATGTAGAAAAACAGGTTGGGGGTTGGATTTAGCTCTTGAGCCACAGTTTTCCAACCCTTGTTTGAATGCAATGTTCTCTACACTAAGTTATAATGTATCCACTACATTATTCATCACAGCAATTCACACCTCATCTGTCTGCCCTGAAAGAAACAGATAATTTTAAAAGGTAAAGGGTAGTGGTAATGAGACTAATGGTCTTGATCTAAAAACAGATTTATGCAAGTGAAACTCCATTCTTAAATACTGCCTTAAAAAACCCCTATATTTAATACGACTCTGTAAGACTTGAGCTAGTGATCAGTCTTCACACTGGTGATTCATTATTCACACCATGCTCAAGACATCTGATCTGTAATTCTCCCCTCAATAAAGCAAATTATACAAATGTGAAAGAAATGGTTTGATAAAATCTTAAAAATCACTGACCTAGTAACAAAAAAATTCTATCCTAGATATTATCCAGTCTTGTAGTTTTCAAATGATAATCCATGGAATTGTATCATTTTTTGAAGTCTCTTAAGGGCTGTCATAGGGGAGGGGAGGAAAACTGAGGGGTCCCCTACCTAAAAAAGATTAGTTCTCTTATTGTTTCAGGAAAGGTCCCAAAGCCAGAATTTTTTAAATTAACAAATCTAGTCTAATGCCTTTGTTTTGCTATATGAGAAAACTCTGATATAAGATTTAGAGGCTTGCTGCTACTTTAAAGGCAAAATGAAGTGGTTTCCTCACTACTAGCACCCTTTCCACACCACCACTTAGCTTGCTTCAGCGGTATAGTTCAGCCTCTCAGAAATTAATGCTCCCACCTGTAAGTAGTTTTTTTCTAAAGTTTAATTATGACCACATATATGCATAAAAATAATAGCAATTAAATTTCTTTTAAAGAGAATTATATAGCAGTTCAGAGATTACCTTACTTTCTCTTTCAACTAAAAACCACCAATTACAAAAAGTACCTTTTCAAGTCCAGGTTTTGGAATCTTTTCAGTTCCACTATTGCTTTCAAGGCAGATCCCTTCATCAACACCATCATCATTGGAGAAATCATTGCTCATTTGATCACTGTGACAACTGCCTTCATTTTCTGCTCCACTGTCAGTGCAACTTTCAGTCTGAGGAGATTTCTTAATAAAACATAATTATCTTACAATTATAAGCTAAATAAAGGGAAAATATAAACCTTTCAATCTATATGCTGCTTTTCCACATAATTTATGATGCTATTGTTAATAAAAATACTTATTCTACTTTAAGCAAATTTATTTTCTCTTAAAAAGTGAGACCTTAAATAAAATTAAACAAAAGTATATTTTAAAAGCATTTCTATTAACAACCTTAAAATTTTAATACAACAAATTAGTGTTTCAGAATTCTATTAAACCCCATTTATGTTTACAGCTGCAAAGGAACTATATAAAATTACCATTTCTTTCATCAAAACCATAAAAGCAGAGAACTTATGCTCCAAAATGAGCTTCTGTTGTTCTCAAATCCCAAAAGAATATCATCTCCTTTCTTGAACAAAAAGGTCAATTCAGTTTATCACTATGCTAGGTATTACAGACAATTAGAAAGAAAAACAAGACACTGTATCTATCCTCAAGAACTTTATACTCCAGTTAAAGGAGGGGGAAATGTAACAACAGTAAATAATACTTTTCCATGCTTTTATGATTTTTAAATCCCTTTCAGACAAATTTAAAGAATTCTTCCTAGAAATCCTCAAACAACTCTTTCCTCCCTTTTCCTTTAATATTTTATTTTATAAACTGATTTATTTATTTATTTTTGGCTGTGTTGGGTCTTCATTGCTGCGCGCAGGCTTTCTCTAGTTGCGGCGAGCGGGGGCTCCTTTTCGTTGAGGTGCACAGGCTTCTCTCTTGTTGCAGAGCATGGGCTCTAGGCGTGCGGGCTTCAGTAGTTGTGGCACGTGGGCTCAGTAGTAGTGGCGCACAGGCTTAGTTGTTCCGTGGCATGTGGAATCAATCTTCCCGGATCAGGGCTTGAACCTGTGTCCCCTGCATTGGCAGGCAGATTCTTAACCACTGCGCCACCAGGGAAGCCCCTCCTTTAATATTTTAGATACAGAGTTTGAAAATTCTTCTCTAAGATGTAGGCACTTTATATGTTTAAGGCATTGCCTATAAGTTCTTGAATTAACCAAGCAATATGTAGTAAGTACCAACTTCTTGCCAAGAATTTTGTTGTAAGAACTGCACCTAACATACAGTCTTCATCCCTCAAGAAAGTTTGGTTCAAGGAAAAATGGAGGTGAAAACCAACTTGAGAATCCTACACAAAGTCCAAAGAGATCATCCCTGAAACTCCTTTTTTTTTTTTTTTTTTTTTTTTCAGTACACAGGCCTCTCACTGTTGCGGCCTCTCCCGTTGCAGAGCACAGGCTCCGGACACGCAGGCTCAGCGGCCATGGCTCACGAGCCCAGCCACTCCACGGCACGTGGGATCTTCCCAGACCGGGGCACGAACCTGCATCCCCTGCATCGGCAGGCGGACCCTCAACCACTGCGCCACCAGGGAAGCCCCCTGAAACTCCTTTTAACTAAGCCAGAACATCTTCTCTTCTTCCAAGAAATGGACCTAAAAGTTCTGGTCAAACTTTGTATCTCAGTTTTCTTCCCTTGGAAAAGACTTCCCTTTTTAAGAAATACATTTGGAATATACAGAAAACCCATCTAATACTCATCTCTGAGTAGGAATCTCCCTTGAAATTTTGGTATACTTTGGACAGACTTCCTAGCTTAAGCACAGGTGTTTGAGATATTATTTCAAATTAAACCTTTCAGAGAATGTTACCTGGTCACAGGTACCATTCAATGAACATTTACTTTAAGGCAATCTCATCTTATGAAAGCTATGAAAAGCAATTATCATCCTTACTTTACAGACAAGGAAAGTGAGGCTCAGAAAACATTTGCCACTTAGTACTTAAGAGCATAAATAAAACTTGAGAATGTTTTAAATTATTTTTAAGCCTCCGGGAAAAGGTATTTTTAACTATTGTGATGAATTCCAATCAGAAAAAAATACTTCATGGCAGTTTTGAGAATAAGAAAGATTTATCACTCTGTAACAACTATGTTAAGTCATTGTAAGTATTCCCAATAATTAAATCAGAAGAGTTTCCAAGAGAACAGAGTGGGACATTATGAATCTTTTACTGGATAAGGACAGAGGAACCAGATAGTTGGGGGAGGTCAATGAGTGGAAGAAATTAATGAGCTTTATGTGTGCCCTCAAAGTTCCATTCTCAAACTATATTTAAATAGTTTTAAATTTTTTATTTTAAAAGTTTTAATTTAAAAATAAAACTAATTAAAAAAGAAACACAGAAAAATACCTTTATTACCTAGCTTTCTAACCTAGCCAATTTAAGAGCTGGTAAACCTTAAGGGAGAATAACCCAGAAACCTTAATGCTTGAAAAAGACACTAAGACAAAACAAGAAATTAAGGCCATACTACCCAGTTTGCTCGTTCATTCAATATATCTGTTCTGTGTTTATCATGTGCCAGAAACACAAGTGCAGCCCATCTCTAGACTGGTATGTTCCAATAACTAAGAAAGTTATGAAACATAAGATTATCACACAAATTAAAGAAATAATTCCAGAATTTAATATCCTTTTTGTCATTTCAAAGAATATCACAAGTTACTCTGATCAAAGAAGAATATCTGAAGTATAATTTATAAGTATTCACCTCATCTTCAACATCAATAAATGTACTCATGTCTAGTTCCTCGGGAAATGTCATCCGATCATTCAATTTAATCCTGTGCATGGTTGTATAATCAAAATCAAATCTTTTCAGTTGTAAGGTCAGCAGATAAGGGAAATGCAAAAACCGAAGACCCTAAAAAAAAAAAGTGTGGGGGGGAATCTATTGAATATTGAATATTATCTCAGATAATTAAGTATTAATTTCTAAATGGCATCTACCTTTCGTGCATCACACTTCTTCTTACAACGTTCACAAAAATATTGATTTGGGCCATCCAGGATCTCTGGCTGAATAAATGCATGCAATGCTTCCTCCTAGTTAGAAAAAAAAATTGTTTTATAATTATTGTAAAGTATTATAATGTTAACGACAAAGCCCTGAATATAAAAACACTGCAATTACCAAAATACTTATATGTAGAACAGCAAGAATATTAGGAATTCAAAATGCAAAAAGGGGGAAAAAAAGTATCAACAGCAAAATGATGTTATCATTATAAACACTGAGCAAAAAATTACTTTATTTCATTCTGTATGAGCTCTACGTTTCCTAGTGTTGCACATCAGTTAGTCATTTCTACCTAATTTTCATAGACTTTATGTTGTGATTTTTGGTTAAATAATCTAATAGAAATCCTCAATCTTTAGATTAAAAAGTAATTCCATACTTCTTAGAAAAGCAGTTGCATGTGTCACTGCATCCTTCTTGTAAAAGGAGACAATTTTAAACTGCACAGTTAATAACCCAGCACTCTGAAGAATTTATACTATTTGTACATTAAAAAATCTAATAATTATCCTTAACCCCTACATTTAGGGTCAGTCAGTAAGCTACCACTGCACTAATTATAAAGATTGAAAACCACTGTGCAACCTTCTCACTGCTTGTCAGCTACTGCTCCATTTGAAAATGTATGAGAGATGCTGGATTGTTCACCTAGTGGAACCATGTTGTTCTCTTTTCTCCATAGAGCTTTAAGACAGAAGTAAGAAACCAGTATGAATACTGTTGAAGAATCAGTAGGCATAAAATTTTTATTGTAATTTTTCATCATTGATTTTTCACAATTAAAAAATTTTAGTTGATACAACATACAAGATTGGATTGCACAATTTCATTTGATGTCATCTATTTTCCTCAGACATGGTCTAAGTAGAACTACTGACAATATTTATTACATATAAAGAAGAAGTGGAATCATTAAGACAAAGTATCTTCAAAAAATTTTTGATATAGAACAAGTTGTTCCTCAAAAGATAAGGGAGCTTGATCTAGCAAAATGGACTTAGTTGTAAAACAGCTAGCAAAGCATATAAAAACTACTATCCACATATTGCTTGGTATAGCTTATTTTGGAATAAGATAAAAAATATGAAAAAATATACAAAATGCTTCTAACTTCATCCATCTCCTATTTGGTCCTCAGAACACAAGAAGAACCAATGGGGTGGGGAGGGGGACCAAGTAGCTGGCTTTTCTCCACATAATCAAGTGTTTTACAGGAGGTCATAGGAAAGGACACATTTAGAAAACGATTTTTTTTGGATTTTTTTCCCATATTTTTAAGTACGAAAAAGGCAAATTCTTTAAAAACATGAGAGGTAAAAGCTTTAAGAGCAATCACATCTATAGCTTAACACAGACTGATACCAAATCAGCTGAGCTTTCCGAATGGATTACTGAACTGTTAAAACACTCAATATCTTCAAAAAGCAGGGGGAGGGTAAAGGGAGAGTGAGAACATTATGTAACTCAAATTCTACTTTACTAAACTAAGCTATATGTACGTATTGATCTCTGGCTTATAGTTCACAGCCAGAGCTATCTTTTTTTCTTCTTCTTCTTTTAAACCCGGAGAAAAGTTTAAAGAAAATTCCCTTAAACGTTTTACTTAGACACACCAACTTTTAACATTTTGCTACCATGCTTTAGCATTCTCCCACCCACACGCACATTATGTGTTTTTCCGAACCACTTGAGAGTAGGTTCATACATGCTTTTCCTCTTAATACTTCAATGTGACTTTTTAAGAAAAAACATATTCTTACATAAACAGAAGAGTTATCAAACTCAGGAAAATTTAATATTGGTAAAGTACTTGTGTCAGTTCAGATTCCAATTCTGTCAATTATCCTAATAATGTCCTTTATAGTATTTCTCCCCATCCAGTACAGAATCAAATCCAGGAAAACAGACTGCATTTGGCTGGTTGTCTGCCTCTTCAGATTCATTTTGTCGGGTACAGTTTCAAAGCCTTTCGTTCATAACATTAACAATTTTGAAGAGGCCAGTTATTTCATAAAAATGTTCTGTAATTTGGGTTTGTCTGATGTTCCTTAGATTCAGGTTATGCATTCCTTACTAGACCAATGTAAGTAAGTAATGATGTGTTCTTCTAAGGGTATCACAGTCAAAGGGCAAGATGTCCCTAACATCCTTACTGGTGATATTAACTTCAATCACCTGGTCAAGGTGTTACCCAGTTTTTTCACTATGTGGTTATTATTTTTTTCCTCTTGTGGCTAATAAGCAATTTGTAAGGAGACACTTGGAGACCATACAAAACTACTATGCTTTAAAGAACTTTCCACCTTAGTTTAGCATCCACTATTGGATTCTTGTTTAAACCAAATTTTAATATAATGTTTGTTTTATAAGCCAACTTGAAAATCTTTTGCCTTTAACAGGCAATTTAAGCCCATCCATATTTAATATGACTGATGTTTTGTTTCATCTCAGTCACTATTGTATATTTTAACTACTCTATTAAGTAATGTTTACTGTGTTTCTTTTTCTACATGGTGTTTTTGCTATTTTTTACATTTTCTTTTGGTATTTAGGAAGGTTAGTAATTTTTTTCTAGTGCATTTATATGTACTTTTGTTAGTGCCCTTAATCCTTCCTTTTCCTTACTTAAGCTTTTAGTGTCTGGTCGGCCGATTTTAAATGGTAGCCTTGGTCTCCCACCTATTTAAGTCTGTGATCTCATTCTACTTTCCCTTCTCACTCTCTTCCTTTTTTAAGAATGGTATTCTCTGTACGTTGTTTAACATGTAACATTTCATACTTTCTTATTTCCATGTCCTCACCCTTGTTTTATTTAGTCCTTAATTCTACAATTTACTATATTAAATGCTCACGGTCCTTTTGCTGAAGCTTCCCTAGTGGTCTCTTGGGTGGATGGAGATCATCCTCCAACAAACTCCTCAAGAAGGCTTATGGATACAATGGTCTATGAGTTCTTCAATATTCAAAAGTTGATTTTCTACTGCCATAATAATTGAAGAAGAACTTGGCTGGATAGCAAATCCTTGGCCTGTACTTTTTCTTGATTTTCTTGAAATTGCCATGATTTGCATGTTGCTCTTCAAAAGTATGATGCCAGCCCCATTTGTCTTTCAAGTTTAGCAGTTTACTAAAATATGTCTCAGTTGATCATTCCAGGCCCATTTTTCAGGTACAGTGGTGGGTCCTTCAAAAGGTAGATTTAAATTTCCCCTATTTCCAGAAAGTGTTCCTGGATTATAGTTTATAAGGTTTGTTCTACTGAGTTATTTTTATTCTTCACAGATTCCAATTATGTTGGACCTCCTTTGCCAGCCTTTCCTTTCCATCACTTGCTCTGAGATCCTAATTTTTACTTCTTTATCTCATTTTCATTCTATGTTCTTCCTTAGATTTTCATTCCATTCTATTTTCTCTTGAGCATTTTATAATTAATTCTTCATTTCTAACGTAGTCTTGTCTTTTTTAAAATTTCCTTCCTGAGTTTGATCAGCTTGCATTGCATTTCTTGTTTGCTTGGTTTTTTCTTTAATCCATTTCTCTCCTTAAATTTTTGGATACCAAGTTCTGTTCTGCTTGCTTGAGAATACTTAACTTAGTCTAGACTACTGTGTTACAGTATGCTACTTTGTGGTTATTTTTCTAAGGTTTTGAGGTTGTGTGTGTATAGATTTTCATCAGCTGAAATGATTTAATACATATTTTCTGTTTTCTTCCAACACTGGTGCTGTGTAAGTTTGATTTTTCCCTTACTCATTTTGTGGACAGCATTCTTTAGTTTGTGAGTACCTTCTGTCAACTTAGTGAAGTGTAATTTCTTGAATGGGTAATGGGGGAAAAGAGGTTGGTGTCTTCTTTCATTTTGCAGAACCCTTTATTTTTCTTCTTCTTCTTGTTTTCTCCTCACTGCTAGGACTCAGTGGCATCACCCCGTCTCTGTTTATCTCCTTCTCTAGAAGCAAAATTCCTCTAAGGCTGCCACTTCCTAAATTACTACATGCTCTAAAACTCCTTCCTGGTAGCTGGTATTATAAACTACCAAGTCCCAGTCTGTGTTCACTATTTTGGCACATACTGTTGTACTTTCTCTTTTTGAGGGTGATTCTGTCTTCATTTTGTTTAAGTCTTCCAGTCCCCTCTCTTCTGTTTCATAGTCTCTAAAACATCCCACTTCACACTCTCCACATATACAGACTTGCAGCAGTAGTGGAAGCTCCACTGGCACTTGATAAGTTTGCTACTTTCAGGTAATCTGAAGTTCATGTCATTGTCTCCTAGCAATCCAGAAAGTATGGGTTAGTTGGGTTTCATTTGTGTTCCTTCTAGCCTATGGTTTTGGGAGGATATGTGGAGATATGGAGATTGAGGTAGCCACCATTTTCCTTTAGATTTAGAAAACAGTTAAAGCTATATTAATAATTTTCTTTAGCTTCTTATTCATTTTTTAAAAAGTTGACCCCAGAATAATTATAAATAAAATTATTCAGTCATAAAAATTAGCTTCAATTCATCTATTCATTCAACAATTATGTAAGTCATGGGCTAATGTGGTTATATACATTTGTCTTCACTTAATGTGATGTACAAGATAACTAAAAATCATGCCAAACTATATTTTAGGTAACAAAAAATAAGTTATGGATCATAAAAATGGAAAATATAATAAACATTATGCCATTATTAATACACACAAAAAAACTACTGCTTACCACGAGCTGTCCTCTTGAGTACGTTATTCTTGTGTCATGTTTCCAAACTAGCTTTGGGTTGACTGTGATTGTTTTTCATCATTCCAGAGTGAAGATAATAGTTTTATTTTCTAGAGCTTACACCTCCTTATATATTATACAAAGTGTAATTGTGCAGAGTTTTTTAGACCCTGATCTCCAGCGTTCAGAATAGAACATAGAGAATTCTTACATCCTTAGTTCTCTGAGTAAGAAATACAGAAAATCTAGGTACAGTGCAATCAAAAGATAGAACCAAGGAATGGTATATAAATCCTCTCACTTATTTTTACTCTTAACTTATATATAAAATTCTTTCTCCATCATTCAACATCTACTTCAGCTTGAATGAAGAAATGGTTGCTAAAATATAATACTTTATTTTTCAGACTGAACTACTGAAGATAAATTAGAACCACTACTGATAACTATTTTCTGATTGCGACATACTTAGCAATTCTGTGCCATTGAAATACAGTTACATGTCTTCTTTACAGAGAGTCAACTATCTTTCCCAGAATATATAGTTTTCTCTTTAAAACTAGGAAAAGAACTCTACTTTTACTTAAGTCATCTACTTTTAATTGCAGTTGTTGTGATAACTGATGATTCACATACAATTATAAGAAATAATACAGAGCCTCCTGTACACTTTGCCATTCCTCCATTTGATAACATTTTGCAAAACTACAGTATAATATCACAATCAGGATACTGACATTGATATAACCCACCAATCTTATTCCAATTTTCTCAGTTTCAGTGTACTCATTTGTCTGTCTATGTGTGTGTAGTAAGTTCTTTACAATGTTATTACCTGTATAGGCTTATATATCCACCACCATAGTCAAGAGACTGAACAGTTCCTACACCACAAGGATCCCTCATGTTGTCCTTTTATAGTAACCACCTACCCATCCTTCCCCTGGTGCCAACTAATCTACAAGCTCTGGCAATAATTAATCCATCTCCCAGTTCTAAAATTTTGTTTTATCAAGAATGTTATATAAATGGAACCATATGTAACCTTTTGAGATTGGTTTTTGTCACTCAGCATAATTCCCTGGAGATTCATTCAAGTTTCTGTGTGTATCGGTAGTTTGTCCCTTTTTATTGTTAAGTAGTATTCTATGGTTTGTTTGTACCACAGTGTGTTAAACCATTTACTTGTTGAAGGACATCTGGGTTGATTCCAGTTACAGAATATTAAAAATAAAGACATTATGAATATTTGATAAGTTTTCGTTTCTCTGGGATAAATAACCAAGAGTACAATTGCTGGAGCTTATGATAATTTCATGTTTAGTTTTATGAGAAACTGCCTGTAACTTTTCACATTCCCACCAAAAACATGAGTGATCCAGTTCCTCCACACTGTTGTCAGCTTTTTGTGCTGCCATTATTTTTTATTTTAGCCATTCTGTTGGTAGAGAGTGTTATCTTCATTATGGTTTGGTTTGAATTTGCACTTCCCTAGTGATGTTGAACATCTGTTCCAGTATTTATTTGATATCTGCCTATCCTCTTACATGAAATGTTGTTTATGTCTTTTGCCAACTGTCTAAATGGACTGTTATCATTTTTTACTATTGTGTTTTGAGACGTCTTTATGTATTCTAGATACTAGTCCTTTGTCAGATATGGGGTTTCCAAATATATTCTCCCAGTCTGTAGCTTCTCTTACCTTCATCACATGGGCTTTCAAAGAACAAGTGTTTTAAAATTTTGTTGAGATACAACTTGTCAATTTTTCCCTTTCTGGATTGCACTTTTTGGTATCAAGTCTAAGAATTCACTGCTTAACCCTTTTTCTAGAGGATTTTTCCCTGTGTTTTATTTCTAAAAGTTTGTAACTTTACATTTTTTTAAAGTCTATGATCCATTTTGAGTTAAATTTTTTACAAGCTGTGAGGTTTAAGTAAAGGTTCATTTTTGTATATATGAATTCCTAATGGTTTCAACATCATTTGTTTAAAAGACCATCCTTGCTGAATTGAACTGCACTGTGCAATTCTAAAAAAATCAGCTGGGCATGTTTATACGGATCTAGTTCTGGGTTTTCTATTATGTTCCACTGATCTATTTGTCTATTCCTCCAATACCATACAGTCTTGATTACTGTAGCTATATAATAAGTCTTGAGATCAAGGAGACTGATTTCTCCTACTTTATTCTTTTTCCAAAATTCTCTTAGCTATTCTAGCTACTTTTTTTAGAATGAGCTTGAAAAATCTTCTCAGATTTTGAAAGGAATTTCATTAAAATTATACAATTTGGGGGAGAATCTACGTCTTTACCATGTGAATATTCCAATCAATGAGGACAGTATGTCTCTCCCTTTACTTAAATATTCTTTTCAGAATTTATAGTTTCCAGCACATAGGTCCAGTACATATTTTGCTAGATTTACACCTAAAGGCTTTTTTTGCCCCACAACTATAAATGGTATTGTATTTTTAATTTCACTTTCCACATTTCATTGCTAGTAGTTTTGAAATACAATTGATTTTTGTATGTTTATCTTATATCCTGCTACCTATTAAACTCAATTATTAGTTCTAGGGTTTTGTTTTGGTAAATGTCTTCACGTTTTCTATACAAAATATTATGCTGTTTAAAAAAGGTGGGGGAGCAGGTAAGAGTGGTTCAGGATGGCGGAGTAGAAGGACGTGTGCTCACTCCCTCTTGCGAGAGCACTGGAATCACAAATAACTGCTGGACATTCATCGACAGTAAGATACTGGAACTCACAAAAAAAGATACCTCACAACCAAAGACAAAGGAGAAGCTGCAATGAGACGGTAGGAAGGGCGCAATCACAATAAAATCAAATCCCGTAACTGCTGGGCGGGTGACTCACAAACTAGAGAACACTTATACCACAGAAGTCCACCCACTGGAATGAAGGTTCTGAGCCCCACATCAGGCATCCCAACCTAGGGGTCCGGCAATGGGAGGAGGACTTCCCAGAGAATAAGACTTTGAAGGCTAGGGGGATTTGACTGCAGGACTTTGACAAAACTGGGGGAAACAGACTCCACATTTGGAGAGCACACACATAGTGTGCACATCAGGACCCAGGGGGAAGGAACAGTGACCCCATAGGAAAATGAATCAGACCTACCTGGGAAGTAATCCTTGGCATGAGTCCTCACGGAGTCTACCATTAGCCCCACCAAAAAGCCTGTAAGCTCCAGTGCTAGGTCACCTCAGGCCAAACAACTAACAGGGAGGGAACTCGACCCCACCCATCAGCAGACAAGCAAATTAAAGATTTACTGAGCTCTGCCCACCAGAACAACACCCAGCTATACCCACCAACAGACCCTCCCATCAGGAAGCCTGCACAAGCCTCTTAGATAGCCTCATCCACCAGAGGGCAGACAGTAGAAGCAAGAAGAATCGCAATCCTACAGCCACTGCAATGAAAACCACATTCACAGAAAGATAGACAAGATGAAAAGGCAGAGGCTACGTCCCAGATGAAGGAACAAGATAAAACCCCAGAAAAACAACTAAATGAAGCAGAGATAGGCAACCTTCCAGAAAAAGAATTGAGAATAATGATAGTGAAGATGATGCAGGACCACAGAAAAAGAATGTAAGCAAAGATTGAGAAGGTGCAAGAAATGTTTAACAAAGATGTAGAAGAATTAAAGAACAAACACCTAGAAGAATTAAAGAACAAACAGAGATGAACAATACAAGAACTGAAATGAAAAATACACTACAAGGAATCAATAGCAGAATAACAGAAGCAGAAGAATGGATAAGTGACCTGGAAGACAGAATGGTGGAATTCACTGCCGTGGAACAGAATAAAGAAAAAAGAATGAAAAGAAATGAAGAGAGCCTAAGAGACCCCTGGGACAACATTAAATGCAAAAACATTCACATTATAGGGGTCCCAGAAGGAGAAGAGAGAGAGAAAGAACCCAAGAAAATATTTGAAGAGATTATAGTTGAAAACTTCCCTAACATGGGAAAGGAACTGGCCACCCAACTCCAGGAAGCGCAGAGTCCCAAGCAGGATAAACCCAAGGAGAAACATGCTGAGACACATAGTAATCAAACTGACAAAAATTAAAGACAAAGAAAAATTATTGAAAGCAACAAGGGAAAAATGACAAATAACATACAAGGGAACTCCCATAAGGTTAACAGCTGATCTCTCAGCAGAAACTCTACAAGCCAGAAGGGAGTGGCATGATATATTTAAAGTGATGAAAGGGAAGAACCTACAACCAAGATTACTCTACCCAGCAAGGATCTCATTCAGATTCGACAGAGAAATCAAAAGCTTTACAGACAAGCAAAAGCTAAGAGAATTCAGCACCACCAAACTAGCTCTACAACAAATGCTAAAGGAACTTCTCTAAGTGGGAAACACAAGAGAAGAAAAGGACCTACAAAAACAAACCCATAACAAATAAGAAAATGGTCATAGGAACATACATATCGATAATTACCTTAAACGTGAATGGATTAAATGCTCCAAACAGAAGACATAGGCTCGCTGAATGGATACAAAAACAAGACCCATATATATGCTGTCTACAAGAGACCCACTTCAGACCTAGGGACACATACAGAATGAAAGTGAGGGGATGGAAAAAAGATATTCCATGGAAATGGAAATCAAAGGAAAGCTGGAGTAGCAATCCTCATATACGATAAAATGGACTTTAAAATAAAAAATATTACAAGAGAAAAGGAAAGACACTACATAATGATCAAGGGATCAGTCCAATAAAAAGATATAATAATTATAAATATATATGAACCCAACATAGGAGCACCTCAATACACATTAAGGCAACTGCTAACAGCTCTAAAAGAGGAAATCGACAGTAACACAATAATAATGGGGGACTTTAACACCTCACTTACACCAATGGACAGATCATCCAGACAGAAAATTAATAAGGAAACACAAGTTTTAAATGACACAATAGACCAGATAGATTTGATATTTATATGACATTCCAGCCAATAACAGCAGATTACAATTTATACTCAAGTGCACATGGAACATTCTCCTGGACAGATCACATCTTGGGTCACAAATCAAGCCTTGGCAAGATTAAGAAAATTGAAATCGGGCTTCTCTGGTGGCGCAGTGGTTAAGAATCCGCCTGCCAATGGAGGGGACATGGGTTCGAGCACTGGTCCCATAAGATCCCACATCCCGCAGAGCAACTAACCCCGTGCGCCACAACTACTGAGCCTGCGCTCTAGAGCCCACGAGCCACAACTACCAAGACTGTGTGCCACAGCTACTGAAGCCTGCGTGCCTAGAGTCCATGCTCCACAACAAGAGACGGCACTGCAGTGAGAGGCCCATGCACTGCAACGAAGAGTAGCCCCCACTCACCAAAACTAGAGAAAGCCCATGCACAGCAATGAAGACCCAACACAGCCCAAAATAAATAAGTAAAAAAATAAATAAAATTAAAAAAAAAAGAAATTGAAATCATGTCAAGCATCTTTTCCGACCACAACACTCTAAGATTAGAAATCAATTACAGGGAACAAAACGTAAAAAACACAAACACACAGAGGCTAAACAATACATTTCTAAATAACCAAGAAATCACTAAGGACATCAAAGAGGAAATAAAAAAATACCTAGAGACAAATGACAATGAAAACACGATGATCCAAAATCTATGGGTTGCAGCAAAAGCAGTTCTAAGAGGGAAGTTTATAGCAATACAATCCTACCTCAAGAAACAAGAAAAATCTCAAATAAACAATCTAACCTTACACCTAATGGAACTAGAGAAAGAAGAACAAACAAAACCCAAAGTCAGTAGAAGGAAAGAAATCATAAAGATCAGAGCAGAAATAAACGAAATAGAAACAAACAAAAAAAATAGCAAGATCAATAAAAATAAAAGCTGGTAATTTGAGAAGATAAACAAAATTGACAAACTTTTAGCCACACTCATCAAGAAAAGGAGGAAGAGGACTCAAATCAATAAAATTAGAAATGAGAAAGGGGAAGTTACAACAGACCTGGCAGAAATACAAAGCACCCTAAGAGACTACTACAAGCAACTCTATGCCAATAAAATGGACAAATTCTTAGAAAGGTATAACCTTCCAAGAAAGAACCAGGAGTAAACAGAAAATATGAACACATGAATCACAAGGAATGAAATTGACACTGTGATTAAAAATCTTCCAACAAACAGAAGTCCAGGACCAGATGGCTTCACAGGTGAATTCTATAAAACATTTAGAGAAGAGCTAACTCCCATCCTCTCAAACTCTTCCAAAATATAGCAAAGGAAGAAACACTCCCACACTCATTCTATGAGGCCACCATCACCCTGATAACAAAACCAGACAAAGATACTACAGAAAAAGAAAATTACAGACCAATATCACTGATGAATATAGATGCAAAAAACCTCAACAAAATACTAGCAAACAGAATCCAACAGTACATTAAAAGGATCATACACCATGATCAAGTGGGATTTATCACAGGGATGCAAGGATTTTTCAGTATATGCAAATCAATCAATGTTATAAACCATATAAACAAATTGAAGAATAAAAACCATATACTCATCTCAATAGATGCAGAAAAAGCTTTTGAAAAAATTCAACACACAATGATGATAAAAACTCTCCAGAATGTGGGCAAAGAGGGAACCTACCTCAACATCATAAAGTCCATATACAACAAACCCACAGCAAACATCATTCTTAATGGTGAAAAACTGAAAGCATTTCCTCTAAGATCAGGAACAAGACAAGGATGTCCACTCTCACTATTATTATTCAACATAGCTTTGGAAGTCCTAGACACGGCAATCAGAGAAGAAAACGAAATAAAAGGAATACAAAAACTTAAAAACTTTTGCACAGCAAAGGAAACTATAAACAAGTTGAAAAGACAACCCTCAGAATGTGAGAAAATATGTGCAAACGAATCAACAAAGGATTAATATCCAAAATATATAAATAGCTCATGTAGCTCAATATCAAAAAAACAAACAACAGAATCCAAAAATGGGCAGAAGACCTAAATAGATATTTCTCCAAAGAAGACATACAGATGGCCACGAGTCACATGAACAGCTGCTCAACATCACAAATTATTAGAGAAATGCACATCAAAACTACAATGAGGTATCACCTCACACTGGTCAGAATGGGCATCATCAGAAAATCCACAAACAACAAATGCTGGAGAGGGTGTGGAAAAAAGGGCACCCTCTTGCACTGTTGGGTGGGAATGTAAACTGATACAGCCACTATGAAGAACAGTAGGGAGGTTCCTTAAAAAACTAAAAATAGAATTACCAAATGACGCAGGAAACCCACTACTGGGCATATACCCAGAGAAAACCATAATTCAAAAAGACACATGCACCCCAATGTTCAATAGCCAGGTCATGGAAGCAACCTAAATGCCCATAGACAGACGAATGGATAAAGAAGATATGGTATGTATATACAACAGAATATTACTCAGCCATAAAAAGGAATGAAATTGGGTCATTTGTAGAGATTGCCATACAGAGTGAAATAAATCAAAAGAGAAAAACAAATATCATTTATGAATGCATATACGTGGAATCTAGAAAAATGGTACAGATGAGCCAGTCTGCAAGGCAGAAATAGAGACACAGATGTAGAGAACAAACTTATGGACACCAAGGAGGTAAAGCAGGCTTGGGGGGATGCATTGGGAGATTGGGATTGACCTATATATGCTTAATATATATAAAATAGATAACTGATAAGAACCTGCTGTATAAAAAATAAAAATAAATAAATAAAATTCAAAAATAAATAAAAAGGGGGGGGAACAATTTTATTTCTTCCTTTTATTGGTATGCCTTTTATTTCCTCTTCTTGCCTTACTGTACTGGCTATGATTTCCAGTACTGAACTGAATAAGAGTGACAGCAGACATCCTTGCCTAGATAACCTTGATGTTTTAGGGAGAAAATATTCCATCTTTCACCATGAAGTACGATGGTAGCTCTAAATTTCTCAATACATTCTTTACCAGGTTGAGAAAATTATCCTCCATTACTAGTTTTCAGATAGTTTTTTTTATCAGAAGTGGATATTGAACTTTGTCACGTACTTTTTCTAAGTCAATTGATATGATCATGTGAATTTTCTTCTTTTGTCTGTTAATATGCTAGATTACAGTCATTGATTTTTTACATACTGACAAGCCTTGAATCCCTAGAATGACCTCTACTTAGACATGGTATATAATTCTCCTTATATATTGCTTAATTCTATTTGGTAATAATTTGACAAAGATTTTCCCATCTATATGCATTAAGAATACTCGCTTGCCAGAGATAAACCCATGCACATATGGTCACCTTATCTTTGATAAAGGAGGAAAGAATATACAATGGAGAAAAGACAGCCTCTTCAATAAGTGGTGCTGGGAAAACTGGATAGCTACATGTAAAAGAAGGAAATTAGAACACTTCCTAACACCATACAAAAAAACCCTCATAATGGATTAAAGACTTAAATTTAAGTCAAGACACTATAAAACTCTTAGAAGAAAATATAGGCAGAATGCTCTATGACATAAATCACAGCAAGATCCTTTCTGACCCACTACCTAGAGAAAAGGAAATAAAATAAAAAATAAACAAATGGGAGCTAATGAAACTTAAAAGCTTTTGCACAGCAAAGGAAACCATAAACAAGACGAAAAGACAACCCTCAGAATGGGAGAAAATACTTCCAAACAAAGCAACTGACAAAGGATTAACCTCCAAAATATAAAAGCAGCTTATACAGCTCAATATCAGAAAAACAAACAACCCAATCCAAAAATGGGCAGAAGACATGAATAGACATTTCTCCTAAGTAGACATATAGATTGCCAACAAGCAAATGAAAGGATGCTCAACATCACTAATCATTAGAGAAATGCAAATCAAAACCACAATGAGGTATCACCTCACACTGGTCAGAATGGCCATCATCAAAAAATATAGAAACAGTAAATGCTGGAAAGGGTGTGGAGAAAAAGGAACCCTCTTCCACTGTTGGTGGGAATGTAAACTGATATAGCCACTATGGAGAACAGTACAGAGGTTCCTTAAAAATCTAAGAATAGAACTACCATACAACCCAGTAATCCCACTACTGGGCATATACCCTGAGAAAACCATAATTCAAAAAGCATCATGTACCACAATGTTCATTGCAGCACTATTTACAATAGCCAGGACATGGAAGCAACCTAAGTGCCCACTGACAGATGAATGGATAAAGAAGATGTGGCACATATATACAATGGACTATTACTCAGCCATAAAAAGAAATGAAATTGAGTTACTTGTAGTGAGGTGGATGGACCTAGTCTGTCATACAGAGTGAAGTAAGTCAGAAAGAGAAAAACAAATATCATATGCTAATATATATGTGGAATCTCAAAAAACAAATAGTTCTGAAGAATCTAGGGGCAGGACAGGAATAAAAACACAGATGTACAGAATGGACTTGAGGACATGGGGAGGGAGAAGGGTAAGCTGGGACAAAGTGAATGAGTGGCACTGACATATATACACTACCAAATGTAAAACAGATAGCTAGTGGGAAGCAGCTGCATCGCTCAGGGAGAGGAGCTCCGTGCTGTGACCACCTAGAGGGGTGGGATAGGGAGGGTGGGAGGGAGATGCAAGAGGGAGGGGATATGAGGATATATGTATACATACAGATGATTCACTTTGTTGTATAGCAAAAACTAACACAACATTGTAAATCAATTATACTCCAATAAAGATATATATGTGTGTGTGTGTGTGTATATATATATATAAAGAATAGTGGCTTGGTCATAGTTTTTTGGTGTCTTGTTTTGTTTTTTGTTGTTGTTATTGTTGTAGTTTTAACTGTCTCTGTCTGGTTTAGTATGAGGATAAGACTAGCTTCATAAAATACACTGAGAAGGGTTCTTTCCTTTCTGTTTTTTGGAAGGGGTTGTGTAGAACTGGTGTTCACTGTGCTAAGATGCCTGGTACAAGTCTCCAGTGAAACCATTCCAAAATCCATTACAGATTTTCTTTCTAAGAGATTTTAAATTATGAATTTAATATCTTAAGAGTTATAGGGCTATTCAAGTCATATTAGATGAGTTGTACTTTGTGCTTTTCAAGGCATTGGCTCATTTCATCTGAGTTATCAAAGTTATGTTTGCAGAGTTGTCCCTTACTATCGTTTTGATATCTACAAGGTTTGTAGGGGTACTAATTTCATTCTTAATACCGGAAAATTTTTTCTTATCTTTTTTCCCCTTCTGTCAGTCTTGCTAAATGTTTGTCAATCAGACTGATGTTTTCAAATAATAGCTCTCATTTATTAATTTTCTGTTTTCAATTTCACAGATTTCTGTCCTTTTCTTTATTATGTCCTTCCTTCTGCTGGCTTTGGGTTTCTTTTGCTCTTTTTTCCAGGTTAGGTGGAAGTTTAGATTATTGATTCAAAACAATCCCTCTTTTTTCTAATGTTAAGAATTTTTGCTAAAGGGCAGCATTTAGTGTTCTAAGTTCCCCTATCAGTAGTATTGCTTCAGCTGTGTCTCAAAATTTCTGACATGTTATATTTTCATTTCCATTCAGTTCAAAGTATTTTTTAAAAAATTTCCCTTGAGACTTTCTCTTTGACTCATGGATTTAAGTGTGTTGTTTAGTTTTCAAATGTTTGGTGATTTTCCACTTATCTTTCTGTTGATTTCCAATTTGATTCCAGTGTGGCTGAATAACATATACTCTATGATTTTAATTCTTTTAAATTGAGGTTTGTATCATGGCCCAGGATATGGTCTACCCTAGTATGTAGTCCACAGGCACTTGAATGTTATACTCTGCTGTTGTTGAGTGGACCATATTATAAATGTCTGTTGGATCTTGTTGGTTGATGGTATTGTTAAGTTCCATATCTTTGCTAATTTTCTGTCTAGAGATTCTACCTATCAATTATTGAGAAGGGCACTGAAGTCTCCAACTATAATGGCAGATTTGTCAGTTTCTCCTTTCAGGTAGGACAGCTTTCACATCATGTATTTTGCAGCTCTGTTACTTGGTACATACACATTTAGGATTGCTGTCTTCTTGATGGATTTACCTTTTTATCATTAGATAATGCCCTTCTCTGTCTCTAGTAATTTTGCTTCAAAGTCTACTTTACCTGATATTATTATAGCCATTCCTCATTTATCTTGATTAATGTTTACATGGTATAACATTTTCAATCCTTTTACTATCAACCTGCCTATACCAATATACTGTAGGGAGTTTTTGTAGCTAGCATACTATCGGGTCACTTTTTTTTAATCTAATATGCTGATCTCTGCCTTTTATTTGGTATAATTAGACCATTTACATGTAAATAAGTATGCTATTTAAAATTTTTGGTTTGTTTTATTTTTTCTGCCTTCCTGTGGATGACCGAAAAAATTTTTTTTAATTTTACTTTGATTTATCTATAGTGCTTTTGAGTTTATCTCTTTTTCAGTGGTCGCTCTGGGTATTACATTACATACACAAAACTTATCTGTCTGTTGGTCCCATCCTTTTACCAGTTCAAGTGAAGTACAGAAAGCTTACCTCTATGTCTTTTTACCTTCTCCCATTTATAATATAATTGTCTTAAATAGTTCCTCTATGTACATTTAGAACCACATCAAACAGTGTTACAATTCTGGTTCAACTATCAAACATAATTTAGAAAACTCAGGAGGACAAGGAAAGCCTACTGTATTTACCCAAATTTTTGCTTACTATGTTCTTTCTTCATTCCTAATGTTCCAATATACCTTCCTTTTATCATTCCCTTTCTATTTAGAGAAATTTCTTTAGCCATTTTTTTAAGGTAGGTCTGCTAGTGACAAATTCTCTTAGTGTTCCCTCATCTAAGAATGTCTTGATTTTCCCTTCATTCCTGAATATTTTCACTGGGTATAAAACTCTAGTTGACAGGTCTTTTCTTTCAACACTTCAAAAATATGCCACTGCCTTCAGGCCTCCATAGTTTCTGATGAAAAATCTGCTTATGAGAAATCAGAGTGCTTTTCTCCTGTAGAAACAGTACCTTTTCTCACTCACTGCTTTCAAGATATTTTCTTTGTCTTTAGTTTTCAAAAGTTTAGCTATAATTGAACTTGATGTAAAGTTCTTTTGGCTTATGTTGTTTGCTCAGCTTCTTGGACCTGTGGCTTTATGCCTTTTGCCAAATTTGGGAAGTCTTCAGTCATTATTTCTTCATTTTTCTAGCCCTGCCTTCTTTTTCCTTTCCTTCCAGGACTCCAGTGACACAAATGTTAGACCCTTTGTTATAGTCCCATGGGTCCCTGAGGATCTTTATCCCCGCTTCAGTCTATTTTCTCTGTTATTTAGATTGGGTAGCTTCTATTGTTCTATCTTCAGGTTCACTGATTATACACTGTCTCTTCCATTCAGCTGTTGAGCCTATGCACTAACTTTTTGAGTTTGGTTCTTGCATTTCTCAGTTCTAAATTCCCATTTCATTTTTTTTTATACCTGCTATTTCTTCCCCAGGATTCTCAATTTTCTCATTTGTTTCCAGTGGGTTTAGGAACTCTCACTGAAGTATTTCTATGATGCCTGCTTTAAAATATTTGTCAGATAATTCTAACATCTGTTATTTTGGTGTTTATGTCTCTTGATTCTCTTCTTTCATTCAAAATGAAATTTTCCTGGTTCTCAGAATACAGAATGATTTCTTTAATTGAAATCTTAATATGTGGGGTATTACGATATTCTGGACCCTATTTTAAATCTTCCAGTTTAGCTGGCTTCCTCTGACACTGTTCCAGCTGGGGAAAAGGTTCCTGCCCAGTTACTGCCAGGTGGGAGTAGAAGTCCAATTTCACTTGGCCAATGTTGAAACTGGCGGTGGGGAGGGGTTCCTCACTACTGCTGGCAAGGGTAGGGATTCTGGCTACTCAGTAAGCCTCCGCTGACACCACCTGGGCTGTGACAGCAGGAGTATCTCATTACTGCTCCCTTTGTGGCCTCCACCGACACCACAGGTAGGAGGGAGAGAGCCTCCTTACTCCTGGGAAGCGGTGAAAGTCCTGACTCTCACCTAGGCCTCCTCTAACATTACTCCAGTGGGAAGGGAAAGGAGCACCTCCTTACTGTTTAGGTGGGAGTGTAAGGCCAGGCTCCCCACATGGTCTCTAATGACAGTTAACCAGGGGAAAGGGAGAATGGCAGTGGGGAGGTTCAGTACTGTCGAGCAGGGAAGAAACTCCTGCCTCCCTACTCAATCTTCTCTGAAATCACCCCAGCAGGGGGTTGGAGAGCCTTGTTACAATTTCGTAAGGGTGGAAGTCTAGGCTCCCCACTCAGCCTTGGCTGGCATGGGTTAGGGTTGGGGCCATAGTCTTTCTGCAGTGTTTGGCTACAGCATAGCAGTTACTGGCTACCTTTTCTGTCTTTCCTAGTCTTTTGGCTAGAGAGAGCAGGCTTACTAGTCTGTGTCAGTTGCTATTTCCAGCCTGCCATCATCTTCAAGTTTGGGATATATTAGGCAAAAAGAAAACCCAGGGAACTCACCCCATGTCATTCCTTGAATCCTGAGGTCCCTAGTCTTTATGCCTTTTCTCCACCTTTTAGTCTTCTTATGTTTATTTTATATATAATGTTCAAGATTTTCAGTTGTTTTAGCGGGAGGAATAGGGCAATGTACATCTACTCCATCATCCTGAAAGCAGAAGTCCCCACTTTTTAAACTGGTTCCCACTACGTCCAACCACACAAATTCCTGGAAAAATGAGGATAGAGTCTGTGGAAGAGAGTTTTCTTTATGTGATACTTACATATTTGGACAAATTTGGACTACTCTACCACCCAAATGAGTTATGTGGTTAAGCCAGCCATATAAGAATGTTCAAATTACGTTTTAAATCAGGGTAGCACTTATGATATAAACTTGTGTACACTAAATACTTGGAACACTTACGATTTTGTAAATATTTATGAATTTAACAATTTTCTATTCAAAACTTTAAAATGATAGTTAAATTGTGTTTACTTAGGGAACAAGTACATAATCTGATCTTTCCAAAGACACTATATGGAACTATACAGCTAAATCCAATTTCAGACATTTTGTCATAATAAACAGATACTTAAATGTACTTATCCCAAAAGAAAATAAAACTACCCTAAAATAAATGCTCTAGAACAGTGCCTGCCACAGAATAAGCAATTCAGTAAATACATGACAAAGGGTATCTATAACAAGATAGTGTTTAAAATTTACTATTAAAAAAATTTAAAAATAAATAAAATTTACTATTAAGTAGAAAAGCTTCCCTAATGTCAAACATGAGGCTATATCATTTTTGTTTATGAAATGTTTTCATAATTCACCAATAAAAATATTTCCAATTTTTATGTATCATTAGAATGTATTTAGGAGTATCTTCTTATAATAATACATTCTCAAATATGCTTGGCAATGAGCAGATTCAAGGTTTCTTTGATTATAAAGTTCAGAGAGATTGGTTTTATGCAGATAGCTCTAATCAGTGAAAATAAAAGGTTGTAATTACCTAATAAATTACTGAGAATCAAGTTTTTTTAAAAGATTAATATAATCTTTCAGGATTAATAACAAACTATGTAAAACAACAGGAAATTATAACATATATTTTAGTATTCTCACTCCCCCCCCAAGGTCCCAAGGACATAAATGTTAATGTAACAAAGTAGAGACTTCCTTAAATCACCTTAATGCAGAGCTTCACAAAATATGTTCCTTAGAATCCTAGTGTCTCTTGAAATACTGACATGTCCCACAGAGAAAATATAAGATTGGTTAAACCCAGTTAAACAAATTTCTCTACTACAGGAACACTCAGGGCATTTAAAATTAAATATGCACTGTAAACTTCCCAAAGAGAATTACAGTTACACAGTTTCCCATATTTATTTAATCAGAAGCCTTCTCCCAAACATCTATTAAATCTCATTGGAGACTAGTGTTGAATAGAACTCAATCTGAGAGACAGAATGCCAGAAGAACCCTTTTCACTACTTGGCCAGGTAGAATGAAGACCAGAAATTTAATAAATATTATAGTTATAATAACTAAGAAATGATTCAACAAAGAAATATTAGGATGAAAAGCTTTTTAAAAAACTATATGTGATTCCTAGCACTTACTTAAAAACTAGTCTGTTATCAATCACGGTGAAAAATAACCATGAAAATTGATTACAGATGTTATAATGATAAATTAACTAAGTGGCAACTCCATTCTAATTTAACCTTAAATATTATTCTCAAGTTTGGAGATAAAACATGGAGATAAAACAACTATAGAAATTGGATGTTTCAGATGAAGTTTAAAAAAACAACTTTCATTTTTAACAGAACTTCACACTTAATTATCTGAAATTAAACACCAGGTGTTAACCTCATGGAACACACGTAACTATAGTATTATGGCTCACTAAACAGAATATATAATAAGCAGAACATATAACCATCAATGTTGTATGTGTACGTAAGTACATGTGTGTATATATGTGTGCATGTATTCAAGTATGTTTATGTGTATATGTATACACAGCCAATACGGCAAACATACCAGAGACCCTTAATAAAAGTAGAAAAATAAATTTTAAAAGAGTTCAACTCAAATTAAGGCCAAATATTATACGAGTTTGAATGAGATATTATAATGCTTCTTTTAACTAGACATTTACAATCCACATTTATACCAAATTCTTTTTAAAACACATAGAACAAAATACACAATGGCAAGCAGTGATATAACACTAAATTTAGATGCTGTATGATGATTTCTGCAGTTTAACAAGTGTAGGTTATAAGTTTGAATTCAGAAAATAAAGGGAAACCACTTACCTCTAACTAAAGTTCTCTGAAGGTAGTATCCTCCTTAGAACCCCTATCTTGGGTAGTTTCACCTGCTGCAATTTCCCTCAAGAGATTCCAGCAAAGTCTAGGAAGGTTTAGGTTCCCTTCTGCAAGCCCTATTAGCGCATGTGTGTTATAAACCTGCTCACATACTGCTTCATAGCTGTAACTTCCAATTCCCACTGAATAATCTCCACCACCACCACCACCGTCATCCATGTATCAGTGCAGAAGAGAATTTGGAGAATTTCATTTAGAAATGTGACTTTTTTCACTTCTCCAAAAATGTCCTCCAAATCATTCCACTGCTATGTCTATAATGTACTGAAGAGAGTGGTGACGATTCAGCAGGTGAATAAATTACAACATATAGATTTAGCTATGCAATTATACTTGTTGAATACTCAAATATTAGATTCCAACATAACACAAATAAAACTAGCTTTCTCAACATTCAATAAATATGTAAAAAAAGGAAAAACTAAACTGAACATATATGTGAAAAATCTTACATAAAAAATACTTTCATAAATAAAGTAGAAAAAATAGTGTACATCACTTGGGACTACTGACTATTTCACTAGTATATTTTGTTAAAGAAATGCCAATATTTTAAAATAAGCTAGGAGGTAAGTCACTGAAACACATATGTTAATGATTTTTCAGTATGTCACTTCTACCTTAAACTGTCAAAATAAATAAAGTAAAAACAAAACAAAAATGAAAAATAAAACGAGCCACTCAAAGCAATGCCAATCTCATATACCCAGAGTGGCAGTTTACAAAGGGTACTATTAAGCACTTAACAAAATTTTTCAAATCTATTCAGGAAGCTGACTGAAAAACAGTGGAGCAAAGGACGCCTGATCTTCCACTATCCAGAAAGTCTTTTCCTTTGGATCCCCACTAACTGATTCCATAACTTCTTGCTGATTATTTCCTTAAGTCATATAAAAATAGGAGAAAAAAAGAAAGGGCATCAATTGTCCTAGAGGCCAGAGTACTAAACCATACTTGTAGCACTATTTTAGAGGCTAAAGTATGGACTAGCTTTAAGAACACTGATTTTAGCTGCAGCCACCATCGGCTTGACTGCAGCATAAGTAAGATCCAAAGCAACATCATGATGAAATTCTACTTTTTCAGATATCTTAGTTAGCTTTGAAAGTTTCCCCTGGCTCATAACAGGTTCAAATAAATGTTTCTGAACTCTAATTTTAAATGTCAAATTAACTCCTTCCAAGACTCTCCCTTTGTATAAGCAATTCAATACGCAAACATAAGAATAAAATGCAATAATAAAATTATCAAAACGCAGTTAAAAATAGATAACAAAAAAAACAAAACAAAACAAAACAAAACAAAACAAAATAGATAACAAAAGGGGGAATGAGAAAATCTTAATCACCCAATTTGATACTCAATATATAAGTAACTAAGTTAATTATATATAGTTCTGAGTCTTCAAATTATCTGTGGTTATATAATACCTGGGTCATTTTAAAATTAAATTTTAGAATAGGGATGCTTCTTTAAAAAATGTGGCCTCTGTTTGTCAAAAAAACCAGAGGTTATTTTTCCAATGGAACAAAACAATACCCTCAAAACAAAAAAAAATCACAGAAGTAGACTTACAGGGAATTCCCTGGTGGTCCAGTGGTTAGGACTCCATGCTCTCACTGCCAAGGGCCCAGGTTCAATCCCTGGTCGGGAAACCAAGATCCCACAAGCCACACGGCAAGGCCAGAAAAAAAAAAAAAAAGTACCATTCATAAAATAGATTGTTTAGAGCTTTAAAAAAAAAAAAAAGGAAGTAAAATAATCTAGTCATCTCTAAGAAAGAATAAAAGATTGAGCCATGAGGCAGTATATTTGCATATACTTCCCCTCTTATACATGCACTATTAGGACTCACTGAAGGGTCAAAAATCTTCTAGATCTTGCTAGTTTAAATGCAGGAATGTCTAACAACCCAAGAAGGTGTATCTAGGATGATACTTACCTTAGGATATATTATACCACTGTGCTATTATGTATTCTGTGTATGGATACACAAGCAGTCAGCTGAAAGGTACACACCACACTAGCAAATGCTTGGCTGGACCCATAAGGTCGGATGACCAATGGAATATCAAGATATGTGTCGATTCTCCAACCCTCATAACCACATTCCAGACATCTCACGTAGTCCTTCAGCTTGCCTTGATACAGTTCATTTATAAGATCAGCCTAAAAAATAAGAACATTTATATTTTTTAAAGCATTCCTTAAAAGTAAGTTACCAATATTTTATGCCTTTTAGAATGATTTTCAAAAGGATATTGATTCTTACTGTTGACGTTCTAGAAAGCTTTAAGATTTATCTAATCTAAATTCTACAGAAAAAAATAAAGGTTTAACAAAAACAAAATAAGAATGTGCAAAAATTATTTCAATTCTCACATTACTAAAAATCCCACTATTAAAATGTGTTTTGTTGATAAGTTGATTACTGATTTCACTACTAAGCCCCGTATTATCTTTTCATTAGGATGAGAATACATCATAACATTATTTTAGGCATACTGATAATCACACAGCTAAACAACTGGCTACTTTTATAGCTTTACATATATTACCACCACTTTCGCAATATTCTGATTCCTAAAATCATATCCTCTATCTCAAGGTACAAATAAAACTTTTTAACTTTCAGTAATATACATAAAACAATTTTAAGAAAAAATATACTGTAATTTTTTAAATGTACAGAAATTGAAAAAAAAATCTTAAACTCCATCTCCCTCAAAATATCCTCACCTAAAAGAATGGATCTCTCACCTACTCCCCAAACTTAGCCAACTGGGGCTATTCTGGTTCAAAGGAGGCAGGTAACTCCCTAAGTAAGGACCCTCTATGTGAATGTCTTGTCTCAAGATTCTTGTACCCAAACTTGGGAGCTCAGAAGGAACGCCCTAGCTGGTCTTAATAGAAGTGTTGACCCACATAGGGATGTAACGAGAAGGGTACCTTCAGACCTATGAAAAAGAAACACCCCAATACCATCTACATAAAGTTATGAAAATACAATCCTATAATGAAGAGAAACTAGATCACTAAATGAACTTAAAATTTTTTCCAATATCTCTTAAGAACAGGTAAGAGGGAAAGCATATTACAGTTTACCTCTTTCATAAATTTATACCTCTTCAAGTATCTAGAATTCATAAGCCTTCAAATTAGGATCCACCATAACTGTCTACTCTAATACTATTTATTTAATGAAGCTTTCTTCATTCACCTGCCCCAGTTATATTTGATTATGTCTTCTCTACCTGAGAGGGCATTTATAAGTGTTTCAATCCAGTGTTTTTCAAGCAGTTTGGATAGCAATCCACAGTAAGAAAATAATTTACACCGCAACCCAATATATATAACTGTAACAAAAGTTGCATAAAACAATACTTACCCTTACTTATGTGATGCTTCTCTTATACTTTTCAATTTTATTCCTTTTTTTTAAAGTGCTGGTGTTGATTCACTAAATTGATTTCATAAGTGAATGGATCACAATCTAGTTTGAAAAACTTTAGTCCAAGCCATCATAATAGTTCCAATCAGAGAGTAGATCCTCCAGGCTACCTTCCAGATTCTTCCCCTTTTTTTACCCCTAGTGATCTTCTATCACTACACCTAGCATAAACCCTCCTCTGTACTGAGTCCTGAGCCCCATCCAGTTCAGCCTTATGTCTCACCCCAATGATATATCTAATATTCTCCCACTTCTAACCTGTTCCTCCTTCCACTGGATAAGAAGAATAGGGTCAGATTAACAAGGATCCTAAGTGTCAAAAGCATGCCTATATCTGACTTGTCAAAAAGAAGGTAATGCTAGATGAATATACTTTACAATGTATACTTTATAAAGTGTAACAGATAAGCCATCTAATTTACTTAGCAAATATCTGAAAATACTGTCCAAAAATCATCCCCAAAACACACACACATGTATGAATTACCTAGTTCTTAGCTAAAAAGAGATCATCTAGATCACAGGGCCCAACTTATTTTAAAGACGAGGAAACTGTCAGTACTTTGACAACTGGACTAATGCCCAAGTTTTAAAACATTCCAATAGAATAAAGTCACTGTAAGGTAATGAATAATTTATTAGAAAACACTCCCCTCAACCTGAGAGATAAATTACCTGTTCTGTTTGTTTCCATTTCTGTTCCAAAGCATCAAACATGACTCTGCACAGTTCTTGTACATCATGCTGCTGCCAAGCTATTTTAAGATAAAATTTAATTAAAAAGAGCTATTAACTTAGTGTAATGTAGCATTAACTCGTTGTTTAAAAGCAAATTGTCAGAAGTATGGAAAAGTCTACGTAAAATAATGCTAAATTTAAGAAGAATACAAAATATACATTATAGTCATAAAAAGGCAATCACAAGGAAAAGAATCACAAGAGCTCATCACTTTATAAATAGCATATGCTCTATAGTGCTACAATATTTGCTACTTTTGTTATTTTTCACTGTAGAGTCAAGAAATATGATAATAAAAATCTAAGCCAACACCCTTTTAAAATTTTAGCTTGAGTACATAAAAATAGAGGATAACCAAACTTACTTTACAAGAAAATTTTAATTGATCAAAAATTTATGCCTCAGAGCTTAAATTTTAAAAATAAGTTATTTTTAAATGCAAGCAAAAAGCAATCAAAAGGTTTAAGGTAAAGTTAATTAAGATGTTAATATGTGTCATTTGTTTATAATACGGTCTCAGAATTCCTTTGACTATTACAAATACTTATCATTATAAGAGAATTGGTACCCTCACTACTATCCCATCCAAAGCTCCTCGTAACATCTGTGGTTTCAATTGCTCTCTTTTTGCTGGTTTGTAACAAAACAAAAAGCCTTTGAAGTTGGTATGGTATACTCGTCACTGGATCTTCTTCAGATTCTTCAAATTCCCACCTATTGAAATGAAATGTTTGCAAATTATCTACAAAATATCTTTATTCTTTAAAGCATAATTAATATTATCATAACAAATGTTAAGATGTTAACTCTGAGGGCTTTGGATATTAACTGAAGCTATTAATATCTAATGAAACATTAGTCTTTCTCTAATGCATAAATTTAGAAAAAAGTTAGACTTTCACAAGAAAAGACATAAGAAGGCAACATGAATAAAAGGCAAAGGTCATTTGAAAGTAATTGATGAACTTGAATCTGGTCAAGATTCTTGTCCTAATTATTAACTCATAAAAATACAGGGAACAGAATATTAAATGACACTCAACCATCAAAATCCAAACTGTGAAAAACTATAGAACAAATGCCATCAGTTTTTGATATTCAAGGAATAAATTGCAATGTGGAAAAAAGATCGAAGGGGATTAAAAGTTAATAGGTTGAGTCTTTTTTTTTTTAACATCTTTATTGGAGTATAATTGCTTTACAATGGTATGTTACTTTCTGCCATATAACAAAGTGAGTCAGCTATACCTATACATATATCCCCATATCCCCTCCCTCTTGCATCTCCCTCCCACCCTCCCTATCCCACCACTCTAGGTGGTCACAAAGCACTGAGCTGATCTCCCTGTACTATGTGGCTGCTTCCTACTAGCTATCTATTTTACATTTGGTAGTGTATATATGTCCATGCCACTCTCTCACTTTGTCCCAGCTTACCCTTCCCCCTCCCCGTGTCCTCAAGTCCATTCTCTACATCTGTGTCTTTATTCCTGTCCTGTCCCTAGATTCTTCAGAACCATTTTCTTTTTTTAGATTCCATATATATGTGTTAGCATATGGTATTTGTTTTTCTCTTCCTGACTTACTTCACTCTGTATGACAGACTCTAGGTCCATCCACCTCACTACAAATAACTCAATATGGCTGAGTAATATTCCATTGTATATATGTGCCACACCTTTATCCATTCATCTGTCGACAGACACTTAGGTTGCTTCCATGTCCTGGTTATTGTAAATAGTGCTGCAATGAACACTGTGGTACGTGACTCTTTTTGAATTGTGGTTTTCTCAGGGCATATGCCCAGTAGTGGGATTGCTGGGCCGTATGGTAGTTCTATTTTTAGTTTTTTAAGGAACCTCCATACTGTTCTCCATAGTGGCTGTATCAAGTTACATTCCCACCAACAGTGCAAGAGGGTTCCCTTTTCTCCATACCCTCTCCAGTATTTATTGTTTGTAGATTTTTTTTGATGATGGCCATTCTGACCGGTGTGAGGTGATACCTCATTGTAGTTTTGGTTTGCATTTCTAGGTTAAGAGTCTTATCAATCAATTTCAATGCACAGACCTTGTTTAGATCATGATTTGAACAGAATGTTTAAAAAAGATATTATGAAGCCATCAGGGAAATCTTAGCAGTGACCTGAGATATAATTTACCGATGATATGATTGGGTATGTGCTTCCAAATAATCAGAATGGAGGATTATAGACAAAAAAGATTGATAATGAGTTGATAATATCCAAAGCTGGGTGATGGGTACAGAGGGATTCATTATACTATTTCACTATTTTTTAATATTTTGAAATTTTCCATAATTCATGCCTACACACCTAAAGTGGTAGGTTCTCTCCGGCTGTTATGTAGCAAGTGAAGAAAATAAACAAACAGAACTCTATCCTTCATGCTAGTGCTACCCTGTCTGTAGCCCAGCGAGGTCCAGCTTCTTAAAGGAGCCATTCCTTCCTTAGTTCTACATTATGAAACACCATCAGGCTCTTGGACTTTGTTTCCCCACCTGCAAAAAGCTTCATTCTCTTTTTACAATCTCTAAGGCATCCTCTTTAATCTTATCTCTCACTCCCCCTCCACTCACTGGGCTCCAGTCACAATGGATTTTTGTTCATCAAAGGCTTTTGCACTTACGGTTTCTTCTGCCTTGAATGTTCTTCTCCTGTATCTTCACAGGACTGACTCCTGTCAAGTCTATTCTATGGTATTTCCTCAGAGGGGCCCTCCCTAACTACTCACTCTACGTCTTGACAGTTATTCTTTGCATACTGCCGTGATTTTCTTCATGGCATACATGACTGTGAAATGAGCTCATTCTATTGGCTGACCTAGAGAAGGTCTAATGGAGGGACTCTGTCTTATTCAGCACTGTAATTTCTGTGCCTAAAAGAGTGCTTGGCACACGATAAGTGTGCAACATATGTTTGCTGAATCAATCAATCTGGCTATGCTCTTACTCTTCTCCACAGAGCTATATGTTTACGGACCTCTTCCAGGATGGAACTCATGGTTAAGCTCCTGGGATCCCTGTTCCTAAGTAACACTCCCCAGAGAAGGCACATTATCATGGACTACTGAGTTTGTTCTAGTTTTGAGGACAATCTCTAGATTTCATCTATTAACCTCATCTTCCATCTTCTTCTGACAAAAACTCCATTTAAGCCGATCTCCTAGAGGCCCCTGCAACATATCGCACTTAGTGGCATCAACTACAATACAGGTCGAACAGGGTAATGGAAATTCTGGCATCTAGTGGGTTGCTACTTCTAGCAGTGTGGCCTCTGGCAAACTATTTAACCTCTCTGTGTCTTCAGTTACCTCCTTTGTAAAATGTGGATAACAGCATGTATTCAATAATTCATACAGTTACCATGAGAATTAAATGAGTCTATATGTAAAGTGCTCAGAACAGTACCTGATACAAACTAACAATAACAAACATTTAGGTAGCACTTACTATTACTCAGTTTTGCTCTTGAAAGTCCTCCTGTCTACAAGGCCCTCTTTTTCGTCTCTACCTGGCCAAACCATACCTATCTTCAGGACCTACCTCAAGTTCTACTTGCTCTTCTAAGCCACTTCTCCAAGTTTCATTAATCTCCCTTCTCTCTAAACTCTCATGGTATTTAGCCATCCTTAAATGTTATTTAAACTATTTTATACATACATATATTGCTACTGTGAAGAGATCTGTAAATTACTTAAAAACAAAGATCTTATTTCTAACTTCATCTCTCTCTACCAAATGCCTAGCATATAAACACTAGGTAACAAATACTTGCTGAATGAAAAACAGGCCAATTTTTACAAGTAAATTCAGATGATGAGCTTACATATGAATGCCATGGTAATATAATGTTGTTTGTAATAATCAAAGTTCCAAAAATAGTTTAAACACATATTTACAGTAATTACAAAGATGTTACTCAAAAGTAACACAAAAAGGAGAAAAAAGTCAGTTTATTTGTACTTTAAAATGTCTTAAAAAAATAAGTTATGTATACTGTAAAGAAATACACAAAGTGAGAGTGTATTAAATGTATTATAATAGGATACTCATAAAAATAAATGTCTGACTTTAGGGTTTATTTAAATATGGACTTCCTCCATAGAGCATTTTAAAGTATCTGATATATATACATTCTTTTAAAAATACATTCTCTCTCTCTCTCACACACACACACACACACACACACACACACACACACACACACACACACACACACACAACCGGAACAGCTGCATTGTATTTTAATTAAAAAACAAAATCTGCAAGTTTAAAAAGACAACTTTGCTTCTTAAATTGAGAGGTGGAGGAAAAAAGAATATGGTTTACACATCCAGATTATCTCCAAAAACAGATAACTTATTTCTTCACAAAGGCATTAAAGCTAAAAGTGAGGAAGCTTAAATACAATAATTTATCTTAAACATAAATCTTATCAATTTTATCCTTTTGCTGTCTATGCACTTCTGATTCTCTCTCCCCACAAATTTTTCATATGCTGTCTCTCATAAGATCCTTTTCTTATTTACTACTCAAGGTATGTTTTAAGAGAGATGCCCCAAACTTAACAAATAAGTGCAAGAAGGAAGACAGACTTAATTAGTTAAAAACTATATTTTCATTCTTAAATCAATTTTATTTATAGAATTTTTTTGAATACTCACTTATATAATGCATTCCTAAATTCAGGAGTCATAAAAAGTGTTTGCAAAAGGCTATTCAAATAGCAAGTCATCGCTTGGTTTACTAATCCCACATATCCTTTAAAAAAAAAGCACACACAAATATACATAAATCAGCATTTACATCAAAAAATTAATGAAAAGAAAACTTAACAAGAGTTTACTACACGGTAAAAATTGAGAGGTTAAGGTTACAGTTGGAAATTATTTCAATTTTTTCAACAGCACCTAAGAAAGACCTCTTTGCTAATATGTGCACTATGTAAACCTTATTTCTCAGAAAAAGTCAGGATCTTTGGACATATTGCTATACGTTCAGAGATACACATGGATATTACATAGCATTTAATAAAACTTTAAGAGGGTTATGTTTAATAAAGTATTTTTTGACAAAAATCATCTTTGTTCACCAAATCTAAAAGTTGTGTATTAAAATGGAAAAGTATAAACATATTCACTTTAAACATCATATATACCCAACAAATGAAGACAGTACCGAACCAGTTATCCCAGTCATCAGGCCCCATAAACCAATTTCTACCAAGAATTAACAACATGAGATAAATTCACTGTATACAAACTCAAAGTGACTTCCACTGTTTTAACACACCCATGAAGTATGAAATCCCACAGATCAGCACGCTATGCAAAGAGTGACTATTAAAGTAAGAAGAGAACTCAGAGATGGAGGTAGGGGAGAACCGAGAGAGGGGGAGAAGGAAAGGAGAAGCTTACATGCATTCAAAAGTCAAGTGAACTATTTAAGTACTTAGTTTTATATACCTAATTGGAACTGGCTACCATTGTTGAGAACATTTTCGGAACTTCTTTGAAGGAGACTTCAGGCCCAGTTTATGAGGTACACATAGCTCACAAATCAGCCTCATCATTTTATTATACCTCATTATTTTAGTAAAATGTGGTAAACACATTGCTTAATAATTAAACTTATTTACTACCACTTAATACTGAAAGACTTGGTTATCTCAAAAAAACGTAAATCTTTTCTCAATACATGCCAAAGGCTTTCACTGAAGCTTTTTGAAATACTTTGTCAATTTCCCAAGAATTAACAAAAATATCTTAAGAAATGGTAAACACTGTGGATAAACTATATTGCTAATGAAGGTGATGAAAGGACCAACAAATGCACAGTGAACCTTGGTCAGTTGTGGAAAAGAGGAATAGACTCCATGCTATCTGCACTTGTACAATTCTAAGAAGAGAACAAGTAGCTACCTATCGTTCACTCTGGACTAAGGTTCCAGCTTTGATTTCTAGTGCCTTTCATCTTTAAGAATACTATGTATATATGTTTATATATTTACTTTACATTGTTATATACTTATAAACTGCTTCAATTCCTAACCAGCATGCCCCATCTGAGTTGTGCTCACAACACCCTGTCCTACTCTGTTCTATAACTGTTTATTTACCTGTATGGCTTCCCCAACAGACTGTGAGGGGAGGGGTCAAATCTGATTTCTCTACCTATCCTACTACTTAGCATAGCAGCAGGTGCACTTGAGGGAGAAGTGCATGTGACTTACAAGTAACACAAATCTGTAAGATATCTGGACTGATTATTAATAATAAAAAGCATTATTTCATTCTTAGGTTATATAAACGGACTCTTTCCCATAAACGACAGCACTCAAGCAAGGAGACCAGGTTGTTCTGCACATTCTTCTCAGCTGAGGCTGGCTGGGATTTCCCTTCTTCTCCATCTCCTTCCCCCAATTCCTCAACAGTCAGGGACAACCACTCTACCTGCAGCCTTAAAAGGTAAATGAATACTGCTATTGTTCTTTGTGTACCTTAAGACCAATCATGTATCATTTATTTATGACTTTGTTTCCCTTCCCTGGGCTTAAAAAAGGGTGGCGGGGGAGGGGTTTAAGGGAAGGAGGGAGTAATAATTTTTGCCACTGCTGTTTACTTTACCACTAGCAATAAGAATCATATAGAAACCTATGGTCTTTTGTACCTGACTCAGCACCATATTTAAACAGAATGAACAGTGTTTCAAATAAATGTACGACTATTTTCTAAAAGTATGAAGGTTTTAGTGAGATTAGTAAGATAAAATGTTACTGAATAGAAATCTTTTGTCATTATGCATTGTCTAAATCAGCAAATTTCAAATGATAAATGTTATCAAGTGGGTCCTCTATCTGAAATAGTTATGAATCAATATTGTAAGTACAAGCTAGTTAAGGGAGAAGAACATAAGAACACATGCCATTCTGCAGAGAGCAAATGCAGAAAGAAATCCTGAATAGAACCAACAAAAAATGAACGAGAACTCGAACAGGTCAAATGAAGTAGCATGAAACTGGCCAACTCCTAAAGTAGATAAAATAAAACAAAAAGAATTGTGAAAGAAACTGCCCAAGGAAAGATATCTCGGTTTTAAATGATGAAATACCTCAGTCATGTGGTTTCTCATCACCTGAGAGTCCACATCAGCCTTCAATCCACTCCTTATTCCTTAAAGTCCCCCCGACCCCCAACCATCTCCTATCAACAGTGGCTGGCTACCAAAGCAGCTGGTAGGCAAGGGAGACAGGAAAGAATATGTTAAGTCCTCAGCCTCACTGCATTATGGAGAAATGTTTTACAGCCCTGAGTTGAAATCATGAGAGCATTTTTCAATAGAAACATTTTGTACATTTACAATAGTTTCTTAAGGAAAATGCAAATTCAGTAGTCAGTAACAAAACACTTTTTGGGACTTCCCTGGTGGTCCAGTAGTTAAGACTCCGCACTCCCAATGCAGGGGGCCTGAGTTTGATCCCTGGTCAGGGAACTAAGGGAACTAAGGGAACTAAATCCCGCATGCCGCAACTAAAAAGATCCCACATGCCACAACTAAATATCCTGCGTGCCACGATGAAGGTCCCGCATGCAGCAACAAAGATCTGTGTGCCACAACTAAGAACTGGTGCAAATAAACAATAAATAAATATTTTTTAAAAAGAACAGTTTTTGAACCCCAGCTTCTTTGGATGTGTACAGATTTTTTTTTTTTTTTTTTTTTTTTGCGGTACGCGGACCTCTCACTGTTGTGGCCTCCCCCGTAGCGGAGCACAGGCTCCGGACGCGCAGGCTCAGCGACCATGGCTCATGGGCCTAGCCGCTCCGCGGCATGTGGGATCTTCCCAGACCGGGGCGTGAACCCATGTCCCCTGCATTGGCAGGTGGACTCTCAACCACTGCACCACCAGGGAAGCCCATGTACAGATTATTTTAATTCACAAAGGCAGTACCCCAGAACACCGGAGGAAAATGTACTGGTAGAGAAAACACCTGTATGAGGAACAATAGTTGGGAATGAAAACTATGATTACATGGCAATGTATATCAAAGTCCTCTAAAAATATTTTTCATAAATTTCAACTTAGTAATTCAATTTCTAGGAACTTACTCTAAGGGAATAATCACAGATGAAAATGAAAACTTATGTATAAGTATGTTCATCATAATAGGTAATAATTACAGTTTAAGTATCTAAATCATATAATGAAACACTATTCTTCAGCCACTTAAAACCCAAATTAAAATACTATTTAATAACATTGAAAAATGCTCTTCATATAGTATTACACAAAAAAATATATATTAAAAGTCTGCTCGCAACATGATTTCCCCATTTTCTTAAAAGCATTCAGATGAAGGAAAGATAAGACAAAAATAAGCAAAATCATTAAAGCAGTTTCTGTTAATAGTACTGTCAGTGATTTCCACTTTTTTCATTTTACAATACGACAATGAACATGTATTACATTCGTATTATAGGAGAACTTTTTTTTTAAAGTATGCTTTAGTCTCTAGGAATTTACAGGCATCAGAGAGCCATACAGTACTCAGCACAAAGTAGGAGTTCTGTAAATACTTCTTGCATAAGGACTGAGTTGGATGTCAGAATACACAGCAAAAATTTCAAGAATCCTGACTTGTTAAATCTGGAACTTTCTCTAAGTATTCCAACTATCTCATAATAACCTAGGGTATCTATTTTTTAAAAATGCAATTTATCCAGTCTACTGCAGAGCAACTAACTTAGTATTTGGAGGAGTAATGCCTCAGAACCTACATTTTTAACAAGTATCTCAAAATGATTTTTAAAGAAATAAAAATTTGGGAGTCACTATACTCTAGACAGTATAATGAGAAAAGATACTTTGTCATTCTCTTTTATTCTTGGTAGTTTGCTGCAAAAAGTTCTATTGATATAAATGATCCTAAATACCAAACACGACCAGCTTTTACCATTTTCAGAACAAATACACCATTAAGCCTGTACAAAAGATTAGCTATGAGGAAATTATTCTACATTTCAATTACAAAATATAGTAAGTGGAAGATTACAGAACACATTAAAACAGTACCTACAATATTACTCTACAGTTTTCTTTTTATAATAGATATCTGTGTCTAATATTTACAGTCATCTGTTTTACAGTTCTAAGAGTAAACACTCTGAAGCCATACCTAACATGAAATACCATTAACTAGCTATATAATCAAAGGCTTCTCTAAGCCTGTTTCCATTTCTTTTAACACGAATACTACTTACTGAAAATGGTTGTTTTAAGATAAAATGATATGTGGAAGTATCCAGATTATATTTTCAGGCAATTAACCAGTCTTATATATAAATATAAAACTGCATAAATAAAGCAATTCCATTAGCTCAATAAATTGAAAAAAAGTTCAAAAATATAGGTTTAAACATATTCAGAAAAAAGCTAACAGGAATTTTTAAATTATATGATTAGATTAAACTAGAAGATAACACAGTAGTTCTGATAAAATAAGCCTGGCCCATCTGTTTCCACATGAAAGTATCTGCCATAGTCTATTCCAATGCACATGGAGATACATTCCTTTCCAGAGGAAGTCAACTTCAAAAATTTAAGATTAAATTCAAGATAGAAAATTATCAAACAGAAAAAGTCTTCCTTCAAAATCCAATATTTAATATTTTTTACTAAATAATGGCAGTAACAATACAGTAAAAATAACAATGGGTTGAGGGAAAGGGAAACCACATTCTTGTTCTAACTTTGCTTCTGCTAACTAGTGATCTTGCTCTGGGTCTGTTTTCTCTAAACCATAAAATGAGAAGATTAGGCTTGAGATTGCTAAGATTACTCTGGATTAATGCCCTATGATTTTATGAAAATACAACAACGACAACAATAATATATCTTACCAGTTTCTGATTTATTCAAAATAGATGAATAGGAGTAGCTTTGGCTGACATAATCACTGGTAGAGCCCACAGAACCTTCTCTTGGAAGTGGACCTATAAATTTGTCATGAACACTGTCATCCCCAGCACTGGAATCCTCCTAAAATGTAGCATAACCAATATTTACTGAGTGGTAAATATTGCTAAAACAATGAAAAAAGGCATACTAATTCCTGAGGCAATGAAAAAAAGACAAGGCATTACTGGTACCGCCAAGACATTCAAAGTATATACCCTCACTATTTCCTGTAGGAAGGTTTGAAAGATGCCCAATATAACACACTTTGGAAAAATGCTTAGGTCTCCTTCCAAAGTTCTTACTTTCTCAATTTTATTTAATTCTTTTTCAAATTTTGTTTACATGAGAGAGATTTCTGGTACTAATTAATCAGAGTACAATTGTGAACTCCTTAATGACAGAGTTTATCATTTATTTTTACATCACCCTTGCTAAGTAGGCCTGAAAGGTAGGGGACACTCAATAAGTATTGAATGAAATGGATAGTCTCCTATTGTCTCCAATAAGAAACTTCCTATTAATGAGGAAGATGTCCAAAAGGAGTAAGGGATATAAAATCAGCACAAGCAATTAAGAGCTGAAGACTAATTACTAAGCATTTTAAAACATGAATCCCCAAATTAATAGCTAATTTAGTTTCAATGTCAGACTAATCAAAATCTTCTCATGATGTCATAAAAATAAACAATGAGATTAAGGAAAGTCAGAACATATTCTGGCATTGCTTCTGTATGGATGTCCTGTGTTTAATTACTGTCTACTGTCCAGAGAGGCATTCTAATTCACAATAGACTTCTAAATGAAAAGCATCAAACAGAAGAACTTCTCCTGAGGAAAGCTTCATTAAAGAGAAGCGTTCTGAAAAAGTCCATAAACTCTGTGAGTATCCTCAGTCTGTAAAGCAGCAAGGTAAATCAGACCAGGTTTTTTCAATGAATCTCTCTCAAATTGGGAGTTACTAGATTTGACGATCACTAAAGCCACTGAACCAGACAGGAAAGGCTATTGAAATATGAATTGCAGCAAACACTAAAAGAACAGAAATAAAGCATAGACTTTACAAACTAGTCATTCCAAAAAAAATGGGGGGGTGGTGGACGGGGAGTAGGAGCAAAACCAGCAGAGTAGATAATTCTGGGGCTCTGTTCCTCTACCAGAAAACCTGGGCAAAACTGCCAAAGATTTACACCAACCAAGCAAATGCTTAACCAAACAAAAGGCCACTGAAACACAGTAGGAGATCCTAGACCCATCCCCATCCCTGTTCTAGTGGTGATTCTCAGTGTGGCAAGAGACTATATACACAAAGTGCTATGGATGCCCAGTGTAACCATGTTAACATACATACAAAGCCAACAGAAAACAGAAAAATAATTTATCATACATAAATTGCAAAACACATCTCTCCTCCTTCCTTTGGAAAACTGCTTCCCAAGTAGTAGGTGACAGTGCACAAAAATTATGACTATAGGGCTTTCTAATGAGTTTACCAGCAGTATTTGAGGTTGTTCACCATCTTTATCTGTCAAATGCAGAAAGTTCTTCTTTCCTGGCTCAAAATTAGCATCAAGAAGAGACTTGTCACTGGTATGATCCAGTGGAGCCTACAAGCATAAAATAAGATATCTCAGATTATGAGAAACATTAATTATAATAATAAAACAAGTAATATGTAAATAGACACATATCTACAATTATTGGGCTTAAACAGTATTTTTTTTAATGAAGATTCTGAGAAATTCTGTTAATCTAGGCTTGGAATTAACTCATCTATTCAGGAACTGGGATGGCTAAGCCCAGTGACAGGGCATATACTGACAAGTATCCCAGCTGTTCACATTCCCCAACATCTAAAAAACTGAAGTACTACACAAAAAAGTATTGTAAACATTTGTTTTGATGTTCTCTAAAATGTATGCAATATAGTATTCAATGGGTTTTCATGAAAATTAACTAAAGATTATTTTATATCACTAAAAACTGTAAAAACATGTTTTGATATAGGAATATAATGAGAATTCCCACATAAGGAAACACACTAAGCAACCCAACCCAAATAATTATGTAACATTGAAAAATGGGCACCTTCAGAAAGACCCTCGAAGGAAAAGCCTGTCCTAGTAAATGATACCTATTTCAAGTCCACTGTCAGGATTCAGAGGATCCCAGGGTGATAGAAGTGATCACTCCTTTGAAAACTAAACATCTAACATGTTTAGTCTTCACCTAACTCTTTTATCTGGTAGGCAATTTAAACCCTGGCTGTCATTCTGATACATTCTAGTTGGTGGATGAGAGACAGAGCTTTGCATGCTCCAAGCCATACTCACCCAACATTCCAGTCCACTGTTGAGAAAAATGAGGGATGGGATGAATGCCCTATTCTTTTGTCTTAAAACTATTTTGTTCATTAAGAAATGTTTTTAATGTTTCAAAGACATGAGGAATATCTCCTTAGAAGGACTTACTTTATGGAGATGCCTTTATTTCTTACAAAATGAATGTTATATAGAAGCATAGGTATTAAGGACAAAAAAATTAACTATAAGAGATTCTGCCACTTGCTATTTGTGTGACTCTGTGCAAGTTACTTCACTTCCCCATGACTCAGTTTTTTCACCTATGAAGCTGGGATAGCACTTACCTCAGTGTGGTTAAAAGGATTAAATGAGGTTATATTTGTATAAAGTCTAGTATCAGAACAATACTAGCTACACAGTAAGCACAAAATAAGTGTTAATAAAATAAACATATAATCTCACTTTGGATCACATCTAGAAATCCATGAGAAAAACAGGACAGAGAACCAGAAGCTAAGAGAAGCCACTTGAAAGGAAGAAAGGTATCTTTGGGTCCCTTATATTCTCTGGCAGGAACCAGATCTCTCAGCGTCTCTCAGGTATAAAAGATCAGATGATACAGCTAAAACACACAGGGGTTTTACCTCAATAAATGTGTGTCTGTGTGTATGAGATGGTGAGTAGATAAATGAATCAGGTTTTCAAAGAAGCATACATGCAGCATTGTACAGTAAGCAGGTAAGAGTATACTCATAGAAATGTACGGTAGGCATATTAAGACACAAAAATTAAGAACAGTCACAGCTGAAGAAAGAAAAATAGTTAATCCTGGCATAGTACTACAGCAGATGTAAATTTAACAAACACTTTTTGAGTGCCTAGGGATAGTATCTTTGGAGGATACAAAACTAATACTATGAGGTCCTAGACATCAAAATATATTCTATCAAGGGGGAAGACACAAATGAATAACAACTATAATAAAAAGACTATAAGTGGCATAGCAGAATAAAAAGTGCAATAGGAGAACAAAGAGAAAGATTACTTTTAAAGTGGCATGAAGAAACATCAAGTAAGGCTTCTTAAAAGTAAGAGCTAAACAGGACTTGGGCCGACAGTATAGAACTATCCTTTAAATCGAAAAAGAGGCAACACTAGAAGTTATACAGTAATGTAAAAGAGAATATTCAAAGTTTCAGATTAAATATCATTTCTCTTTGTATAACTTGTTGGACTACCAATTTTACTGCCCAATTTCAGAGGGGGAAAGTTGGTTAATTTAAAACACTACGGTTTTGTTTTTTTGTAAGTACACTTTTAAAAAATTTTTTATCTTATAGTTGATTTACAATGTTGGTTAGTTTCAAGTGTACAACAAAGTGATTCGATTATACGTATGTTGTACATATAGCTATTCGTTTTCAGATTCTTTTCCCATTTAAAAACACTAGTTCTACATTTTTAAAAATCATAAATATATTACGGAATAGAAGGCAAAATATCATCAATTTTAAAGGCAAATCAAGCAACACCCAACACCTTTTATTCTTCTGCAGAGCCAATTAAAACTATGTCCTCCAAATACGATCAGGATACACATTCATTTGCCTTTAAAGGTATTTTCCTGGAAAACTTAAGAGCAGCAATGGTATAGGACAGGAAGAGGTAACATAAGCAAAAACACGGAGATAGAGAAGTATGAAATTTTGTGTTAAGAAAATAAATTAGTCCAATATCTGAGAGCTAAGATTAGATTTAAAGGACCAATTGTCTTGAATGCTAACTTAGGGAATATGACTTTTTTTTTTTTTTTTTTTGTGGTACGTGGGCCTCTCACTGTTGTGGCCTCTCCCGTTGAGCACAGGCTCCGGACGCGCAGGCTCAGCAGCCATGGCTCACGGGCCCAGCCGCTCCGTAGCATGTGGGATCTTCCCGAACTGGGGCACGAACCCGTGTCCCCTGCATCGGCAGGTGGACTCTCAACCACTGTGCCACCAGGGAAGCCCGGGAATATGACTTTTAATCAGGGCAGTGAGCAGTCATTAAAGATTTCTAAACTGGAAGGTGACAGGAGTACTATGATTTAAGATGACTGAAGATAATTCTAGCAATCGTATGCAGGGTGAATTTGGACTGAGAGGAAATTAAAAAGACTATTTAGAATACTATTCTAAAATACAGATGAGATCCAACTCAACAGTCCCCTTTGCCACTCTCCCACGCAAAATTGGTCAGTGCCTCCTCTTTGCACTTACAGCAAAGTAGTAAATCATACTTAATAATACATAAAACATCTTAGTGTAATTATTTTTTGATATACCTGTCTCTAAAACTTTACTGTGAGGTCTTTGAAGCTGAAGTCATGATACCACCAACCTTCCTGTTCAGGTGTTTACCACTCTATCTGGTGCATAATCTCTGTTAATATTGGAGTGTAAGTCCTTCTATTACTTTTTTCTTTCTATATACATTTTCTCTTCTTTTCCAAAAATTAGATTATAAAATACATATGATTTTATATCCTGCTTTTTTCACTTAAATATTTAAAATGAATATCCCATTCAGTAAATGTTGGAAAATTTTCCATAGATGACACAATATTATGATAATCATCTTACATGAATAAAAAAACTAATGAAATGACATTGTGCAAACTTTAAGATAATCAAATGCTGAATCTAGAATGAAAGTAAAGTGATGAAGAGGATCCAAATATCGAGTTGCACAGACTCTATAGTCCTGCTTACAATATTAAGAAGGGTTCCAGGATTTAGTATACTATTAAAAACAACAACAATAATGACTATAATATTATTAGCAGCTTAAGAGAAGATGCTTTCAGTTTAGAGTTTTACCATATCAGCAGAATTGATTCCATTCCCCCACACCAAATCAAAGGTTCCATTTATGTAGCCTACTTTGTTGGCCACATCTTCAAAGAGCTTTCTGAGAGGTGTAGAAGCTGGCAAATTTAAAGTGATCCGTTCATTCACTGTCTTTGAATTAGTAGTATCTTGTATTATACATAAGACTCTTGGTTCTTCAGCAGCATTTTCTACCTGAAATTTAAAAAAATATACTATTTATCTTTAAATATATAATTATGTTTTCTATGATTAAATGAAAAAACCCCCACAAAATACTATTTTCTCTGTGTGAATACTACTGTTTTATGGCTGAAATATATTCTAATGGATATGTCAAACATATAAAGCACCATATATGTTTGTTTTGGAAAAACTGGGGTATATTTAAGAATCAGCCATTGCTCTTGTGGATATTTGCTTTCACCTTTAAAGGCTGTAAATCAATGATCAACAAGCCCATGAAGACAAGTTTACTTGAGCAATTTTCAGTTGAAAATAACAAAATCTGATCCTTAAAAATGTGTCACTACTATGCTAGCACAGTCAAATCAAGCATTTCTGGGTTTCCTGATGAAACAGAAAGAGAACTGTGTAGAAATGCAATGAGGATTGTCTAAGATTGCAAAATCCATAACTAAAGGATAAAAGCAATCAGGCATCCTGACCTTTACTTTGTTGTACCCACAGACCAAAAGTCCAAAAGCCCCATTTATCAGTGTGTTAGGAGCTGACAAGCTTACCCAAATAGATCAGCCAGCAGAGTGGTAAAGGAAAGCAAGGAAAAAATACTTTTCAATTACCAATGTAGAAGGGAGTTAGGATCACAAATTTTTTCATTCTTTTTTATCTAGTACATAAATCAGAGAAAAAAATTTTAAAGGAGACTTTCTCAAAGAAGCTATGCCTTCCCTCAAGCTGTTGAAGGACACGACTCTTTTTCCTATTTTCCACAGCAGTAGTGGGCTACATCAGGCACTTTGGTGAAAGAAGTTCTTTCCCTCCTCCTGTAATGCCCAACTCAATTAATGGTACCATCATCTACCAGCTGCTGAAACCAGAGAGGAGTACCTTCCTCATTTCTTCCCTCTTCTTCAACTCATATAATCACCAAATTCTATCATTTCTATCATCTGAATATCTGTTGAACTATTCCTTTTCTCTTTAATCCTGCCTGCAGCAATCAGAATCTTATCTTAAGATCCTGGCAATAGCTTCTTCCAATCTCATCTTCCTTCAATCCAGAACAGTATTTTAATATGCAAATCTGATCATGTAAATCTCTTGCTTTCCCTCAAAGTCTAGGGCAGCAGTCATTATCTGAGGGACCTCTCGCTATCCCCATAAAAGGCGTTGCACAAATATGAACTGTACAAACTGGTACTGTATACAAGAATGTATTTCTCACCTTTTTTTATAAAAAACACAATAATATTAACCTCAATCTTTTGTTACTTCTATATTATCCATTTTTAAATAAGAATAGTTATTATCATTGACTTGCATTGAAGACAGGACCACCACAAGGTATTTTTGTTTGTTTGGCAGGCTAATACAATTATAATTTGTTTCTGCCATATATAATTTTGGGTTTGTAAGAGATTACTTAAACTAAGGTTAATCCAATTAGTTTAAAACAGAAGTAAGTTGCTATAAAAGAAGTATAATGTTTAAGATTGGCTAGCACTATATTTCAGACAAGTCAAAATATTTAATTACCAATAATAACCCATTTAAAAACAAAATAAAGAAGAATACATTTTTTATAAAATAAACAGGATAACAAAGAACAAAAAAGCCTTCAGCTATAAGCTTAAGGTGTTATATTAACACTTGTAATAGATGGTTTTACACATTTTAATGTCAAACTGAGAAACATAAAGTGGACCTTTTTTAACTCTGGTTCACAATAAAGGAACGAGAAACTCTAAATCAATTTCAACTACAAAAGATCCGCTTTTACATTTTCAACAGTATATTTCAGAGGCAGACTCAAGTTTTCCCGGTGAAAAGCACTACAGCTGCCAGATTTTAAAGCTTCAGATAAGCTGAAGTTGACAGTCCAAGCAAGAGAACTCTACCTAACAATTCAGAAATCAGAAGTGCTGACATTACAGTATACATAAGAATGATGATATGGTAACATATGGCCATCAGCAGTTCCTGGTTCTTTCCTTAAATAAGTGAGTGCAAGGTACAGGCACTCCAGCCTCCTCTCCTTCCACACCCAGATGTGGGTAATATTATCCCCAATGGAATCTCATCTGAAGGATAAATGTACTATTGTAAACACAAAATTTAATCTTATGTATGCCTTTTATTCTTTTTAATGACAATAGCTTTCTTTTCTGTGCACTGCACATAAGTAATTTTGTTCCTTTTTTTGAAATAGGAAGAGTATAGGGACTTCCCTGGCGGTCCAGTGGTTAAGACTCTGCACTTCCAATGCAGGGGTGTGGGTTCAATCCCTGGTCAGGGAACTAAGATCCCACATGCCGTGCAGCGCAGCCAAAAAAAAACAAAATAGGAAGAGTATAAAGGAAAAAGTGGAAATCATTTGTAATTCATAACACAGAGATAACTATTACATTTTGGTCTATATTCTTCCAAATATTTTTCCTACACAAACACAAACAGACATATACATGCACACTTTTTAAACACAAACATTCAGTTAGATATACATGCTGTTTTGAAACTTTTTTTTTTTTGCGGTACGCGGGCCTCTCACTATTGTGGTCTCTCCTGTTGTGGAGCACAGGCTCCGGAAGCACTGGCTCAGTGGCCATGGCTCACGGGCCCAGCCGCTCCACGGCATGTGGGATCCTCCCGGACCGGGGCACGAACCCACGTTCCCTGCATTGGCAGGCGGACTCTCAACCACTGCGCCACCAGGGAAGCCCTAAAACCTCTTTCTTTACTTATAAATATATCATGTAACCTTTCCTTGTCAAACTTTTTCTAACTCATCTTTTTAACAACTGAATAATATTTTATTACATGGATTAATAATAATTTGTTCCATCAATTTAATTTTAATGACTCTTGAGCTAGACTTTATTACACTTTAGAAATAATTTTGTGATGAATGCCTACATAAAACTTTGTGCACTCTTCTGTTTTTTCTTAAGATTCCTATAAGAATTTCTGGGCCAATCACATATTACTCTTGAATTCAATTCTAGGATAATTTAAACAAACGAAAAATTCTGACCTTTAAAGTTCTAAGCTAGCCACGTGTAAATCTTATTACTTTATCCTCAACCTCCTGGGCCCATTTTTCAGTCCTAATTTAATCTATTACATAGCCATCATCCATAGATTACATCTGAATTTTTGTTATCGTGATTGCCCACACTAATTACACTGAGGCAAAATCTCTTCCCTCCCCCTGCCTCCCAGTTTGGGAACTAATAAGAAAAAACTGGTTTTTTCCAATTTTAAGATTTCATCAATAAAGTTGTACCAATCTTTTTATTATAGCTTTTCAAGAGAAAAAGAAATTCTACAATATTATACTAAGCATACAGATTTCCACAATACTTAAATGTAAAAAAGTATTTCTTAGAACTGGGAAAATAGGGGTGTCCTCTTTCTTCTTAATTTCTTTGGAGTTCTACCCCTGATTGGTCCTACTTATGCCCAAAGCAAAAAAATCACCATCTTGAGGTAAATTAAAGATGGCTAAAAATTCTCTGCCACTCTTCTTCTTTTTTCTCTTCCCATGAATCTGGGCTGGCCTTGTGGCCAACTAGGACCAACAGAATGTGATAGAAGTGATACTGTGTGATTTAAAGCAGGAAACTTCTGCCTTTGCACCTCTTGGAATGTTCCTCTTATATGCCAGCCAGGCAAAAGAAATCCATTTATCCTGGGACCACCATGCTGTGTTAAAACCCTAACAATCCACCCGGAGAGAAAGTGGCCACTTAGTGGAGCACTGGGGTGCCTGATAAGAAAAGCCTTCTTGGACCTTCCATCCAAAGCCAGTCACCAGCCAATGCAGCCAAGTAATGATCCGAGATGATGCCATGTGAAGCAGAAAAACTGACTAGCTAAGCCTTTGCCCAAATCCCATCCCACAGAATTGTGAGCAAATAAACTAGTTGTTTTAAGCCACTAAGTTTTGGCGTAGGCTGTTCCACAGTAATAGATAACAGAAGCACACCTAAATAAATTTAAGCACATGCAAGTGCTAGTTGGGAAGAATGTGGTGGTGGTGGTATTAGTGATGGTGGTTGGTGGCGGGGGTTCCATTTAAGCACTACACCCAACATTAAGGTAAAGCATCTGAAGACACATCATAATTTAGGGAAGCGAGCACAATTTTTGAGTCAGTAAAAGTTCTATAATGAATAGGAGAAAACAGGTAAGAAAAAACAAATGCAAAGTTTTAGAAAAGCCTAAAGCATGTCCCACTTGGGAAAACATTTCATCTATATTAGGTGAGCTATTAGAAGGGCACAAAGTTCCCTACACAGAAAATCTGGCCAATTACAAAAAAGGTACAAAGTATAAAATTAAAACTACTTATTTGGTGGGCAACTCATAGCAATATTACACTTGTGAGAAAAAGGGTAAAGTCAACAGCAGTTACGTTAACATTATATGCTAAGAGAGTGTTCTGTCTTTGTGCTCTATGCAGAAACAAAGCCAGATTTCCAAGCAAAGTCTGAAAAAAGAATCCTTGAAAAAACAAAACAAACAAAAGTGACAGTCTTATTTACAAAAGGTAAAACATACTGGGATAAAAACACTGAAAACATATTTCTTCCAAATGTACGGTCACTATAGGAACATCTAGAAGTGGTCAACACAGATGGTTCTGTCTAAGGAGTCTCAGGGCCTCTCAAGTCATCTTGTCTCCTATTCTTGGCATTCCAAACAGTTCTAAGTTCAAATCTGAGTTCTCTGAAGTTAACATAATTTTTGTTTCATAAAAAAATACTTCGTGTTTCTTATTAAAAAAACACAAAACAAGGTGTATAATTAATGCATATATTTAGAATGGCATTAGCATGCAGAAAACAATATCAAACAATTCAAAGTTAACAAGATTACGCTTTTTCTAAGAAAAAAATTAATACGAATAATTTTAAAACATTACAAAGGGACCTCTTTACCTCTAAATTTTATAGTCAACCCATTTTCTCTCAAGACTTTCTTCCTTTCAGTGTTATTACAAATTATAATACTATGGTTGCAAACTTAAAAATGCGCACACACACACACACACACACACACACACACACAGAGTCCATTTTATCTACTACTTGATAAAGAAACTGCTATGAGCTTATAAGCACTAGAGCATTACCCTTCTGGGTATCCACAGTTCACGGCTAATATACTGCCACAGACTAAAAAAAAAATTGATGGTATAAATATTTTTGCTCACTGAAGTTTATTAAATTTATCAGCCTCATTCAGACTGTGCATTTTTACTTAAACAAGTAACAATTCCTGGGGTAGTGCTGGGAGTCTTAACTTACATGAGAAAAAGATTATTTTATTTTTAAGATCCTCCCTCCACTCCACTCCAACTCCCCCAGCAAACCCTAAAATGTTAGATGATATTTTTCTACGTGGCCTCTTGCCAGAGATCACTTGAAGAGGACAGAAGAGATTAAATAAAGAACCTTGAACTCAGAGCTAAAGGGACCTGAGGAAAGTGAGATATTAAGTAAAGGTTAGAATGGGATGCTACATCACAGGACTGTTTAGGTTTGTAGTGCATATAGGCTGTCAGGAAGGTAACAGTTCTATTTAATTCTTCAAATAAGATGTCTGGGTTTTGACTCTGTAAATTATTAACTTAATCCCAGCACTATTAATATTTCAGAAAATAAATACATCCGTAAAAAATAGACAACTATTATACCCAAAAGTCAAAACTAAACGTTCTATAGTTTTTATATCAGTTTTCCACCTCATTCACTTGTTAAAGACAAGGTACTATCAGACACATATTCATTTAAGGTGACTTTCTTATTATTAAAATCAGGTAAAATAAATAAATAAACAAAATGAAAAATAAATAAAATCAGGTAGAAATAAAATAGCCAAACAAGCATAAAACTTAAGACATGCCTTGTTATTAAATAAAAATACTAACATGCTGTTACTTGCTCTGCTGATTATCACACTAATGCAATTACATCAGCAGTCTACCTGTAAAAATTTCTTCTTCATTTCATCAAAGATATTTTGTCTGCATCTCCAAAACACATCCTATGGTGCGTAAGAACAAAATGAATTACAAATTATTTCTTTAAAATAAAGAGGTAAGACAGTGAAATGAGAACAATTAACCTAAAAACATTTTTGCAACAAAATATGTATGAATTAAAGTATTATTATATCATCTAAGATTTCATTCATAAATTATATTTGTAGTTTTAATCTTAGGCCTCAATTACTCTTTTTTTAAAAATAAATGTATTGGGGGCTTCCCTGGTGGCGCAGTGGTTGAGAATCCGCCTGCTGATGCAGGGGACACGGGTTCATGCCCCGGTCCGGGAAGATACCACATGCTGCGGAGCAGCTAGGCTCGTGAGCCATGGCCGCTGAGCCTGCGCGTCCAGAGCCTGTGCTCCGCAACGGGAGAGGCCACAACAGTGAGAGGCCCGCGTACCGGGAAAAAAAAAAAAATTATTTATTTATTTTTGACTGCGTTGGGTCTTCGTTGCTGCACGCGGGCTTTCTCTAGTTGTGGCAAGTGGGGGCTACTCTTCGTTGTGGTGCGCGGGCTTCTCATTGAGGTGGCTTCTCTTGTTGGGGAGCACAGGCTCTAGGCACGTGGGCTTCAGTTGTTGTGGCACACGGGCTCAGTAGTTATGGCTTGCAGGCTCTAGAGCACAGGCTCAGTAGTTTTGGCGTACAGGCTTAGCTGCTCCATGGCATGTGGGATCTTCCCGGACCAGGGCTTGAACCCGTAACCCCTGCATTGGCAGGCAGATTCATTCATTCGTTCATTCATTCATTCATTCATTCATGGCTGTGTTGGGTCTTCGTTTCTGAGCGTGGGCTTTCTCTAGTTGCAGCGAGCGGGGGCCACTCTTCATTGCGGTGCGCGGGCCTCTCACTGTCATGGGCTCTCTTGTTGCAGAGCACAGGCTCCAGACACTCAGGCTCAGTAGTTGTGGCTCACAGGCCTAGCTGCTCCGCGGCATGTGGGATCTTCCCAGACCAGGGCTCGAACCCGTGTACCCTGCATTGGCAGGCAGGTTCTCAACCACTGCACCACCAGGGAAGCCCGTCAGGCAGATTCTTAACCACTGCGCCACCAGGGAAGCCCCTCAATTACTCTTGTAAGGTTACTGAAAACCTACATTATGGTGATAAAAAATAATATTAACATGGAAAACAACCACATTTTAACGAAGAGTAGCAGCTTCAGAACTGTGTATAAGTCAAATGTTCTAAGTCATATTTTCCTAGTTTTATTGAGATATAATTAACATATAACTCTGTAAGTTTTAAGGGCTACAACATAATGATTTGATATATGTATATACTGCAAAATGATTAATTACTACAATAAGTTTAGTTAACATCCATCATCTCACATAGTTATAAATTTTTTGTCCTTGTAATAATAACTTTTAAGTTCTATTCCCTTAGCAATTTTCAGATATACAATACAGTATTGTTAACTATAGTCATCACACTGTATATTACATTCAGAACTTATTTATCTTATAACTGGAAGTTTGTATCTTTTGACCACCTTCACCTATTTACACAACTCCCATCCCCCATCTCTGGCAACCACCCATCTGTTCTGTGTTGATAAGAGTTCAGTTTTTCAGATTCCACATATAAGTAAATCATATAGTATTTGTCCTTCTCTTTCTAAGTCACTATTTTGAGACCATTAAAGGAACTCTGCAAGGAAACCAAAAGATCCCTGATTTTGCTACCTTATAAATTTAGATTTTTCACATTATAAATACTATTAAAGTAAAGCTGCTTAACATTACCCCCTACAGCTATTTTCTTTTAATATCTCTTCCTTATTTTAAAAGAAGCTTATTTTAGCAAATCAATAAAATACAGAAATATATAAAAGGAAATAAGGATAACCTATAATCAAGAGATAATCTCTTGAAAAATCTTGATTTTACATCCCAAACTTCTGTACAAATTTCGTTTTCCTCCACCTTCTTTAATTAATAAAAAGAACCCAACATATTGTTTTAAAAGGTGCTTTTTATCACTCATAGTAGCTTAGATACTATTCTATATCAATTAAAAAATTTTACCTCATTTGCTTTTATAATAGAAATGTATTTCTATTATAATAGTAATACATACTTTTTGACAAGCAAGTCTAAAATAACTCCTATAGCAATTATTAAAAATCTGATATACATCCTATTAGATCCCTCTCCATTTTATGCATATATTATATAAAGATTATTAACCAAAAAAGATCATTCCGAACACCATTGTTTGAATTCTGCTCCTTTTCCCTCAACACTCACTCATCTTTCTGGGTCAAAACATTTAGTTTAAAAACTGCAGTGTTCCATTATATAAGCAAAACATAATTTATTTAACTAATCTATTAATGGGCATTTAGACACCTTCAAATTTTCACTACAGCTTTGCTTATTTGTACAATTTTTTTCCCTAAAGCTTATTTCCTAAAGAAAGAATTCTAGATCAAAGGTTATGTACTCATTTTTAGGATTTTTTTGATACCTGCTGCCAATACGCTCTCTCTTCCACAAATAAGAATTAAACTACAACTATCTGTCAAACACTGTTTTAGGTGCTGAGAAAATAGCAGTGAACAAAAGCCCTTGCCCTCAAGGAGATGACACTGTACGGGGGAAATTCAAAATAAACAAATCTAAACCATCAGGTATCCACCAGCCTCAGAGTCTTTGCATTTCTGTACACTGTACCTGGGATGCTCTTCCTTCAGATATCCTTTCTCAAGTATCATTGTGATGGCTTTAAAATGTGTCCACAAATTCTTTGACATGCCTCCCAGCAAAATTAGGAGTCTAAGTCCAGCCCCTTTTAATATGGGCCAGCCTCAGTGACTTCCTGTGACACATAACATTACTTTCAAGGCTGGGCTAGAAAATAGAAAAGGCAACACAGCTTCTTCCTGGCTTTCTTTCAGATGCTCACCCTTGGAACCTGGCCATTATGCTGTATCAAAGCCACGCAGCCACATGGAAAGGTCATGTGTAGATGTTCTAGCCACAACCCAACTGAGATCCCATCTGGCAACCAGCATCAACAACCATACATGTGAGGAAGTATTCAGATGATTCCAGACCCTAGCCTTTCAGATGCCCCAACTGACGCCTAGCAGAGCAGAGCGAGCTGTCTCTCTTCAGCCTGGCCCAAATTGCACGTCCATGAGCAAAAGTCATTAAGTGTGCGTGTATGCTATTATAAAGCAAAAAATAACCAAAATAGCTAGTTTCTCAAACTGGTCCTCTTCTCACCATTCTATTTAAAATTGCAATCCTCTTCATCTCCCTTCCTTCAGGTTTCTCCATAGTATACTTATAGCCACCTGATATATTTGTTTATATTTTACTTGTTTATTGTTAACTCCAAAAAACTTCTATTATGAGCCAAGATGAAATAGCAGACTGGATTTACCCTCTCCACCTTAAACAACTAAAAAGAAGAGATGAAATATATGAAACAATAGTTTAAAAATATTATTAAATAACAGGTAACACAGGACAGTGATCCCTGTGAAAACAAACAAAAAAGGTAAGCTACCTTCCAGGCTGCAGTGCAGGGAGAGAGAACCCAGTTAAAGTTCAGCCCTGAGCTGAAAAGATAAGGTTAGAAGTTCAAGTGGGTCAATTCAGCTAGAATTTACAGAGAAGAATACGGAAGAGAAGAAAGATGTGCAAATAGCATGCTCCAGAGATATGTAGTGGTCCTCCCTGAGTACTCATCAGCATATGCATGTGAAGAAACTACCTGAGGCAGGGGAAAGAACCACAGGAAAGAATCCCTGGAGCTTACTTCAGTTCCCACCAGCCAAAGTGAAAAAAATTTCATAAAACACGGGGCTCAGATAAGAGTACACAGAAGAGTATTGTCTCAGTAGTGGGACCAAATTAGGCCTAATCTAAAGGCTATTCTGGATCAAACTTACAACACTTTTTAAAAGCAAGCCTCAAAAGGATCAAAATGTTTACAAGTAAAACTCTGTCAGAGAACAAACCTCAAGAATATCTATGGAAATTAAAAATACCCAGCACCCATCAACATAAAATTCAGTGTTTGGCATCCAATCCAAAATAAACAGGCATGCATCAAAGTAGGAAATGATGACCCATAATGAGGAGAAAAATCAATCAATGAAAACCTACCCAGATATAATACAGATGATATAATTAATAGACAAGAATATAAAAAGTTTATAACTATATTCTACATTTTAAGAGGGTACAGGAAAGACTGCAAAGGAAATAAATGAAAGCTATATTAAAGATTCAACTCGAGTGGAGACAAGGTGGCAGAATTGAAGGACTTGAGCTCATCTCCTCTCACAAAAACACCAAAATCACAACTAACTGCTGAACAACCACTGACAAAAAAGAATGGAACCTACCAAAAAAGATATTCTACATCCAAAGACAAGAAGCCATAATGAGGCAGTATGAGGAGGGCTTTTGCAATATAATCAAATCCCATACCCACCAGGTGGGCGACCCACAAACTGAAAAATAATTATATCGCAGAGGTTCTCCTACAGGAGTGAGAGTTCTGAGCCCAGCATCAGGCTCCCCAGCCTGGGGGTCTGGCAACAGGAGGAGGAGCCTCGAGAGCATTTGGCTTTGAAGGTCAGGGGGGCTTGAGCTGCATAGGACTGGAGGAGAGAGAGACTCCACTCTTGGAGGGCACACACAAGGTTTCACATGCACTGGGACTCAGGGCAAAGCAGTGACTCCATAGGAGCCTGGGCCAGACCTAGTTGCGGGCCTTAGAGGGTCTCCTGGGGAGGCGGGGTTCAGCTGTGGCTCACTGTGGGGGCAAGGACACTGCTGGCAGAGACTCCAGAGAATACACATCTGCGTGAGCTCTTCTGGAGGTGGTCGTTTTGGCACTGAGACCTGGCCCCTCCAAACAGCCTGCAGTCTCCAGTGCTGTGACGTCTCAGGCCAAACAACCAAGAAGGTGGGAACAGAGCCCCACCATCAGCAGACAGGCTGCCTAACATCTGTCCTGAGTGCACAGCCGCCTCTAAACACACCCCCTGACATGGTCCTGCCCACCAGAGGGACAAGAACCAGCTCCACTCACCAGGGGGCAGCTACAGTCCATCCCACAGGAAGCCTGCACAAACCCCTGGACCAACCTCACCCACCAAGGGGCAAACACCAGAAGCAAGTGCAACTACAAACCTGCAGCCTGAAAAACAGAGATCACAAATACAGAAAGTTAGACAAAATAAGACGGCAGAGAAATATGTTACAGGTAAAGGAACAAGATAAAACCCCAGAAGAACAACTAAGTGAAGTGGAGGTAGGCAATCAGCCTGAAAAAGAATTTAGAGTAATGACAGTAAAGATGATTCAACATCTCGGGAAAAGAATGGAGGCACAGACCGAGAAGATACAATAAATTTTTAACAAAGAGCTAGAAAATTTAAAGAACAAACAGAGATGAACCATACAATAACTGAAATGAAAAATAAATAAGAAGGAATCAATAGCAGAATAAATGAGACAGAAGAATGAATAAGTGACCTGGAAGAGAGATTGGTGGAAATCACAGCTGTGGTGTGAATTAAGAATAAAGAAAAAAAAAAAGAATGAAAAGAAATGAGGACAGTCTAAGAGACATCTGGGATGACATTAAATGCATCAACATTCACATTATAGGGGTCCCAGAAGGAAAAGAGAGAGAAAGGGCCTGAAAAAATATTTGAAGAGATAATAGTCAAAAACTTCCCTACCATGGGAAAGGAACCACTCACTCAACTCCAAGAAGTGCAGACAATCCCATATAGAATAAACCCAAGAAAGAACATGCCAAGACACATATTAATCAAGTTGACAAAAATCAAAGACAAAGAGAAAAAAACATTAAAAGCAACAAGGGAAAAGCAACAAATAACATACAAGGGAATCCCCATACAGTTATCAGATGATTTTTCAGCAAAAACTCTGCAGGCCAGAAGGGAGTGGCATGATATATTTAAAATGATGAAAGGGAAAAACCCACAACCAAGAATACTCTACCCAGCAAAGCTCTCATTCAAATTTGATGGAAAAATCAGGCAAGCAAAAGCTAAGAGAATTCAGCACCACCACACCAGCTTTATAACAAATGTTAAAGGAACTTCTCTAGGCATAAAAGAAAAGGTCACAACTAGAAAAATGATAATTACAAATGGGAAAACTCACTAGTAAAGGCAAACATACAGTAAAAGTAGGAAACAGTCCACACAAAAATATTATACAAAAATCAGCAATCATGAGAATACAAATGCAGGATATTGGAAATGCATTTGAAATTAAGAGACCAGCAACTTAAAACAATCTTGTATATATACATATAGAGACTGCTATATCAAAACCTGATGGTAACCGCAAACCAAAAATCTACACTAGATACACAAACTTAAAGAAAAAGTAATCCAAACACAACTCTAAAGATAGTCATCAAATCACAAGTGAACAAAAGAGGAATGAAAAAAAAAGCTACAAAAACAAATCCTAAATAATTTTTTTTAATTGCAAGAAGAACATACATATTGATAACTACCTTAAATGTAAATGGATTAAATGCTCCAACCAAAAGACACAGATAGGTGAATGGATACAAAAACAAGACCCATGTACATGCTGTCTACAAGAGACTCACTTCAGTTCTAGGGACACATATAGAATGAAAGTGAAGGAATGGAAAAGGTTATCCTATGCAAACGGAAATCAAAAGAAAGCTGAAGTAGCAATATTCATATCAGACAAAACAGACTAAGACTGTTACGGGACTTCCCTGGTGGCACAGTGGTTAAGAATCTGCCTGCCAATGCAGGGGACATGGGTTCAATTCCTGGTCTGGGAAGACCCCACATGTTGAGGAGCAAATAAGCATATGCACCAAAACTACTGAGCCTGTGCTCTAGAGCCCACGAGCCACAACTACTAAGCCCACAAACCACAACAACTGAAGCTCATTGCCCTAGAGCCCGTGCGCCACAACTACTGAGCCCACATGCTGCAACTACTGAAGCCTGTGCGCCTAGAGCCCATGCTCTGCAACAAGAGAAGCCACCGCAATGAAAAGCCTACGCACCGTGATGAAGAGTAGCCCCCACTTGCCACAACTAGAGAAAGCCCATGCACAGAAACAAAGACCCAACACAGCCAAAAATAAAAATTTTTTTTTAATTGTTACAATAAAACTAAATGTGTACAAAAAAACAATTAAAAAAAAATTTTTTAATGGAATAAAATAAAGACAGTTACAAGAGAAATAGAAGGACACTACATAATGATCAGGGATCAACCCAAGAAGATATAAGAATCATAAATACCTATGCTCTCAACATAGGAGTGCCTCAATATATAAAGCAAATGTTAACAACCAAAAAAGGAGAAATTGACAGTAACACAATAATAATGGGGGACTTTAACACCTACTTACATCAATGGACAGGTCATCCAGACAGAAAATCAATATGGAAACACAGGCCTTAAATGACACATTAGACCAGATGGACTTAATTGATATTTATAGAACACTGCATCCAAAAGCAGCAGAATACACATTCGTCTCAAGTGCACATGGAATATTCTCCAGGATAGATCACATGGTGGGCCACAAAGCAAACGTTGGTAAATTTAAGAAAAATGAAATTATATCAAGCACCTTTTTGGACCACAACACTAAGAGATTAGAAATCAACTATAAGAAAAAACCTGTAAAAACACACAAACACATGGAGGCTAAACAATATATTACTAAACAACTAATGGATCAATGAAGAAATCAAAGAAGAAACCAAAAAATACCTAGACACAAATGAAAATGAAATCACAACAATCCAAAAGCTTTGGGACACAGCAAAAGTAGTTTTAAGAGGGAAGTGTATAGCAATACAATTTTACCTCAGGAAACAAAAAAAAACTTAAATAAACAGCCTAAACTTACACCTAAAGCAACTAGAAAAAGAAGAACAAAATCCAAAGTTAGCAGAAGGAAAGAAATCATAAAGATCAGATCAGAAATAAATGAAATAGAGATGAAGAAAACAATACAAAAGATCAATGAAACTAAAAGCTGATTCTTCAAAAAGATAAACAAAATTGATAAACTGTTAGCCAGACTCACCAAGAAAAAAATGGAGAGGGCTCAAATCAATAAAATTAGAAATGAAAAAGAAGTTCCAACTGACACCACAGAAATACAAAGGATCATAAGAGACTACTACAAGCAAATATATGCCAATAAAATGGATAACCTGGAAGAAATGGACAAATTCTTAGAAAGGTACAACCTTCCAAACCTGAACTAGGAAGAAATAGAAAATATGAACAGACCGATCACAACTACTGAAATTGAAATTGTGATTAAAGAACTTCAAACAAACGAAAGTCCAGGACCAGATGGCTTCACAGGGGAATTCTGAACATTTAGGGAAGACTTAACACCTACTCTTCTAAAGCAAACAGTATGATACACCACATTAACAAATTGAAGAATAAAAACCATATGATCATTTCAATAGATGCAGAAAAAGCTTTGACAAAATTCAACACCCATTTATGATAAACACTCTCCAGAAAGTGGGCATGGAGGGAACCTATCTCAACATAATAAAGGCCATATATGACAAACCCACAGCTAACATACTCAATGGTGAAAAGCTGAAAGCATTTCCTCTAAGGTCAGGATTAAGACAAGGATGTCCACTCTCGTCACTTTTATTCAACATAGTTTTGGAAGTCCTGGCAATAGCATGGCAATCAAAGAATAAAAATAAATAAAGGAATCCAAATTGGAAAAAAAGAAGTTAAATGGTCACTGTTTCCAAATGACATGATACTATACATAGAAAATCCTAAAGATGCTAACAGAAAACTGCTAGAGCTCATCAATCAATTCAGAAAGTTGCAGGATAAAAAATTAATACATAGATCTCTCTTGCATTTCTATAAACTAACAATGAAAGATCAGAAAGAGAAACTAAGGAAACATTCTCATTTGCCATTGTAAAGAATAAAATACCTAGGAATAAACCTACCTAAGGAGACAAAAGACCTGTACTCTGAAAACTATAAGATGCTGAAGAAAAAAAATTGAAGATGACACAAACAGATGGAGCGATATATCATGTTCCTGATTGGAAGAATCAATCAAAATGACTATACTATCCAAGGCAATCTACAGACTCAAAGCAATTCCTATCAAATTACCAATGGCATTTTTCACAGAACTAGAGAAAAAAAAATTTTAATTTGTATGGAAACACAAAAGACCCTGAATAGCCAAAGTAATCCTGAGAAAGAAAAATGGAGCCAGAGGAGTCAGGCTCCCTGACTTCAGACTATACTACAAAGCTACAGTAATCAAAATAGTATGGCACTGGCACAAAAAAAGAAATGTAGATTAATGGAACAGGATAGAAAGCCCAGAGATAAACCCACGCACCTATGGTCCACTAAACTATGACAAAGGAGGCAAGAATATACAATGGAGAAAACACAGTCTCTTCAATAAGTAGTACTGAGAAAACTGGATAGCTACATGTAAAAGAATGAAGTTAGAACATTGTCCAACACCATACACAAAAATAAACTCAAAATGAATTAAAGGCCTAAATGTAAGACCAGATTCTATAAAACTCTTAGAGGAAAACATAGGCAAAACACTCTTTGACATAAATTGCAGCAAGATCTTTTTCAATTCACCTCCTAGAGGAATGGAAATAAAAACAAAAACAAATGGGACCTAATTAAACTGAAAAGCTCTTGCACATCAAAGGAAACCATAAACAAAATGAAAAGACAACCCACAGAATGGGAGAAAATATTTGCAAATGGTGTGACTGACAAGGGATTAATCTCCAAAACATACAAACAGCTCATGCAGCTCAATATCAAAAAAACAAACAACCCAATCAAAAAATGGGCATAAGATCTAAATAGACATTTCTCTAAAGACGACATATAGATGGCCAAAGAGCCCATGAAAAGATGTTCAACATTGCTAATTATTAGAGAAATGCAAATCAAAACTACAATGAGGTATCACCTCACACTGGTCAGAATGGTCATCATCAAAAATTCTACAAACAATAAATGCTGGAGAGGATGTGGAGAAAAGGAAATCTTCCTACACTGTTGGTGGGAATGTAAATTGGTACAACCACTATGGAGAACAGTATGGAGGTTCCTTAAAAAATTGAAAACAGAACTACCATATAATGCAGCAATCCCACTCCTGGGCGTCTATCTTGAGAAAACCATAATTCCAAAAAATACATGCTCCCCAATGTTCATTGCAGCACTGTTTACAACAGTCAAGACACGGAAGCAACATAAATGTCCATCGATGAATGGATAAAGAAGATGTGGTATATACACACGATGGAATATTAGTCAGCCATAAAAAAGAATGAAGTAATGCCATTTGCAGCAACATAGATGGATCTAGAGATTATCATACTAAGTGAAGTCAGTCAGACAGAGAAAGACATCACTTATAGCTGGAATCAACAAAAATGATACAAATGAACTTATTTACAAAATAGACTCACAGGGCTTCCCTGGTGGCGCAGTGGTTGAGAGTCTGCCTGCCGATGCAGGCGACATGGGTTCATGCCCCGGTCCGGGAAGATCCCACATGCCACGGAGTGGCTGGGCCTGTGAGCCATGGCCGCTGAGCCTGCACGTCTGGAGCCTGTGCTCCACAACAGGAGAGGCCACAACAGTGAGAGGCCCGCATACCTCAAAAAAAAAAAAAACTCACAGACTTGGAAGATAAATTTATGTTTACCAAAGGGGAAAGGGGGTGGGGAGAGATAAATTAGGAGTCTGGGCTTAACATATACACACTACCATATATAAAATAGGTAACCAACAAGGACCTACTGTATAGCGCAGGGAACTCTACTCAATGTTCTATAACAACCTATATGGGAAAAAATCTGAAAAAGAATGGATATATGTATATGTATAACTGAACCACTCTGCTGTACACCTGAAACTAACATAACATTGTAAATCAACTATACCCAAAATAAAAATTCAATTATAAAAAAGCATGACTTGAACACTAAATGCTACGAAAGAAAAGATTAATAAACTCAATTATAGAAAAAGGAAATTTAAAAAAGGATCCAACTCAAATTTCTAAAGATGAAAAGTACAATGTCTGAGACAAAACATAGAATGGATGGGGTTAACAGATTAGGTACCACTGAACAAAAGATTATATAAACCACTTGAAGACACAGCAATAGAAACTATCACAAATGAGACAAAGAGAGGAAAAAACCATACACACACACACACACACACACAGAGAACAGAAAAGTGGGACAACTTTCTTATCAGAAACCAAGGAGGCCAGAAGGAAGTTGCACAATATTTTTCAGGTGCTCACAGAAAATAACTGTTAACCCAAGAGCCTATAACCAGAAAAATGTCCTTTAAGAATGACCCAGAAATTGCTTCTGTAACCAAGCAGAATTCAAGACATGCTCAGATAAAGGAAAGCTAAAAGAATTTGTCTCCAGTAGAAATACCCTAAAGGAACGGCTAAAGGAAGTTCTCTAAACAAAAAAGGAAATGATTAAAGGGGAACCTTAGAACATCAGGAAAGAAAAAAGAACACAGTTAGCAAAATATGGCTAAATAGAATACAATTTCCTTCTCCTCTTCAGTTTTTATTATATGTTTGACAGTTGAAGCACAAATTAAGAGACTGCTTGATGTGGTTATAAATGTATGTAGAGGAAGTATTTAATTCAATTATATTGTAGACAGGGGAGGGTAACAAGACATAAAGGGAGGTAATGTTTCTACATTTCAATTAAACTGATAAAATAATGACACCAGTAGACTGTGATAAACTTGTATATACACAGAAGAACCACTAAAAAAGCTATTACAAGAGGATATGATCAAAATCAGTATGGAAAAATCAAAACGAAATTTTTAAAAATATTCAAATAACACAAAGGAAGGCAAGTGAAAAAATAACAGCAAAATGAAAAACAGAAAACAAAATAAAATGGGAGGTTTATGCTAACATGTTAATGATTACATTAAATATAAATGACCTAATCACACCAATTAAAAGAGAGTTGGGAGGGTAAATTAAAACTATATGCTGTTGGGCTTCCCTGGTGGCACAGTGGTTGAGAGTCTGCCTGCCGATGCAGGGGACACGGGTTCGTGCCCCGGTCCGGGAAGATTTCACATGCCACGGAGCGGCTGGGCCCGTGAGCCGTGGCCGCTGAGCCTGCGCGTCCGGAGCCTGCGCTCCGCAGCGGGAAAGGCCACAACAGTGAGAGGCCCGTGTACCACAAAAAAAAAAAAGAAAAAAAAACCAAAACAAAACTATATGCTGTCTCTAAGAAACTCAGACACACACACTTACACACACAAAGATGTACACCCATAGATAATACATACTATGTCAAATACATGATATACATAAAACACTTTAAAATAAATTTACATACAAGATATATATTTCATGTAAAATATTTAGTATGAAAGTAAAAAAGGGAAAAAATATACCATGCAAACATCAATCAAAGAAAGCAAGAGTTAATTTTAAAAATTAATATCAGTTAAAGTAGACTTCAGAACAAACAAAATTATCAGAGATAGAGAGAAACATATAATGATAAAAGGGCCCATCCACTAAGAAGGCATAGCAATCCTAAATTTGTATGAACCAACCAGAGCTGCAAAATTTGTGAAGCCAGAACCAGTAAAACAAATAATAAAATAACTCTACAATAATTAGGAGACTCCAACAACTCTCTCAACAATTGCTACGACAACTAAACAGAAAATAAGCAAGGACACAGAAAAAAACCAACAATACCATCAACCAACAGAACCTAATTAACATTTGTAAAGGGACAGAATATACATTCTGTCCAGATGCACTTGGAACATATTCCAAGACAGGCCATATCCCAGGTCATAAAACAAATTTTAACACATTTAGAAGAACTACAATCAAATAGAGTATATTCTCTGCTCATAATAGGACAACAGAAGATCTAAATAAATAAAGCAACATAATGTATTCTTACACTGGAAGACTCAACATAGTAAAGATGTCAATTCTTCCCAAACAAAAATACAGTTTTTAAAGCAAGTCCTATCAAAATCCCAGCAAGTTTTTTTGAAGATATAGACAAGAATATTCTGAAACTTATATGGAAAGGCAAAGGAACTAGAATAACTAAAAAGATAAAGTGAGAGGACTCTGTCTACTCAATTTCGAGACTTATTATATAGCTACAGTAATCAAGACTGTGTGGTATTGGTAGAGGAATAGACATAGAGATCAATGGAATACAATAGAGAGCCACACAGATATGCCCAACTGATTTCTGACTAGGTGTAAAAGCAACTCAAAGAGTGTGTTTTTGACAAATGGTACTGGAATAATTGGACATCCATGGGCAAAAAATAATAATAATAATCCTGGACCTAAGTCTCTCTCACCTTATACAAAAAGTAACTAAATACAGATCATGAACTTAAATGAAAAATGTAAACCTATAAAACTTTTAGAAAAAAAACATAGGAAAAAATCTTTTAGAGCTAAGGATAGGCAGAGTTCTCAGACCTGACACCAAAAGCATGATCTACAAACAGAAAAATTGATCAACTGGACGTAATCAAAACTGAAATATCTATTTTGCAAAGACCCTGTTAAGAAAGAAAAGACAGGGAATTCCCTGGCGGTCCAGTGGTTAGGACTCAGCACTCTCACTGCCAAGGGCCGAGGTTCAATCCCTGGTCAGGGAACTAAAAATCCCACACACACAAAAAAAAAGAATGAAAAGACAAGCTCCTGACTGGGAGAAAATATTTCAAATGACATAACTGACAAAGGACTAGTATCTAGACTATACTGTAAAGACCTCTGAACACCTAACAATAAAAAAGCAACAATATAATTAGAGCACAGGCAAAAATCATGAGACACATTTCAATGAAGAAAACAGATGACAAGTAAGCACACAAAAAGATGGTCAACATCATTAGCCATTAGATAAATACAAATTAAACCACAATGAGACATGACCACACACCTATCAGAATGGCTAAAATTAAAAATAGCGGCAACACCAAACGCTGACAAGGATGCAGAAAAATTGGATCTCTCCTAATTTCCTGCTGGGAAGTAAAATGGTACAGCTACTCTAGAAAACCATTTGGTAATTTCTGAAAAAACTAAATATGCAACTACCATACAACCCAGCAACTGTACTATTCAACAGTTATCACAGAGAAATAAAGAATTATGCTCACACAAAAACCTATACATGAATTTTATAGCAGCTTTACTCATAATATCCAAAAACCGTAAATAATCTAGATGTCCTTCAACAGCTGAATGGAAACAAACTGTGGTACATCCATACCAAGGACATTAATAAGCAAAGGAACAAACTGTTGATACATGGGACACCCAGAGAAGCCTCCAGAGAATTATATATTAAGTATAAAAGGCCAAGTCCAAAAGGTTGCATACAGTAAGATTCCATTTATACAACATTGTTGAAATGACCAAATATAGAAATGGAAAACAGCTAAGTGATTGCCAGGAATCAAAGAGGGGCTGGGAGTGGGAGGGAAGTGAGTGTAGTTATAAAAGGGCAACATGAGAGATCCTTGTGGAGATGAAAACGTTCTGTATCTTGACTTTATCAATGCCAATACCTTTATTGTTATATTGTACTATAGTTTACATGATGTTGCCATTAGGGGGAACTGGATACAGAGTACATGATATCTTTTTATTTCTCAGAACTACAGATGAAACTATAACTAACTCAAAATTAAAAGTTTAATTTAAAAATAATACATCTGCCTATCCTGCTACTCTTCCACCTCTCTTCTCCTAGAGACTAAAAGATGATTGCCTGTTTTAAACCTTGGAGTGAAGTGGGAGTGGTACATATAGTCACAGACTGGCCCTCATGTTGATTTGCAGCCCCAATTCACACTATCTGTGTGGCATTAAAAAAAAACCACAAGTTAAGAATTACTTGGAAAATGGTTCCAGAACAGTAGTACTCCCAGATACATGGCAGAAACAATCACAGTTTTCTTCTGAAAGAAGCCATCTGTATTCCAAAGCTCATATAATTTCCATAAAAATTATTTTCACAATTACAAGACATATGAACAGCTCAAAATTTTTTTTTTTAATCACTAAATACATAAGAAAAAAGGCACCATGAGTGAGAGTCAGCAAAGAATAAAACATAGCAGATGACATATAATAAAGGTTTCAACATTGAAACTATTGGCAACATTATAAAAGAAAAATGTACAATATGCTTCAAGAAATAAAAAAGAACTTTGAATTCATGAGTAGACGTTGGCAATCAGCAGGCTTTTAAAAGTAACAAACAGAATTCCCAGAAAAGGATATAATAATAAAAGTAAAAATCACAAAGTTTAAATGTATTTAAAATATTGAAGAATTAATGAATCTCATATGATAGAACTAAAATTTTCTAAACTTTTAGTGACAGAACAATGTAAAACATTAGACCAAAAGAGGCATGAAGGATACAGTAAAAAGGATACATCCAGGAGAAGGGAGAGAGAATGGAAGTAGAGAAAATTTAAATACATGATGAACTTCAACAACCATTGGAGGATACCAAATCAGATTCAAGAAACCCAACAAATTTCAAGCAAAGTAAATAGAGTTTACATGCAGGCAGGGAGAAATGAGAGATTACCTTTAAATAAACTAAAACAATTAGATTTTCAGTTGATTTCTCAACAGCAAAAATGGAAGCCAGAAGACTGAAGCATACCCTTAATCTTCTAAATAATAGTAACTGGTAGCCCAGAATGCTATATACAGCAAAAATGTCTTTTAGGAATACAAAACCAAAGATTTTTATGACCAGTAGATCCTCATTAAAGAAACCCTTAAAAAGGTATTTTTCTTCTTTACCAGTTTTTATGCTTTGGCACTCAGTGTTTTTTTTTGTCTAAGAATCTTTTCTAAGGTCTAAAATCCCAGTCAACATCTGTCTATAACCACATAAGAGACTCCAAGTGAGCCACTCATTTGAGGCAGGTCAATTCTTAGACCTATGAGAGACTTGTATCCTCATCATCACAAAAGACTACAAAAGCTTGAGGCATCATATGCTCTTAGAACTTCATTGAAAGTTCATGATGAAAGAGAGGATGTTTCCTCTTCTGTCTTCCTGTTTATATTATGGAAAATTATATTTCACAGTAACCTTTCAAAAAAATGTATCATGGGCAGAAAGAAAAGTAATCCTAGAGAGTAAGAGATGAATTCTGATCTAGCCTGACAACAGTGAGACATACCTGATTTCTACTAAACAACTCTTATGGTGCCATAATCATGTCACCAGGAGGACAACTTTCTAGAAAAACCACCACCAGCTCAATGCACATGCAATGTCTAAACAAAGTGCTTATATGGGATTGGCCAAAAAGTTTGTTCGGGTGTTTCCCAAATGAACTTTTCTGGCCAACCCAATATATTGTCAGCTAATCATAGGCATGGAGAAAAAGACTGTTCATGGATTTCAGCTTTAAAAAACCATATTCCCTCTCTTGAGTCTTGTGTCACTTCCTCACTTCCATGTCTCTGTACTAGATCTAGTTCCCTCTTTGGTAGTAACATTTTTACTCAGTGTTTAAATTCTGGTCCCAAAGTAGTTATTTTGTCTTTGACAAAGGAGTGGGATACAAGAATAAATAAATAGCTGCAAAAATTAACTCTAACTGGATCAAAGATCTAAAAGCAAAAGCTAAAATTATAAACTATTAGAAGAAAACATAGGAGAAAAGCTTCATGACACTGGATTTCACAATGATTCTTAGATATGATACCAAAAGCAGAGACAATAACAACAACAGAATACATAAATTGGATTTCATTAAAATTCAAATGCTTGTGCACCAAAGGACAAGAGAGCAGAAAGGCAACCCATGGAATGGGAGGTAACACCTGCAAATCATGTATCTGTTAAGGTATTAATATCCAGAATATATAAAGAATTCTAACAACCCCAAAACAACAACAAATACCCCAAAACCCTGGTTAAAAAATAGGCAAAGAACTTGAATAGACATTTCTCCAAAGAAGATATACAAAGAGCCAACAAGCATATCACCAATCATTAGGAAAATGCAAATACAAAATACAAGATAACCACTTCACACCCATTAGAATGGCTATTACCAAACAAAACCAAAAACTGGTAACAAGCAAACAAAACTCCCACTAACACGTTCGAGGGTGTGGAGAAACTGAAGCCCTTGTGCACTGCTGATGGGAACGTGAAATGGTGCTTCCACTGGAAAACAGTATACGTTTTAGCAAGATAGCAACACTATTCACAATAGCCAAAAAATAGAAACAACCCAAATGTCTATTGACGAATGACATTATAAACAAAATGTGGGCATAAACATACAATGGAGTATCATTCAGCCTTAAAAAGGAATGAAATCCTGGTATATGCTATAACATGGATGGATCTTGAAGACACTATGGTAAGAGAAAGAAACCAGACACAAAGGACAAATATTGTATGATTCTACTTATATAAGAAGGAGAGAAGTCAAGTTCATAGACAGAAAGTAGCATTGTGGTTGCCAGGGACGAGGAAGAGGAAGGATACGGAGAGATATTGCTTAATGGATACAAAGATTCAATTTGGGAAGATAAAAAAAGTTCTGCAGATGGCTGGTAGTGATGTTTGCACAACAATGTGAATGCACTTAAAGCCAGTGAACTGCACACATAAAAATGGTTAAAATGGTAAATTTTATGTTATGTGTATACTATCACAATTTTAAAAAGTGAGGAGCAAAAGAAGTGACAAATAGGTGGGTAAACTAAACAATGTCTTCTATGTTTAAAAAAAAAAGAGAGAATTAAAGTATATAACAATTATACCGTACAAGTGACGGTGTTACTGGAATGAAAGCATTCTAACATCCGTACACTATTCAAGAGGAAATTAAAGATAATTAATTTTAGACTTTGGTAACTGTGCATATTAAATTAGTTAATTTTAAAAACACTTACACTAAAAGAATATAAGCAGTATATAATGTCCAAACCAACAGAAAAAAAGTGGAATGAAAGAAATCATTTGAACCTAAAGAAGCCAAGAAAGAAAAGAAAAAGAAACAACAATAATGGAATAGGTTAAATCATGTCCCTAAAGATAATATGTCCTAATCCCAAGAGCTTATAAATTTTACCTTCTATGGCAAAGACTGCAGATATGATCAAGTTAAGGATCTGGAAATGGGGGATTATCCTGGATGTAACAGTTCTAAATGCCTGAATATATTAAATAAAACAGCTTTGAGATATACAATGCAAAAACTGATAGTATAATGAAAAATAAATCAATCCAACATATTAGTGTGAGATTTTAATACACGTTTTTGATAGGTTTAATAGACCAAAAAAACCATAAACAAAAAATTAACAACATTACAGAAAAACACACATCAAAATTAACAAGGCTCATATAACAGATACATGCAAAGACTATACTTAACAGCTGCAAATATATATATTTTCAAAGCACACACAGAATATTTATAAAAACTGACCTGATACTCGGCTTTTTTATAAAGCAAGTCTCAATAAACTTCAAAAGACTGGTATCATATAGAACACTTTCTTTCACAATAATGCAACTGAATTAAATATCAGTAACAAAAAGGCAACTAGGAAAATCACATAATTACAAAACTAACATATACTAGTTGATGGGTCAAAGAAGAATAATGGAAAATAGAAAATATTTAGAACCAAATGATAATGGAAACATATCAAACTTGTACAGAATATGGGGGGCAGGGGAGAAGCAGGGAGCTTTCCTGGCAAAATAGGTGAGCCTTTGTGGTACTAGGCAGAGGTAAGATAGAGTGAAAAGCCAGGAAGAACTACAAAAATCTAGACCTGAAAAAATAGTCAGTTCTCTGCTACTATTTGGCATTTGGGGCTGTGGCTGGTCTCCAGGAAGCAGAAAACAAAAACAACAACAAAATCTATGTCATGTAACTAAAGCACCAGAACAGGAGAAATAAAAAGCAGAAATTAATGAGATAGAAAATAAAAATACTATAACGAAAACTATCAAAGCCAAAAGCTGATTTTATTGAACAACAACAAAACCTAATTAATGACAAACCACTGGTAAGATCAATCCCCCAAAACGAGAAGGCACAAAAATATTATAATAAGGGGATGTAACTATTAGATACAACAACAACAACAAAAGATAAAAGAATGCCACAAGCAAATTTATGCCAACTTATCTGAAAACATAATGGAATGGATAAACTCCCAGAAAAATAATAGTCATCAAACAAACTCAAAGGAAAACAAAAGAAAACCACAATAGTGCTCAAGTCATTAAACCGATTGAGTTAGTAGTTAAAAATCTTCCAATAAGAACAAGAAAAACTTCCATGCCTGGATGATTTTACTAAGATTTTCCAAATACTCTAAAGGTAATTTGACTTTTACAGAACTTCTTCACAGCTATAGAAAATGAAGAACACTCTCTAAATCATACTATGAGGCTAACATGTGATATTAAACTCTAAAAAGACTAATATTAAGAAAGGAAAATTATAAAACAATACCACTCATGAAAACTGCAAAATATGTGAAACCAAGTATTAGGAAACTGAATCTAGCAATGTATTAAAGCATAATACATCACAACCAGGTTCATTTAACATTGGAAATATCAATTTACATAATGCCACACATTAACAGGTTAAGAGAGAAAATCATGACAACAGATACAATACAGAAAATTCATCTGAAAATAAACATCTTTTCATGATAATGCATAACAAAATAGGAAGAGTATTTCCTTAACTTGATAAAGTGCATCTACAAAAATTTACAGCAAACATATTTAATGACAAAATGATGAAAGCTCTCACTTTAAGAACAAAACAAGGTTGCACACTAGTCACTATTTCTGGTCAACACTACCAAAGGGACAGTTCGATAAGGAAGAAAAAGAAAAACAACCTAAATGGATTAGGAAGTACAGTCATTATACACAGATGTCATGACTGTCTACCTAGAAAACCCAAAATACTTTTCATATAAATTATTACCATTAATAATAGCATATCAAAGTTTCTGTGCATTAAAAAACCAATAAACCAACAAAAGATTTAAAATGCAGTAAAAAAAACTATTTACAATAGCATCTTATAGAATACTTAGGAATAGATCTAACCAAAAATCTGCAAGCCTTTTATGAAAAAAACTATAACATCGCTTTGTAAGAAATTAACAAAGATCTGAATAAATGATAAGGTAATGAAAGATGTGTCATGTTCATAAATTGGAAGATTCAATACTGTAAAAAAGTTAACTTTCCCAAATTAATCTATAGGTCCAATGTAATGCCAATCAAAATTCCAAGAGTGTGTGTGTGTGTGTGTGTGTGTGTGTGTGTGTGTGTGTGTTGGGGGTGGAGGGAGGGCTAACAGGCTTACAATACTGTAAAAAAGTTAACTTTCCCAAATTAATCTATAGGTCCAATGTAATGCCAATCAAAATTCCAAGAGTGTGTGTGTGTGTGTGTGTGTGTGTGTGTGTGTTGGGGGTGGAGGGAGGACTAACAGGCTTATTCTTAAACCTGTACAAATCTGTAAAACTACAAGAATAGCCAAGACACTCCTGAACAACAGTACATGAAAAAGATCTAGGGAGATTCCAAGGACTATACTCCTAGTGTGTACAGCAAACAGAATGATGAGTCTACAGAAAACAAATGACAAAACTAGCACAGTAGGGCTTCCCTGGTGGCGCAGTGCTTAAGGACCCGCCTGCCAATTCAGGGTACATGGGCTTGAGCCCTGGTCCGGGAAGATCCCACATGCTGCAGAGGTACTAAGCCTGTGCGCCACAACTACTGAGCCTGTGCTCTAGAGCCCACGAGCCACAACTACTGAAGCCCACGCGCCTAGAGCCTGTGCTCCACAACAAGAGAAGCCACTGCAATGAGAAGCCTGTGCACGGCAACCAGAGAAAGCCCGGCGCAGCCCGCGCGCAGCAACAAAGACCCAACGCAGCCAAAAATAAATAAATATATTAAAAAAAAAATTAAATAGAGAACTTACGACCAAAATTTGTGGAAGCAGCAAAACTGTCTGCAAATTGGGTTTCCAATGGTTCTGTATTACAGACACATAATATGCATAAAATATATTATGGATATATATAAATATATGTATAAGCATGAAATAAATTTCCCTTTTTTCTTGTAAACCAAAAAAATTTTTTTGCCTATGGATTAAGGACTTACAGATGATTTGATTGTATATACACGTACATTTAGAGAGAAACAGATATAGAAATAAAAACAGATTTCATGTTTATATACATGTCTGTGCATATTTTCTACCTCCTTCCACTGAGAGTACCTAGAAGCAATGACATCCCTGTAGCAATAAACACATCTAATGCCCAGATCTTGGTTTCTCAATACGATTCTCCACAAAAAGGGTCCATAGGTCTTTGTAGAAATGGCTGATGTTAGTGTTAGGGCTGGGAAAATACACAAAGAGTTTGGAATGCCCTGCGCTGCCAGAAAGTAAGGACATTCTCCAACATTGATGGGATATGTCAAGAGGACACAGGAACCAGTTGAAAAGGCTCTCACTGGCCAAATATGGAATAATTTAATCATCAAAATAAACAGATGATTTGTTCCATTCAAAAGTTAACATTAAAAAAAAAAGTTAACATTAAAGACATTACTGTGTAGAATGGAAAGTAATCAAATGACTAAGAATGTATATGTAGGTATTCTGAAACTTTTAATAGTATATCATTTAAATATGTCACATTTCCCATTTCTGTTTAGCATTCCTAAACAGTCAAGCCTTTATAATAAAACATCTCTATTAATCATTACAATCAGAAAGTGATACAAATGACATTTTACTAACAAAAATTCAAAACTTTCTTAGTATCCACGTTAAGTCCATTTTCACTAGCATCCTCTATAACTTCCCCCAAATGGCTCAGTCTTCTTAACCATAGCTTTTCATAATATTTCATTTTAAGCTCAAATCTCTAATAAAAAAAATTCTTTCACATATCTAAAGTTTGTATCAGTTTTTTAAAAAACAGAATTTAGCTCTTCTTCTTAATATACTCAAAACAAACAAATATGTCCAAGGAATTGAGGAGATTAGTCAGGAGTACGTAAATAGTTCAGAAAATCATAAAGATACAATATGAACATGAATAAAGACCATAACAACTGTGTAGGAAGAAACATAAGCAGATTAAGTGTGATTCTACTTAGCTTAGAAATAAAAACGGATACTTTAAAATCTCAACTACCAAAAACAAACCACAGAAGCAGAAAGTCTAAGGTCCTTTAGGGAATTCTCTAAACAAAATATATTCATTCAGGAAAATAATTCATAATATGTTATAGCTGATGCTTTTGGAAGCATAGTGTGCTCTTAAAACTTCTAAGTAAATTTTTAAAAATTGAATTGATTTTGGAAACTCTGAAAAGTTTCCAAAGTGATTTTAAATTTTGAAATTTTTTTTACTGCAAGGGCTTTTACTATTTAAAGGAAGTTTGATAATAATCACTCCCTGCTTTAACCTGCTTTCTTCATATATATTGAGTTTCTTCAAATCCAAATCTTCATATAGGAATTTTCTAAAAGATGACTTTGTACCTATTCTAAAAGCTTAGTTCAAGGCATAAAAAAATTGTAAGTACATTCTACTTTACTATTTTAGTTAAATACAGATTCTGTGATAAACTAACTTGCAATTTTAACAGGTACTTATTTAATATATCATGGAATGGATTTTCTGAACTTAAACTAATATAGAACATGATAACATCAACTGCCTGTCAACATATAACATTTGTTTTTAAAATTCTGTAAAAATACATAGTTTCATACCTGCCTTTGTGCTCTAGTATTAGGTGTCCCTCAGAATCCTGCATTCCACTTCCTTCTAAAATACCCATAAATCAAGCTCCCAGAACCCCCATAATATAATTAGAAAACTAAATATATAAAACTGAAAACTCTGTAACATTTTTTCTTGTAACAGATTACATCAAGTACTCATTCGAGTGATTAGTAGAAAAGTAACAGTGTAAAGTTTCAGCACTTTAAAAGAGTAGTTTACAATCTATTTAACTATGATCAACATATTTCATTTGATAGTTAAGAAGCAATCAATCAGATGACTCATCACACACACACAGAACTATAATACATATATTTAAAGATGGATGAACCTTTGGACATCAGATCAAGGTCCTTATTTTACAGATGAACAACAAATTAAGAAACCTAAGGTCACATACGAACACAGATCTCCTAAGAAATACAAGCTTTCTGATGACTTCATAATGTTGAATATATTTGTGTCATTAAAATTATGATAATAGTATTTTTCCTCTCACTTCTATCCTAACACCATTCCCACTTTTGCCATACTCCTTTTAACAGTTGTTCTACTACTGTTAATGGGTAACCCACTGTTAAGGCATCTATACTTAGAAACTAAACTACTCTCAGGAGGGTATATAATATATCCTTTACTATTCCTGTTATCTTTATTTTTGATTACAGCTAAGTTTTCTTCTGTGAGTAGGCTGTTCTTGACAAGCAGTGACTCAGCTTGTGATACAACTGACTTGTTTACAAGTCTTGAATGTTCTACTGCATTACTACTAAATCAAAGTAGATTTTTATATTATGTGTTACCATGCTTTTTATTTAGAAGCATGGATAATAAATTTTATAATACCCTGAACATGAAATTATACAACTGAAAAAAATGTTAAGGTTATTTAAAACAATTTAAAGATTTTATTTCCTACTGGAATGGTCTACAGTGCAAAGAGCAATGTAGCGCAGAGGCAAAGGATCTAGGCTAGAACCCTTAGGTCAAGGTGGCTACTTTTCTTTCAGCCGTGTAATCCTATGCAAGTCACTTATCTCTGACTCTCATGGTTCACAAAGAGTTTTTCTGAAGATCAAGAGAGAACATCTTAAAAATGCTCCATAAATGATAATAATAATAATATAGTATCATACAAAATGTATTATCATAGAACTGTCAGCTACCATCCTTATAATAGACTTTAGAAATATATAATTCTCAGACTTCCCTGGTGGCGCAGTGGTTAAGAACCCGCCTGCCAATGCAGGGGACATGGGTTCGAGCCCTGGTCCAGAAAGATCCCACATGCTACAGAGCAGCTAAGCCCGTGAGCCACAACTACTGAGCCTGCGCTCTAGAGCCCAAGAGACACAGCTACTGAAGCCTGCACGCCTCAACAAAGAGTAGCCCCCGCTCACCACAACTAGAGAAAGCCTGTGTGCAGCAACGAATACCCAATGCAGCCAAAAATAATTAATTTTTTAAAAGTGTTAAAAAAAAGAAATATATAATTCTCAACTATAATATTTATATTATAATTTATATTATTTAAAATTTCAGAAGATGATCTTTTTTGGGTAATAGAAATTTCATCAGACAGGAAAGATCTGAAAAGATCTTTGTTTTCTGATTGCACAGCCTTCTTACATAATTTAAAAACCTACTACTGAGGGACTTCCCTGGTTTGCACAGTGGTTAGGAATCCTCCTGCCAATGCAAGGGACACGGGTTCGAGCCCTGTTCCAGGAAGATCCCACGTGCCATGGAGCAACTAAGCCTGTGTGCCACAACTACTGAGCCTGCGCTCTAGAGCCCGCGAGCCACAACTACTGAGCCTAAGTGCCACAACTACTGAAGCCCGTGCGCCTACAGCCCATGCTCTTCAACAAGAGAAGCCACTGCAATGAGAAGCCCGTGCACTGCAATGAAGAGTAGCCCCCGCTCGCCGCAACTAGAGAAAGCCCACACGCAGCGACAAAGACGCAGTGCAGCCAAAAATAAATAAATTTATTATTTTTTTTAAAATAAAACAGGGCTTCCCTGGTGGCGCAGTGGTTGGGAGTCCGCCTGCCGATGCAGGGGACACGGGTTTGTGCCCCGGTCCGGGAAGATCTCACATGCCACGGAGCGGCTGGGCCCGTGAGCCATGGCCGCTGAGCCTGTGAGTCCGGAGCCTGTGCTCCGCAACGGGAGGCCACAACAGTGAGAGGCCCGCGTACCGCAAAAAAAAAAAACCCCACAAAACCTACTACTGAAAAAAAAGCAAAAAACTACCACCAAACAGTTTATGTAGATTTATAATTTAGAGACAAATCTTATACCTTATCTAGTCCAACTCCCTCATTTCAGAGATGAAGAAAGAAGTAAAAAAAGGCCCAGAAAGGATAAGCAACGCAAAGCCAAACCAATGCATTTTCTGATTCCCAAACCATTATCCTCTCCACCAGAAAGCTAATATATGACCCCCTTTCTCAAGAAGCCTGTCAAAATTACAGCCATACTCTTTAACACAATTACCAGTTTTCTCTATGTAAATCATCAACTCCTTGAGAATAGGTACTCTTTTTACTTCTCTCTCCTTTCAGTACTAGCAAAACTTTAAATATGTAATATACAAATAAAATGATTTTTTAAAAGCAGGCTTAATAAAAAACTTCAAGTAAATGAAAAGATACACTACATCACTAGTCAATAAGAAATGCAAATTCAAACCACAGAGATATCCCTACACACTAACTAGAATGATTAAAAAACTAAACTGAAAAATATTGACATTGCCAAGTACCAACACGGAGGCAGAGCAGTTGGAATGTGCATACACTGCTCAATGGAATGCAAAATGGTACAGCCATTTCAGAAAAGAGTTTGGCAGTTTCTTACGAAGTTAAACACGCACTTACCATATGAAGACATATGTCTACCAAAAGAAAAAGCTGTACACAGATATTTGTAGCAGCTTATTCAGAATCACCAAAACCTGGAAATAACCCAAATGTCCACCAGTTAATAAATGGATAAACAAATTGTGACACTGGACAATAAAAAGGAAGCCTAGTGATACAACAGATAACATAGATAAACATCATAGTTTTATGCTAGATGAAAGTCAGACTCAAAATGCTACATACTATTTGAATTCCAGTTATATGAGGAAAAGGCAAAACATGAGGGCAGAAAACAGATCAGTGGTTGCAGAGCCTAGAGGTGGGAGGTAGGGTTGATTATAAGAGGCATGAGAAAACTTTTTTAAGGTGATGGGGATGTTCTATATCTTGACTGTGGTGGTGGTTATACAACTGTATAAGTTTGTCAAAATTCATAAAACTGTATGCCTTAAAGGAACAAATTTTACTGTATATAAATTATACCTCAGTAAACTTGACTTTTTCAAAAAAGTCTCATTCTAGCTCTTCCACTACCTGAGACATTAAGTAAGTTATGGGGTTTTTACAGCCTTCATGTTTTCCTCCCCTATAAATGAAGGAGCTGTAATACCGAACTACTACTTCCCTTCCACTGTTAAATCATATTACTGCATTGTAGAAATATTTTCTGCATCACTGTCTATTTTTCTTAGAATTTTAAAAATCATACTTGTGTTATGTTAATGGTAAATGTAATAGTAAATAAATATTTCAAGATGTGAATTTAAGATGTCAAAATTAAAGCAGTAATATTTCTTAGATGTCTTTTTTTTTTGATATGGATCATTTTTAAAGTCTCTACTGAATTTGTTACAATATTGCTTCTGTTTTTATGCTTTGGTTTTTTGGCCACGAGGCATGTGTGATCTTAGCTCCCCGACCAAGGATCGAACCAGCAACCCCTGCAATGGAAGGCAAAGTCTTAACCTCTGGGCTGCCAGGGAAATCCCTTAGATGTCTTTTAATAAGAGACTTCATTGTTAGGTATCTAATTTTTCACCAATTCCCTTTCATTACCACAAAGTGCTATAAATAAAGTAATAAATTATACAACTTGGTGTACGTAAAATTAAAGGCAACAAAATTAAAATACCTAAACACATAAAAAGGTAGACATTTTATATCTATAAAATGGAAGAAATGTATATGAATTCATAGATAGTTTATGTATTGATATATTTACTAAAGCAATATGTATCTTTTACCAGGTAAGTCATATAAAAATTCTACTTTCTAATGCAACCTGGAACTGGGGTTGTAATCAAGAGCTCCTCTCAGTAAAATATTAAAGTCAATTGAATTTGGAGCACTGGGGAAATCCTTGGGAAGATTTCATTAATCCCCTATTAACACTCCTTGTGGTGTTCTCAGTTGCTGCTGCTGCTGCTGCAGCCGCCACCAGTCATCACTCTAGCACCTGTGCCACTTTAGTCTGTTGAGCTGCTGAAAAGAAGGGGGGTATAAACAAGGAGTTCTCTATACTATGGCTCCTACTAAGACAAATGCCTGTAAAAAGCCAGTGGTAAAGCACTCAAGAAAGCAACCAGCTACTAAAGTCACTCACAAGAATATGTCTTATACTGAAAAGGTGAAGAAACCACATTTTTACAAGCCTCATACTGCAGCTGTCCCTGAAGTACACTGAACTTCTCACTTGCAAGTGTTCAGGACTTCAAACCAGATCTACACTACCAAAGTGCAGCTACTGGCACATTTCTGGAGGCAAATGAGGCCTATCTAGTTAGCCTATTTGAAGATACCTACCTGTGTGTTATCCATATCAAATACGTAACAATTATGCCAAAGGATATCCTGCCAGGATGACTCAAATGTGGAGAATGCACTTAAGATGCATTATGAAAGGGAAACATTTTATTCTTAAAAGAACAAACAAAAAAAAGTACCTAATTATATGACTGCAAATGAAAAAAAAAAAAACAGGTGAGAGAATCGGTATTATAGCAAATTCTGCCTTGCCCCATTTTCATTTGTGTGTAAATATTAATGCAGCGATATAAAACATTCATGCAAGTAAACAATGTTTCAGCAAACAAGTTTCACTGAATTTGCTTGTAACAATTATAAACAAATTGGTTAACTTTTTCTGCCAAAAAAACATTTCCTGCCCACTAATTTCTGCACAATAAAAACCTAAATTCCTTTTAGGCATACAAAGCCTTCAGAATTTTAAAACACAATCTGTCAGAACTATCTTCTCTCACTCAACCCCAGGCACCCCATGCATTTACCCCAAACTTTCTGCCACTTTTAAAATGCATTACAGACTTGTGTGTTTTAAATGCCATTTCTCCTAACTAAAAGCTCTTACTTCTTTACTTGGCAGTCAAGTCATCCTTTGTGACCTAATTTAAGTGTTACATTCTCACAGGATCCCCTAGATAAAGCTGGTAGTGGTAGCTCCCTCCTCTATGGTCCCACTTTATTTCCAAATTATGCATTTGCCTCATTACAAATTTTTGTCTCCCAGACTAGACTAGCAACTAGAACTAGGTCACATTCCTTATTCATCTTTGATCCTCTGGTTCTTGGCAGCTACTAACTCAATGCTTAACTGAATGAATTCGACAGCATCCAGAACTATGGAAATCTACATTAAGAATAAAGTGTATTTATGATGAAATAAAAATAGGTAATATCATTTGAAACAAGAAAGGTATTTATAGTCAAATTACAATGCTTTGGTTATACTAGAAAATTTCACTTAGGTGATAAATGAGGTTCATGGTTTTCCTTAAAGCTAAACCAAAAGTACTGGACTCACTGTATACAGAAAGATTTAAATTCCAGATCTTTTTTCTTAATTATGTCACTTAGCCCTAAGTTTTTCTCTACTGGAAAGCCACTATATTTTTGCTAATTTGAATGACTCTGCAAGTCTTATAGCAGTCAATTACACAGCATCAAATCTAAAGCACAATCAGTAATACAACTGACAAAAATAGACAGGTTAATTGGTTCTTCTATCCATGTCAACTGGTTATACTCTAGAATTTTTGAAAATCAGAATTATCAAACACATAAAGTTCTCCCAGAAATAAACTATTCTTAACATGAATCCTGCTTTAAAATAACATTTCACACTGAAACTTATACACAACTAACTTGCTGATCTAGTAAGTTATTTCAACAAATATCTATATACACTAAACCGATTTTTCTTAGGATCTCATTAGACTAAAAAGTTTCATTTGTACTTTGTCACGTTTCAACTATCAAAAAGCAGCAAAAACAGGTCTTACTTGATAATATAAAAGAACCTGTCAAATCTAACAATCATTTAGGGTTTATGCTGACAGGTCATATCAAATCCCCGACTTCAAACAACTAAGCATATTTAATAACTAAAATATGACTTCATTTTTATTTAATCAATACATATTGGACAACAACAATGTACAGTACATTATGCTGGCCCCTAGGGAGAATACAGGATGAAGGTAATAACAGTAATGAAGATAGTAACACTTATTATGACAGATAACATTTATAAGAGTGCTTATTAAGTGGAAGGCACTTTGTATGTATTAACTCATTAACCGTTCCCAACAACCCTAGGAGGTGGTTACTAGTATCCTCATTTAACTTAGGTAATGGTAGGTTAAATAACTTGCCCAAGGTCACAAAACTGGAATTTGAACCCAGGCACTCTGACTGTTGTGTCCTGACTTTGAAGAGCTTCTAATAAAGGTATTAACACAAATAATAAAGGTATTAACTTATAATTTTTCAAATGTCAAAAGCTACAATGTTATGGGATTTCAGGGTTAGAAAAATGTTATCAGGTTGAAAGAGGAGAATCAGGAAAAGTTTCTTATAGTAGTAAGAAGGGCTAGATTTTGCTGGTTGGGTAGGATTTGAAAAGCTTGCTTTTTAAAAACATAAAAAATTCAATACAGCTGCATGGCATGGCCAAAACAAACAAATAAATAAATAAACATATTGGGAATTCCCTGGCAGTCCAGTGGTTAGGACTTAGTGTTCCCACTGCCAGGGCCTGCTTTCTATCCCTGGTGGGGGAACTAAGATCCTGCCATCAGTGCAGCATGGCCAAAAACAAACAAACAAACAAAACAAACAACAAATTCAAGACATATCTCAGTAAGTTTCATAAAAACAGTAATCTCTCAACACTCTCGACAGTGGATTGCAGCAACAGTTTTATGTCAATGAAAATGTTCCTGTCCATGGCTACTTTAGGTATGCTTGTTTCAGTTTAGTTCCATTAAACAAAAGAACAGGGCAATTACTGTTGCTCCCACACCCTGAGACAAAGTAAACAGAAGTATTCAGTAGAGCAGAGAGGAGACATCTGTTCACTTACACTACACCTATATCCATCCCTTCTTCCATTATACTGACAGAAAAGCAGGCTCAGGAAAAATACATTCTTTAAGAATCTTGATGTGAAAAAGCACATCATTTACAGTGGAGAATGTTTGTACAAAATTAGATTCTAAGCAGCAATACCTAGACAGAACACTTTAAAATCCATGTAATAAGCCTCATAAAAGAATATGCCTCTGAATATCGTGACACTTATCATGTTGCCTGAACTGAATAAGGTCCTTAATACCAATTAATCAAGTTTTTAAAGTCGATGTCTTCTGGAACCTAAATTTACAATAGGTATTTTAATGTATATTTAATACTATGTTTTTCACAACCCCCTTTCTTTTTCTTTTTTTTGGGCAATAACTTTTTATTTTTTAACTTTTTATTTTATATTGGAGTACAGTTGATTAACAATGTGATAGTTTCAGGTGTACAGCAAAGTGATTCAGTTATACATATACATGTATCTATTCTTTTTCAAATTCTTTTCCCGTTTAGGTTGTTACATGATATTGGGCAGAGTTCCCTGTGCTACACAACCCCCTATTTTCAATACAATCTTTTCTTTCAACTTGGGCTATGATGGTGATGGTATGTTAGTACTCTAGAAATGCACTAAGCCTCTCCCCTCCATTTTGGCAAAAAATTTACAATATTTGGTACTAAGACACAAAACATTTATGTGACTAATCCAAAAATTGGAAAATAAGAGGCAAGAATCCTAAAAATGTACTTAATAAAGTACTTAAATAGTTTTCATGTAAAATCAAAGTTCACCCATTTAAAACTCCCTAAAAAGCAGGTATTAAAAAACATTTCATATTATTCACTCAGGGCAAGTGACACATGAAAGCATACAGCACATCAGGGAACAGCAACTAATGTGGTTGAATGTGGCTAAAACAAAATTGGCTTGGGACAGGAGATAACAAAAACATTAAGAATTTCTGGTCAAAGAGGACAAATTGAATACAAGCATTTAGCTCAAAAGCTTCCCAAAACCTCTCTGAAACAAGAATAAAGAAATTTTTTAAAGAGCATAAATCCATAGGAAACCAGAAACACAATTTTAGAAGCTAGAAAGCAGAACAAGTGGTAGTGACAATTACACCTGAGAAGACTGAAACCTACATTAGCCTAGAAAAACAAAGACACCTGGCTTACAGGACATACCACAGTTACAATTATACCAAAAGACCCCTAAACTCTCTGGAGAAGTGGTTGATTGCAGGGTTGGGGCAGGGCAAGTATAAGATGGGTTGAGGCTTTATGTGGTGCCACAAAGTACAGAAGTGCTCAAAAGGCAAGGATGAGCACAGATGCCAACCAGAAAGAGCTCCCCGTGGCCAAAACTGGAACAATTTGAGCAACAAAATAAATAACAATAGTTTGGGGTTATAATCGAAAGAATAAAATAAATATCTTAAGTCTATACTGACATAAATAAATAATTAAGTAAATAAATGTGGGAGAAGGGACAACTCTTCCTCACAAAAGAATTCCAATTAATAAATGTAGAAATAATGAGGGAAACAGAAAATCACTATTAGAATGCAACAGTAACAAGATCTATAAATGGATGCTAAAACTAGTGGGCAGAAGTTTAAGCTGAAACAGGATATCTGCATGGTCTCAAAGTAGTTAGTAATTATTAAAGAGGAAAATAGTAACTTTACAGTGGAGAAACCTAGCAGAATCACCTGAACCAAGTGATCAAAGGTTAACATCACAGTAGGACACATCAGCATCATGTCCCCCCACTACCCCCCGCCAAATGATGCACAGAGAAGGACATATCACTTCTGTGACAGCCTTCTCTTTAATAACCTCAATCTAATCATGAGAAAAGATCAGACAAACCCAAATTGAGGGCGATTCTGCAAAAATGACTAGTGCTGCTCAAAATATCAAGGTCATGAAAGAGAAGGAAAGTCTGAGAAATTGTCACAGATAAGAGGAAACTAAGGAGACATGACAACAAAATTCAATGTGGGACTCTGAATTTGGATCTTGGAATAAAAAGAAACATTAGTGGAAAACTGGTCAAATCTGAATAAATTCTGTAGTATAGTTAATAGTATTGTACTAAAGTTAATTTCTTACTTTTGATAAGTGTTCTGTGGTTATAAAATATGTTACCATGAGGAGAAGCTTGGTGACAGGTATATGGGAACTCTGTGTATTCTTTTTTCAAGCTTTCCATAAAAGTTTAAAAAGAAAAAAGGGGAAAAAACCCGAAAAGGCTCAGGAACTAGCAGTTTCCGATACTCTGGGAGCAAGAGTGAAGTCCAAGCTAGAATAAGAGATTAAATTCTGCTTAAGAAGCAGTCAGAACTCCCAGATCCTCTTTTACTCTTTGACCCTTCCTGGCAAAGACTAAGCAATCTCAGAAGAGCATAAAACAAGGTATCTCTGGACTAGAGGATGCCAGGTGCAATCAAATTTGAGGGCTGCCACATTGAAAACTGGAGAAGTAAATGAAATGGTATTCATGTACTTTATGATGAAACCCACAACCCCGTTTCCTACTCAGCTCCCAAGCTTGTTCTCTCCAAGCAAAAGATCAGAAATCTTTTCTGGGAAATCAATTCAGCACAAGGGAAAAACGTGTCACTGGGAGTCTACAAGGAAATTAACCACATATATCTAAAGTACAGGGAAAACCATAATTACCCACTGGCAGAGCTTCCATTCAGCTTTTTAAGGCCCCTCTTCTAAATAAGCATTGAGTTCCAAGGAATACCAGACATCTAAAAAAAGCATCTAATATGAAAGACAAAGCCCAAAGCAAACAAACAGAAAAAGGAAATTTGGAGAAAAGAGAGAATATGCAGAGAAGAAAAGTATCAATAATTTCCTAAGAGAGATAAGACACTGCATCCATAAAACAAATAGGATATCAAAAACAGGATATATCAGGATATATTAAAACTTTTTCAGAAAAAAAAAGAGTACTTGGAAATTATAAACATGACAGCAGAAATAAAACCTTAGTAGAAGAATCAGAAGATAAAATTGAGAAAAATCTCCCAGAAAACAGAGGAAAAAGGAAAAGAAATGGAAAATAGAGGTAAACAGAAGAAAATTAGAGAAACCAAGACAGTAGACCCATTACCTAAATAATAGGAATTCAAGAGAGAGAACAGAGAAAATGAAGGGGAAGAAACAAAAGAAATGACTTAAGAAAATTTCCCAGAACTGATGATACAAATATCAGATTGAATAAGACTACCCTGAACCCAGGAGAAGTGGAAAAAAACTGACCTGTACACATAATACAGGAATTTCAGAACTCTAAGGGAAAAGGTTCTCCAGGCTTCCAGAGAGGAAAAGTAAGATTCAAAATCAGCTAGGCAGGGACTTCCCTGGTAGTGCAGTGGTTAAGAATCTGCCTGCCAATGCAGGGGACACGGGTTCGATCCCTGGTCCGGGAAGATCCCACATGCTGCGGAGCAACTAAGCCTGTGCGTCACAACTACTGAGCCCGCACGCTGCAACTACTGAAGCCTGCGCACCTAGAGACCGTGTTCTGCAACGAGAGAAGCCGTGGCAGAGAGAAGCCATGGCAATGAGAAGCCTGCACAGCGTAACGAAGAGCAGGCCCTGCTTGCAGCAACCAGAGAAAGCCCGCACACAGCAACGAAGACCCAGCGCAGCTAATAATTAATTAATTAATTTAAAAAAAATCTTCTAGGCATCTGATGTCTCAACAGCAACACTGAAAACAATATGGCAATGGAGCAATGTATTCAAAGTTCTGAGAGAAAATTATTTCTGACCGAGAATTCTCTGCCCAGCCAAACTATCTATAAAGCAAGAGGGTAGAAACATTTTCAGACATGTGAAGTCTTGAAAAAATTATAGCCCATCCAGAAAGCTATTGAAAGTGGTCCTCCAAAATAAGAACACAAAGAAAGATGAAGACATCAGATACAGAACCAGGAGCTCTAATACAAGAGAGACCTGACAGAAACTTCTAAGATGATTGTAAAGGCAAATCTAAGATAGCAGCTGCAATTCAAGAAAATTCATCAAAAAATTGGTAGTTGTGAACATAAGGAGAAGACTCATACACTTGAGAGTTTGGACTAAATCAGAGTTTTTATTGACATTTTGGACCACATAATTCTTTGCCGTGGGAGGCGGTCCAGTGCAGTGCAGGATGATGCTTGGCAGCATAGCTGGCTTCTGCTCGCTAGATATCAGTAGCACACTCCTGCCCTCCCTCACCTACCCAACACAGCCAATATCCCCTCGGTTGCCCCCAATTGAGAACCACTTGGTTAAATTAATGATAAATACATAGAAAACAAAGCAAAAGCAAATTCTTAGAAAATATTAACTCATGGAAAACAAAATACTGTACAGGAAGGAAAAATCATCACAATAAACTACAAGGCTCAACTATGAATACAGTGACATTGATATAAACTTTGAAACTTGATGTATCCAAACAACTTGCAATATGACAATATTGGAAGGATTGGGCAGAATTGAGAAGTGTGTCTGTGTTTGGGGATAGTGGTAAACCGAATCTTCCATTGCGGGAAGTCCGTAGACAAGCCATTCAACTGAAAAAAATCACGAGGGAAAACTACAGGCATACTATTTTGAAATATGGAGATAAATATCAAAAGAATGAGTAGCAAGTGGTTGCCTCCGGAGAGCCCAAAATGAAGGGGAGGGAGAATCTGCAGAGCAGAGTTATTCAACTCTTTTCAATATGTGCATGTATAACTTTGACAAAAATTAATTTTAAAAAACAAATCAATTGAGGCTACATTATGAAGGACTTTCCTACTGATTAAGGCCACAATGACTTAGAAACAAACAGCTATACAACTTTGAATAAGTTACTTACTCTTTTTTTTCTGGCTGCGTTGGGTCTTCATTGCTGTGCATGGGCTTTCTCTAGTTGCGGCGAGCAGGGGCTACTCTTTGTTGGGGTACACAGGCTTCTCATTGCGGTGCCTTCTCTTGTTGTGGAGCACGGGCTCCAGGCACGTGGGCTTCAGTAGTTGTGGCACGTGGGCTCAGTAGTTGTGGCATGCGGGCTCTAGAGCACAGGCTCAGTAGTTGTGGCGCATGGGCTTAGTTGCTCCACAGCATGTGGAATCTTCCTGGACCAGGGCTCGAACCCGTGTCCCCTGCATTGGCAGGCGGATTCTTAACCACTGCGCCACCAGGGAATCCCAAGTTACTTACTCTTTAAGCCTTACTTTCTTTCTATCTATCTATAAAATACATAATGAAAGATAAGAGATGCCTTAAAGCGCTTTATAGATATTAAGTGTGTAAACTGTTTAGCACAGTGTCTGGTGCATAGTGTTTATTAATATTACCTAGTATTCAATTTGCAATCAGAGGGTAATAATTATAAACTTTAAAACAGGTAAGTCATAATGTCATGTGTTTTAGAAGGTAATGGCTGTCGTGGTGAGGACGGTTACGAAAAGAAAAGAGCCTAGAAGAACACAGACCATTTAAAAGGGCTACATTTGAATGAGAAAATAGAGGCAGAGCCACGAAGAGAAAGGTAAGGATACAAGAGATATTTTTCAAGTGACAATTTAACTATATATGGAAAAAAGGAAAAAGGAGGAGTCAAAAAACTGTTCCAACTTAAGCAAATAAACAGATGATGATGACACTAACTGAACAAGAGAATACAAAGAAAGAACTATGCTGGGAGGAGGACATGAGAAGAGAGGAAAGAGAAATGAGGTTGATATTACACATATTTAATCTGTAGGTCCTAGAGTACAACCAAGTAGAGATATCTAGTATGCAGGTGCAAATCCGAAACTAGAAGAGAGGTCAGGGCTGTAGATATAAATGTGTAAATTACAATCAAAGGTTGAAGCCATACAAATTAAAATAATACTCATTTGACATGTTCTATAATATTAATTGAATTTATTTTTTTAAAAAAACAGACAATAGAGATGAAAAACAAGTTGTTTTAATGTTTTGAGGGCTCTCAATATCAACGGCCCTGATATAGTTATGAGGTCATTGTGAAGTTCAAATGAGTTAATACACACAAAGCACATACAACAGTATGTGACATATAATAAATGCTCAATAAATTTTGGTTATTATTATCATCATTAGTTCCAGATATAAGTAGTGTTTATTATATGGAAAAGAGAGGCAGAAAAAAATCCACTGAGATATGGAACTAAATATTCTTTTTCTTTCATTTTTCTATCCTTTCTACATTTATATACTCCTTGGACGCCACTTTAAGTATTGCAGTGAAAGTATTATTTTAAAACTATTAGTAATATGTACCTTTTATCCTTAATTATACTATAAAATACTTGAGGAAAAAATAATTTTATCTAAATATTCCCTATATGGCAGCGTACAGTAACGTACAGTGAGTACACAACAAATATTAATGTCACAAATCCTTATAAGGAAACAGAATCATAAAAACAATGATGCAATAAATGAAAGTGGAATGACATTAAAAGAGATCTCAAAGTCAACATCAATATAAAACAATTCAAAGACATATAGTAGAGTGAAAAAGTGAGGTGAAATGCTTTGTTGTTTACCACAAAGAACAGACCACACTCACTTTGCTCTCCTCTGGGTACAACAATTAGGAGAAATATTAAAAACACTGGATTATGTCTAAAAGAAAGCAACTGAGAAACAAAGAACTGTGGATGCCCAGTCCTCCTCCCCTGCCCCCTCTTCAACAATGAGAAAAAGCTGTCCTATGCAAAATGATTTAAGATTTCTCTGTTGTTTAGGGGCAACTATCAAAAGATGGCAGCTACAGAGATCTAGACTTCTCTCAACTCAAAAACTTAAAACAGATCTCTTCTAAGACAAAGATGTTATCAGAGATGTCATGAAGGTATTCAAGCAAAGGCTGGAAAACAGTTTGCCAAGGATGTTGTGGAAAATATCCAAGCAGGGGAAATTGGTTAGAACTCTTAAGTTTCCTTGCAACCCTGTAACCATATCAATGAATATTACTGAAGATCAGTGTCCTTCAGAAAGCACACTGTCTTAGACCTATAATACATACCAAAAAAAAAAAGAGAGAGAGACAGAAAGAGACAGACACACACAAAGATCTCTGCTGTCAAGAAATCCATAATGAATAATAATAAAATACAGTCTGAGACCATAAAAGATGTCACAAAGCACTATTTATTAATTGCCAAATGAATTCTATACATATATAAAAGTCTTCTAAGAAGGAGAAATCCTTAAGGTTAAACGGTCAGAAAAGGCTTTTTAGAATAAATGAGATATGAGGTACTGAGGGAAAGATGTGTATGAATGTTCTGTATCAGTGGGCAGAAGTAAGAAAGAAGAGTTAGCACAAATAGAAATGAAAAGCAAGTTAGAGAAAAACCTGTTTGGCTGCATTAAAAACTTGTTTTGAGGAAGAAGAGATAAGCTGAAAGGGCAGACTGTGGCCAGAATCAAAGTGTACTAGGCATTGAACACCAAGCTAAATAGTTTCAAACTTATCCTGCATACAGCATCTGTATCAACTACACAATTCTGCTACAGCCATAGATAATAGTAAATAAATGGGCATCAATGTGTTCCAATAAAACTTTATTTATGAATACTGAAATGAATATACAAAATCTAAATGAAATATATGAAATCTAAACTTCATATACTTCCATGTGTCACAGATTATTTTTATTATTTTGATTTTTTTTCAACAATTTGAAAATGTAAAAATCATTCTTAACTCATGGGCCAAACAAAACAGGCTGTGGGCTGAATTTGGCCCAGGGACTAGTTTGCCAAGCCCTGCATGACACTAAGCTGCCTTCTTCAGCAGTCCTCTAAGGTACACTTGTCCTTGAGCTTCAGGGACCAGAATAACATACTATTCGTTCAACAACTGCACACACATGGATGCACACATTTAACCAATATCTAAATCTAGTAAGTGTCAGAGGTTCTCTAAAAAAGAAAAGCCCGCCAAATTGTTGGTAATAAGCCAGTAGAACAGAAGTAAGACATTTTATAATTCTGTAATTTATTTTCACACAGTAAATGGACTTAGAGAGTTACATACTACTTTTACGGAGCCTCTAGGTTCCATGAAGGGATGTGTAAAACAGAGTATAATCAAGGGGATGTGAGTTCTAGTCCTAGCTCTGTCATTTATTTACTCATTATGTGACCCTGAACAAGTCACTTTCAATCTTCTGGCCCTCATTTCCTCATCTATAGAAGTGAAGGGGTATAAGTTACTAAATGGTCACTATGTGTTCTCTCAGCTTTAGCACTATATAATTCTACTCCTACTGAAAAAGACCAGACAAGGGATAACAAAGATGAGACGAAAGTGATAATTAATGACACAGAAAAAAAGAGAAAGACATTGACTAAATGAGTGGTCAGATAGTACAAACAGGCAGGGGCAAAAGGCCCCAAAGTACAGTATTACTAAAATCAAGGAATTTTTTTTAAGTATCAAATGCAAAAGAAAATTCAAGGAAGAGAAGCAGGCAAGAATTCAAGAAGAGAAGTATGGCCATCAAAAAAGAATGAATTACTTAGCTAGCTAAAACAGTGACAGACTTTTGAGATTTGAGAGTACTGTGCAAGTTTCCAGGAATCAAAAAAGGAGTCAGGGAAAAAGAAAAGACTGAAGATGAGTCTAGGGAACAGAAAATAAAGGCATGTGGTCCAGAAAGAGTAGGGAAAAAAAAAAAAAAATGTTGGAAGTGGGGATGAGTTTGAAGCCTCAGGTAAGGGAGTTAGTCTTAAAGGAGAGGCGTTTAATCTTTAAAATCCAAAAGGTAAAGGCAGCATTTCAGGTATGTTCCTGTGAAAGTGTTTATTTACACCATGTTTTCTATAAATCAAATTATTAGGGAAATAAACCTAATATTGGGCTTCCTTAAAGCAAAGTTCCACCTATATTATATTTTCTAACGGTCAAAAAATTAAGAAAGGGACTTCCCTAGTGGCTCAGTGGTTAAGAATCCGCCTGCCAATGCAGGGGACATGGGTTCGAGCCCAGGTCCTGGAAGATCCCACATGCCGCAGAGCAACTAAGCCCGTGAGCCACACTACTGAGCCTGCGCTCTAGAGCCCGCGAGCCACAACTACTGAGCCCGCGCGCCTAGAGCCCATGCGCGCCTAGGCAACAAGAGAAGCCACCACAATGAGAAGCTCGCACACCACAAGGAAGAGTAACCCCGTTCACCACAACTAGAGAAAGCCTGACCCAATGCAGCCATAAATTAATTAATTAAAAAAATAAAATAAAATAAAGGACTAACTTTGCTTTTCATAGGAATGAAAACCAGCACTATGTAGCTCTAAAAGAAAATTCATTTTTATATCTCTCATAGCACCTATCACTTCCATCCCTGCATGAGAGTTACCTTTGTAGAAAAGTACCTAGTCCTTACTTGGAGTTCAATGAATACTAGTGTTACCTTCCTTAGTAGCCTTAAAAGCTCCCACGGCAAGAATTCTGATTAATTCATCTGTTTATCTGCTTTGCAGAGTTGGTGGTGCTTGATGAATAAATACTGACACATGATAACTTAGTTTAAAAAAAAACTGTCCTTGCAAAACAATCATCTGATAATGTTGGGAAAATATTCATATCATACATACACAACTCCAATAACACTTTTGCAGTGTCGGAGCTTGGTCAAGTAGCAACAAATTGCTATAAAGCAGCCAAAAAAGGCAAAAAAAAAAAAAAAAAGAATTAAGAATTTTTAAGAACATCACTCAAAAATATCAAGATCCAACATAGCTAATTTCAACGGACACTTGCCTCTATTTAAGGTATATGAGAACTAAATATCCAAAGCATTCGCCTGATGATCAACCAGTTAAAAATACACGTTTGGATACCCTGAAGATATTTATAAAGCCAACAGAGATACTATTAATATGTTGAAATTCCCTGGCCAGTGCTGGATTCTACCATTAATCCTCTCCTACTATTCAAGAGAAGCCAAGAAGTCAAGCCTTCTCATATCACTTGCTTTTAAGAATTTAAGAAGTCACCCAAACTGGCGTACACAGCCCAACTACAAAAAGTAATTCAGCTCTCCATATGGTAATGCTTCGCTATCTCTTACCTTTACGTGGAAGTCGCATTTATTACTTTTCATCGATCATTGGGAGGCCCCATTTAGGCAGGCCCATAGTACTACCAAGTAAGAAACAGTTGTTCAAAAAAGTCGTAGCAGTTAACTGCCCTCCCACGAAGCTCAAGCTGGGTGTAGATTTCACAAGCCCTGAAAGCTATACACTGCCACTGTCAAAACCAGAAGCAGCACCGTCACCCTGTCGTGCCCGTCTACCAGTGTTGCAGAATGTTTTCTTTGAAATCACCTCTCTACCTTGGCTCAACGTGTTAAATAACTACTTGAGAAGCCACCTTCTCCCCCAAAGCAGGACCCGATTCCTTCCAGTGCGCTCCTTTATTTGTCCAGCCCCAGAAACCCAAGGGGAGAGGTCTCCGCTCCCCGGCCCCCTAGACCCAGTCGGGTCTCCCAATTGCTCGTCGCACCCACCATGCACCCCCAACACCTCCTTCCCCCACAGGCGGGCCGGCCCACGAGCTGGGCCCGCAGCCGGCCCCTCGCCTCGGCCTGCGCTGCCTAGAGCGGCCGCAGGCCTCGGGCCTAGCCTCCTCCGCTGGCCCCTCACCTCCTTCGGGACCAGTTGGTTCTCCTCGCCGGGCACCATCGCTCAGACTCCGGCCGCTCCTCTCCGCCCTGCCGGGGGAGGGGGAGGGTAGCGGCGGCTCTAGCTCAGGAGAAAATGGCAGCGGCCGTCATCCTCACCACCGCCTGCGCTCGGGCTACCGAAGAGGCCTCAGCCTGGGCCTCAGACACCAGCGCGCAGACACCGACCCAAGGCTCCGCCGTCGTCGCCGCCGCAGCCGCCTTCGTCGTCGGCCCCTCCCCCAGCCCGCCGCAATCAATGGAAAAATGGCGGCTGCCGTTCTCGCGAGAATTCGGGCCGTCGGGCTCCAAGCCAGGTGCCTGGCGCCCAAGGTGCCGAGACAGCTGTCGCTCGCATCTAATTACCTCAGCTCTTAGCCTCGGGATGTATAAAGTTAGTTGAGCGGCCAAGAAAATGCTTTCCGGAGGGGGTTTCTGGACTGTCCATCTCGGGAGTCCCTCTGCCGTCAAGGAAAGGACCAGGCCTTAGGGTCCTCCATGCCTTCCTGGGTTCTTCGGACTCCCTGCCCACCAGGAAGAGACTCGAGCCTAAAGCCGCTCCTCTGGCCCTACTACCAACACTGCTCTCCCTCCCGGTTAGAAAAGCACCTGAACTCACCCCCTCTTCACAGACCCCCCCTCCCCCGCCCCCCGGCCTCTGCGCTCAGACACGGTCCCAGCCAGAAAGGACTGCGTTTTCTTTTCCCCTCTCCCCACCCTCCCGAGGGCACAGCTCAAGGGACCTCACGGCTGGCCTCCTGCTAGGGGAGGGGACAGCCCATGGCTTGGAAAAGTGGTATCACTCTCCCTCCAGTCCTCCTCCTTCAGAGCTGCACTCTCCTGGGCCATTTCGGGGAACTTCCTTCTCCGACAGGTTCAAGTCTGGGGCTGAGATAGCTTCAGAGAGCAGGGCTGCAGTTTGGACCTAGGATCTCCTTTTAAAAGTGTTTTTAGAGTACTTTAATCTCCTCTGGCAGTAAGCACTGTGCTCTGTTTTATAGGCAACAAATTTTGCAATAGTTATTTTTCTAAATCCTGCTCATTCCTCAAACCTCCGTTTATGAAAACCTGGTGCGGTGTCCTTCACGAAGACTTCCGTGGTACAGCGATTCTACAGCACGCTGAGATAATATAATCCTGCCACTTTCCTAACACCCACGGCATTAACTACCTGTACCTGTGCTCTCCAAACTTTTTTTGATTGCACTTCCCTATTACAAAAAAAAAGTCTGTATACTGATGTAAGTTATATACACGTCCTGTTGTGTTCCTGTTGTGTATGACATAAAGCATTTTTAAAGCGTAAAAGGATGAAGATGAAATAAACATTTAAAGTAACTGTAAGAGTTATTTTCTATATTAATTGTCTTTTTAAAAATCCTTGTTATTCTTGCTAAAAATATTTAATGGAAGCAATATGATTGACTAGGTTTCGGTGGTTTTAAAAATCTGTAATACTTTATGAAATGGTTATTAAAATGTGTGATTCAACGTTCAGGTTATTTCTGTACTTTGTTTTAACGGCTGTCATAAGCTGAAAAAGATAACTTACAAAGATATTTAGATCTTAATGGAAGAAGTACATCTTTGGCTGCTCTTCTAATGCAAGTATCCATTTTTATCACCTCCGTCCACCAACCATGAAAAGTTTTTGTTGAAACTCAGCTTGTAACTTTCTATCTTCCCTGATGTCAGCCAGAAGAAGTTGCATTGTTATATATTTTCAAAACTCTTTGGAATGCATTGCCTGGAAGATTTCTTTTAACAAGTTGCAAAATTCTGTCTTCAAATTTTAGTGTACATGTATAAGGTTTTTTTTTAAGAGTACTGATCTTGTCTTTACTTAAAATTTTGATATTTTGTTTATCATAGGTTTTTGCATTAATTTTGACTTTTTAAAATATTGCATTTAGATATTTATCTTGATTGCTGACTTTGGGGCATCCCCTTAAATTTCATGTGTGAGGTGAATGCCTCACTTGCCTCACTGCGGTCCCAGCCTTGGTTAGCACACATACGTCATTTTGCATCAAAATCACATAATGGAAATATTTCCAGATCTCTGATTTCAAAATGTCATGCCCACTAGTTAATAAGATGGCTTCTGTAGAGCTCATGCTAGCAGCAGATGTGTCATCTCTATCGTCATCTTTTTGCTTAGGCCTGCTTTATTATCTCCAACTCATGTTTTCTTTCCAGAAATCTTTTTTAGCTACTTCCATTTTCGTGAGGGTTAATTTAATGAAATAATAATGTAATTGGTGGGCTTCCCTGGTGGCGCAGTGGTTGAGAGTCCGCCTGTCGATGCAGGGGACATGGGTTCGTGCTCCGGTCCGGGAAGATCCCACATACCGTGGAGCAGCTGGGCCCGTGAGCCATGGCCGCTGAGCCTGCGTGTCTGGAGCTACAAAAAAGAAAAAAAAAAAAAATAATAATAATAATAATGTAATTGGTAAATCTACTTAACCCAGCACACATAAACTGGAAGAAATCACAATATATTAAAACAAAGAAAATGAAGAAATCTCCAAATTATTCTCCACGATGCCTAACTCACACTTTTCACTCATTAGTAGTGAGATGGCAGTGTCGATCTATATATTAAATATTTGAAAGACTTTTTTCTGTTTTTAGATAAAAATCAATATTTTTAAAAGTTTTAGTATTTTCTTGCCATGACCCACCTTCTCTGGCTGCACACTCTTCTCTTCAGATGCCATTGGCATGACTGTACTAGAGCCTGATATGTTGGTAGGTATACAATAAACATTTGTAGAATAAGTATATGAATGCATGAATTGATTAATAAATAAATGAACAAACAGGGATGTATGGCTACTCTTCCTAGTAAATAAAGTTACTGATATTACATATTTATGTGTTTGCTTATTTTTTATTTTATTTTATTTTTTTTGTGGTATGCGGGCCTCTCACTATTGTGGCCTCTCCCGCTGCGGAGCACAGGCTGCGGACCCGCAGGCTCAGCGGCCATGGCCCACGGGCCCAGCCACTCCACGGTATGTGGGATCCTCCCGGCCCGGGGCACGAACCGGTGTCCCCTACATCGGCAGGCGGACTCTCAACCACTGCGCCACCAGGGAAGCCCTGTTTGTTTATTTTATATATAGATTTTATGTCTCCAGCCCTGACTTCTCCCATGGGCTCCAAACTCATATATCCATCTACTTTTTCAATAACTCAAAATGTCTCAGATTTAACTTGACCTAAATAAAACATTTGATTTCCAAGTCTCCCCCACCTATACCTCCTGCAACATTTGCTCTGTCAGTTCTCCCCACCTCAACAGATTACACCATCCTCAGTCTATCAAGCCAAAAACTTGAGAATCTTGATCTTACATTCAATTCATTACTATGTGCTGTTGCTTCCTCCTCTGAAATATATCCCAATCCAACCACTTCTCTTTATATCTACTGCTGCCCATCTCATTCCAATCACCATCTTTTCTTGCCTGGACTACAGCATTTGTCTCCTAACTCCTGGCTCCTGATTTCTACTTTATCCCCCAACAATTCTGGATGCTCCACACAGCATCCAGAATCATCTTTTAAAAATATATCAGATTATGTCTTTCTCTTAGTTGAAACTTTCAAAGAATTCCCATCTCACTCAGCATAAAATCCATATTCCTTGCCATGGCCTATAAAACCCAATGTAATCCAGCCCTGTCTGCCTTGTTCATCTCATCTATCCTCTTCGTCTTACACCAGTGACCCAGCCACTCTGCTTTTATTGAAGCTTTTAATATACATCAAGTTTACCTCTGCTACAGAGACTTTGGCTTGTTATTCCCTTTCCCTGAAATGTTCTTCCCCCAAATCTTTGCCCTTATCTAGTTCCATCTTGTTATTTGGGCCTCTCAAATGTCAGTTTCTCAAAGAGGCCTTTCATGACCATTCACTCTAGACTAGTTTCCTTAATGTATCTTCTGTGCCTAGAACAGTGCCTGGCACATAGTAGGTGCTTAATAAATTTTTGTTGAATTAATGACATTTTTTACATGAGATTCATGTAAAAAAAGTGCTAGGACTGTTTTCTTTATAACTTTTTTTGGATTATTTTTCTTTTTTCCTTCACTTTTAAATATTCATAATATAACCCCAGTCAAAACATGACAAAAACATCAGAAAAACCCAGATTGGAGAACACTCTACAGGATATCTGGCTAGTATTTCTCAAGACAGTTAAGCTCGAGAAAACAATGAAAAAATGAGAAATTGTCACAGACAAGAGGAGACTGGGGAGACATCACAACTAAATACAATGTGGTACCCTCTATGGGATCCTGAAACAGAAAGAGAACATTAATGGAAAACCTGGTGAAATCCAAATATAGTCTCTAGTTTGATTACTAATGTTCCAATGTCAGTTTCTTAGTTTTGACAAATGTACAATGGTAATGTAAGATGTTAATCATGGGGGAAGCTGGAAGGGGTATATGGGTACTCTCTGTTCTGTATTAGCAACTTTTCTGCAAATCTAAAATTATTCCAAGATAAAAAGTATATTTTAAAATATTCATGGTAACACTTAAGGTATTTCTTTCCTCTTTTACATTTTAGGACCCTTTGTGAAACATTTCTATGTTTTAAGTGACTTTTAAAAAGCCCTATAGTCAACTGAGAGAGTAGCGTTGACATATATACACTACCATGTGTAAAATAGATAGCTAGTGGGAAGCTGCTGTATAGCACAGGGAGCTCAGCTTGTTGCTCCGTGGTGACCTAGAGGGGTGGGATCGGGGGGTGGGACAGAGGATCAAGAGGGAGGGGATATGGGGATACATGTTTACATATAGCTGATTCACTTTGTTCTGCAGCAGAAACTAACACAACAATGTAAAGCAATTATACTTCAAATAAATAAATAAAGCCCTATAGTCAAAGTCATATGATACAATTTAAGAGCTAGTGTTAACGTTCACCACTATAACTGGAACTATTAGTAATAATGTTAAAAGTATTTTGTAAATGTGAGTGGAGGTTTTCACCATGACTATGTTTTAATGGAGTTAAAAAGAAGATCTTTAGTTACTGTGATGTGACTTTGGAGCCAGACTGACCTGTTTTGAGATCCAAGCTCTCCATGTAAGACCTCTCTGAACCTCTTTGCTCTCAACTAGAAACTGAGAGTAATAAAGTGGACTCTTGGCATTTACCAACTTAATATTTGCAGTTTTGACCAGAACAGCTCATGGTATGTAGCACTCCATGTATAATTTTGATATATATTGCCTTCAAAGAAGTTTACATTAATTCATATTCTACAAAATTTAAATGAGTTCTTATTTCCCTATAAGTCTTGCTAATCTGAGAGTAAAGATGGCAGTTTTTTACACTTGCAGTTCTTTAGCGACAGGTAAAGTAGAACATCTTTTCGGACGTTCACGGGCAATTTGTAATTCCTTTTTTATGAAATGCCAATCTTTAAACATTCTTCTGTTGGATTGTTCATTTTTTACTTATTGATTTATAAGAGCTCTTTTATATTAAGGAAATTAGCCATTTGTCATATTTGTTGCAAATATTCTTCCAGCTGATATTTTGTCTTTTAACTTTATTTATATTTTGCGATGCACAAGTTAAAAATTTTTAATGACTATCTTTTCCTTTGCATCTCTGAGTTTTGTTGCTGTTTCATGACAATACTATTATAAAATATTCACTTTGGGACTTCCTGGTGGTCCAGTGGTTAAGAATCCACCTTCCAGTGCAGGGAATGTGGGTTCGATCCCAGGTCAGGGAACTAAGATCCCACATGCTGTGTGGCAACTAAGCCCGCACGCCACAACTAGAGAGGCCATGCGCCACACCTACAGAGCCCGCATTCTCTGGATCCCGTGCCACAGTTAGAGAGAAGCCCGCGGCCACAACTAGAGAGAAGCCCACACGCAGCAGCGAAAGATCCCTCATGCCACAGCTGAGACGTGACACAGCCAAAAATAAAATAAATATTTTAAAAAATAAAATAAAATTCACCTTTGTATACACTATTCCTAATCCTTGTAATTCTATAAAGTAATTACTACAACAAGCCCCTGAGATTCTCAAGGGATACTGAGATCTATCAAACCACCGAATTTATAAATACTACTCTATTGCAAATATCTTATGGAATCATTTCAAAAGATTAATGCCATGGCTCCAGTTTTATTTTATTAGATTCCTCCTTATTCTTTGACCTTGAAATTTGAGCATTTGCAAAACCCTAGAGAAAGCTTGGATGTATCACGGTCAATTTGTCTTTGGTTGTTGTAAGCGCTAATATTTATGTCTCCACCATTGATATATTTGCCAAGGTGTTTTCTATTGATGTGGGTATGAAATCTCTAGTGGCATATGATACTACCCTACCAAAAAGAAAATTTATACTGGTTATCTCTGAGTTCCTGGAATAGAGGTTGTCAGTGGCAATGTCAAGGTTAGCTGGGATCTTTTCTTTTTCACTTTCACATTAAATCACACTGTGTTCCTTTAATTATTTTACTGGAGGACATGTTTGTCTTATATAATTTTAAAGCAACTAATTTAAAAATAAGGTATGGAAATTGACTAACATGGTGACTGAAACATTGTAGATGCTCAATACTTGAAAACTTTCATGGTCTTTTATCGTCTGCTTTGGCTCATAAGTCCTTTATTATACCTCTAATAACAATCACAAATTGTTATCGAGTGTTTACCATGGTCCAGGGCTTGTATTAAATACTTTCATATAGTGTCTCATTACTCTCCACAGCAACCTGCTGAGTTGGGTACAATTATCATCCCCATTATACAGACAAGGAAACAAGAATCGAGAAATGAAGTAATTTGCCAAGGTCACAAGGCTAATAAATGGTGGAGCTAGGATTCCAATCCAAGAAGTCTGACTCCAAAGTCTTTTATCATAGGTAAAGACTTGTTTGCTTCTATAGACACTATAGAATAGATTTTAACACATAGAAATATTTCAATAGAATGTATTTTCTTTGTTGATGGTTAAGTATAATTTATCTTCAGTGGAACAAAGCAATGAATCACCAACTTATAATTTTTTTTAAAATGTAGATCCACATATTTGCAGTTTAATGCATTCCTCATTCAACTGCGTATATACAAATTTCTATTTGGTATTATTTTTCTTTTTCTTTTTAAATTAATTTTTATTGGAGTATAGTAGCTTTACAATGTTGTGTTAATTTCTGCTGTGCAGCAAAGTGAATCATCTATACGTATACATATATCCCCTCTTTTCTAGATTGCCTTCCCATTTAGGTCCCCAGAGAGCATTGAGTAGAGTTCCCTGTGCTATGCAGTATGTTCTCATTAGTTACCGATTTTATACATACTAGTGTATATATGTCAATCCCAATCTCCCAATTCATCCCATCCCTCCAACTTTTAATTTTTAACTAAGCTGGTGATTCAAAGTCTCTGGGTCTTTCTTTTAAATTTTCAGCAAATGATCTTTGTTGCTTGATCTTTCACATTTTAAATGTTGAAACTGGTCTTTCAATTATTTGATGATTTTCACTAGACTAACTGATTTCACTTTCTAATCATTTTTAAAGATTTAGTTATTTAATCCTTATAGTTGCTCTTTTCTGGAAGATTATCAATCTCTTTTTACAAACCGTAAAAGTGAAACTTTTCTTTAAAAAGATAAATAGCAGGGAATTCCCTAGCTGTCCAGTGGTTAGGACTCCGTGCTTCCACCAAAAAAAAAAAAAAAAAAAGATAAATAGCAGTTGTTATTCCTTTCCTACTTTTCCTCTTCTCTCTCTTTATGACACAGGCAGTTTTTCATCAAAACTTGTCTATTCAGACCTTTCACAGACCAGTACAAGTGAGTAAAGGAATATTTTCTCATTGGCTTACATGAGTCCCTTAGTAGGAAAAATTGTAATTGACACTTGGATGTTAGTTGTTCATAGAATTTTTTACATGCACGGATTAGGCAATCTTTTCAACTTAAAAAAAAATTCAGAAACTTCAACTATTATCTCATTTACTTATCTGCAGGCAGATTGTAAATTTTTAACTTCAATAATCATCACAATTTTTGTCAATAATCAACATTTATTGCGTTCATGCAGTGTATATGGCACTGCTGTTTATGAGGAACCAAAAATTCTTAACCAGACTCAATGTCTCATTTGATTTAACTACAAAAACTTCAAAATTTATCATGTGTGTGAGCACTACAGTCATACAAAGCTCTTTGGAAGATAAAGTATAATAAATAACACTTAGAAAGTAGATCATAAAATAGATAAAGAACATAATGAAAAGAACAGAAAATGAGCAAGGGTCTTTTATCATAATAAATTAATCCCCACTAAATATCCCTAAGATGTTTGATATTTTTTTTTAACATCTTTATTGGAGTAAAACTGCTTTACAATGGTGTGTTAGTTTCTGCTTTATAACAAAGTGAATCAATTATACATACACATATGTTCCCCATATCTCTTCCCTCTTGCGTCTCCCTCCCTCCCACCCTCCCTATCCCACCCCTCTAGGTGGTCACAAAGCACCGAGCTGATCTCCCTGTGCTATGCGGCTGCTTCCCACTAGCTATCTACCTTACGTTTGGTAGTGTATAGTCCATGCCACTCTCTCACTTTGAGGTGTTTGATATTATGATAGATGCTTAACAGAGCATACAGTCCATGTGACTGATTTCCTGCATAACTGAATAAAGAAGTTTAAAAATGATGGGGCATGCACGGGTTTTATGTCTGAAAACGTACTCTGAAATTCAATTCAACAGATACTTATTGAGAGTCTTCTGACAAGACATGTTGCCAGGAGCTGTGCCAGAGAGATGAGCAAGAATGTTCTCTACTCTTGGGGAGCTTTCTCTGGGGCTCACAGCTTGGTGAGCAGTGCTTGGGCCAGGCTTCAGCCTCCATTCACCCTTAGTTGGGCATCTGTGTGCAGTGCACAACTTGCACAATTGCATGTGGCAACCCTGTTCATAATTAAAACAGATATGTTAAAAAGATATAATAGATTTTGTGTAAAGTCCTGAGTGTGTAGGGAAATAGATTCTGTCAGGTCATGGCATTGGAGCCTCAGATGACTGGTAGGATGTGTCACAGTGAGAAAAAGGAACCCCTTCATCTATGATTGGCCCAGACTGGGTCACACGCCTAATGCAATGGCCAAAGCAGGAACCAAGTGCTGAGAGCCCAGTAGAGGCCCCAGGGAGAAGAGATTCCTGGAAGGCAAAACCAACAGACGGCACTCTGAGTTGGAGAACAGGGTCACAAATGTCATGGAAGATCTAAAGTGTCACACTAAGAAGTTAGGCACTTTGGGGTTATTGGGTAGAGACATATAAATAAATTCTGTTCTTTAACTTTGCCTCATAAAATGTTTGATGGTAGTTTGGGAAATTCCAACATTATTAAGTCTAGATGTAATAAGCAGAAATTTTATCTTAAAACTCTTTTGTGTATATAATCTCATTTCTTAGAAAGTAACTACAATAAATAATTTGGGGTGTAAGCTTCCGGACCTTCACAGAAAGTTGTTTAGCTATTTGTTAGTCTCTAGGGCAGTGGTCTCCAAATTTTTTTTGACCAGGTTCTTATTTAATAAAGCACTAATATGTGTTGATATTTATTTATCTATCTATTTATATACTTACATTCCTACTATTATTGGCTAACAGCCTCAGACATAATAAACAACTTAAGGCAAAGTTGATCACTAACGATAGTGAATGCAAATCTGTATTTCAAATACCTTTGACAGTCACACTGGTCAGACTTTTAGCTTCCTAAGATGTCTGAGGTATTGTACCAAGAAGAGGAAGAGTGTTTGCTCTGCCATGCTCTTGTTTCCTCGTGCTTTCAAGGAGCATCACATTAAAACACGGACTAGAGACACATTACCTGGGGTGACCTGAGGCTCTGCCATTGACTAGCAACTTATTTAAACTCTCTATGACCCAGTATTTTTTTTTTTCAAATTTAAAATGAGAATAAAAACTGTCCCTTCCTCCCAGGGTTTTTGTGAGGGTTAAATGAATTAATAAAGCACTTAGGGTAGTGCCTGGTGTGTACTAAATTCCGCGTAAGTATCTTTGGCATTATATTCCAACGGTCGTTTTTTCGTAGGAATCTTTTGAAGACACTTTTCTATTTTGTGAGGGCAGGTGAGTTAAAACCACATAATGTAATGTATAAATCCACCTCACTGAACCCTCAGTGACCTCCCCCCCTCTTTGCTGTGGAAGGTCCCCTTCCACCTCCTCCAAGTGACCCGGGGACCTCCAAGTATGTGCGGAGAGGCCATCAGACGTGCACGCCAAGTGGAAGGGCGGATGTCACTCACATATAACATGTCAGTAAATCTTAATTTTTGTTATTTTTTGGATAAAAAGTAAATAGGTAGGTGTGTGCGTGTGTGTTCTAATATTTTCTTCTCACACCTCAGGATGTTTTCTAGGGTATTCCCTGGAATGTATCCACCCACCTTGGTGGTCCCGGTGCTGGGAGCTGCGCCTCCAGGAATATATGCACCACCTGCTGTGGAAGCAGGACCCGAGCAAGGCTGAGCCTTGGGATGGCGGGAAAGGTCAGGCAGAGCGAGGAAACCTGGCAACAGCCTAGGAGTCAGATTTGAGCTGGAGGCATAATCCTGCTCTGAAGACTCTTGCTGGGCAAGTCAGTGAGGCCCCATGTATTCCCGCAACTCAGAGCCAACGGTGCACACCGAGCACCTCCAGGGGCCCAGCACTGTGCTGAGAGCCTGAAGGTAAGTGGTCACTTCTGAAAGGGGTTTAGAGTCTGATTGAGATGACCAACACCAATGTAGAATTTCAATAGGAATGACTTATGTCTACAAATACTTGAATACACGTACAAGTTATGTATATATTGCACAGCACAAAATGCTGTGACTTACAGAAGAAGAACCTACTCAGCCCCACTTGAGTCTTCAGAGAAAAGGCTTCCTGGAGGAAGGAGGTGGAGTCTGAGATAAGTATTGAAAGAACAAACTTTCCCTCATTAATGTTAAAAAAACAAAAACAAGCAAACAAGAAACTGCTTTGAGCTGTTTATTAAAGATGTTATTGCTGGGCTTCCCTGGTGGCGCAGTGGTTGAGAGTCCACCTGCTGATGCAGAGGACGCAGGTTCGTGCCCCAGTCTGGGAGGATCCCACATGCCGCGGAGCGGCTGGGCCTGTGAGCCGTGGCCGCTGAGCCTGCGCGTCCGGAGCCTGTGCTCCGCAACCGGAGAGGCCACAACAGTGAGAGGCCCGCGTACTGCAAAAAAAAAAAAAATAATAATAAAGATGCTATTGCTGATGACCCATGTATGTATAAAGGCCACTACAGACGCTAGAATCTAAATTCCATGAGGATGTTTGTTCCCTGAGGATGTTTGCTTTTGTTCCCTGGTGCTTGCAATAATATTGGCACATAGTGGGTTCTCATTTGTCAAATGAATTAAGGAATGATTAAAGAAACCGTGTCTGTGAAATGTTATGTAGGTGCCTTCATGTTCTCTCTTCGAATCATAGAATGAGTACTATGGGGACCCCAGACATAAACTAGGCCAAATCCTGCAGCTGAGAAACCAAGGCCCAGAGAGGCCAGGTAATTTACTCAAGGCACTCCAGGACCACGTCTAGAACTGGAATTACAACTCTTATTTCCTAACTCCTAGCCCAGAGCTTTCTTCACGATCCGATGGCACTTTTGCCGAAGTACCAGATGGCCACAACTCCTCTTTCACTATTCATGCCTTCTCCAGAGCCAGGAAAGATTCAGATTCCAGAAGACTGAAGGAAATGAAGACAGCTAGAGATTTTTCTCTCCAGCTGCTGTGTCTGTGCCCAGCTTCCCAGGAAACCAATGGTTTCAATGGTTGTAAGTCCTTCTTCTTTCAGGAATGAAGAAGAAGGAGAGTAGCATTAAGTCTGTAGGTAGAATTTAAATTATGTAATATAAATGCATTCTGTAACTTCATCTGTTATTTCTCAAGCAAATCAACTGGGCTGAGTAGTCCGTTCTGTGTAGCCCAGTGTTCTACAGGATTATGACCTGAACATCTCAGAGTTCCTCATTGTTCTTAAGGGCACATTTGAGTAGACATATTCTCATAGATGTAGTATGAATATATATTCATATCTATATGAAGATATAGGAAATGAATGTGTAATTACAAACAATTACATTTTATAAAAATAAAATTTATATATATAAAATCTGACCTTACCTCTGTACCCTTCAGTCTCTGCATAAATGTTACTCTCTTGAAGTAATCCATGCCACCCTTTCTAAATAAAGACCTCCCTGAAACTTAAGTTTTTTCCCTTTTTAAACTTTACACTTAAATTTAAACTTCAGTATCTACTGCTTTGAATTTTCAGGCCATAGTTGTTTGTCAGTTCTACCTCCTAAATATATCTCTAAACTACCCAGTTTTCTCCATCTCCACTGCCACAAGCTATCATCTCTGTGAGGACTAACGAAATAGCTTCTTAATTCTACTCCCTCCCTGCAATACCTTTCCTACCCAGTTGTTAGAATAATCTTTTTAAAAAAGAATCATGTCACTTTTTTGCTTATAATCTTTTAATACTTCCCACAGCCCATAAGGTAAAGACCAGAGTCCTTAGTGTGGCCAACAAGCCCCTCATGATCTGGTCCCTGACAGCTCCAGCTTCCTCTTGGGCACTGTTTGCATTTCAGCCACATTCTTTCAGTTTCTGAGAGGAGCTATCTTTTCCCTTCCCCAGGGCCTTTGCACATGCTGTTTCAACTTCCCGGGATGCTCTCTGCTACTGCACTTTCCCCCACCCCACATGCTTCTTTTGCCCAGTTATTTTCTGCTTACCCCTCAGAGTTCAGCTCATTCAGCACACCCTCAAGGAAGACTTTCTCCCTCTTTGGATGAAGTTAGGTGCTGTGTCATACTCTCTCTTAGCAATTCATTTTCTTCCTTTTTTGTATTTAACGTAACTATAATTAAATAATTATGTTATTAGTTGTTTAATATTTATCAATCCCAATAGAATATAAGTTCTGTAAGAGCTATTTTATCCATCACTGTCACCATATTGGCAGGAATAAATATCTGTTGAGTGGATAAATAAGAATAATTTTAAAAATCAAAGGTGTGTGTTACAAAAGGGAAAATTCAATCATGAAAATGAGTTCACATTTTTTAAGTGAACATAATATAAATAGAGACTGAGAAGAAGAACTAGATACTGCCCTAAATTAAAATACATGCACACAGACACGTGCACTTGCATACACGTGCTGTATCTCTCACAAAAAAAGGATGAAGGGGAAACATGTGCAGGTCCAATGAGAGCAATCTTTCTAGGAAGGAAGCAGAAAGTATCTTAGATCAGATGACTGAGTAGCTGAGGGCCTGGTCACCAACCAACTGAGAGAGACAACAGCCTCATCCTAGCCAGGTATACTGGGGCTCCTCTCCGCTGGGGGCGCTCCATTATGCTTCTCAGGGACAAGAGGAGAGGGACTGTGAACTTGGCTGACACTGAAGAGGCAGAGAGGCAGAAAAGCCATCCTGGGACATACCAGGTTTCTGGGACCAGGGGAGCCTGAGGTTCTTTCCAGATTAAACACATAGGTGGGGAAGCTGAGACTCAACCAAAGGCCTAGGATTCTGCCCCAGAGCAGCACTGTGCTGTGGAGGAGGCGGCCAAGGACATCAGGCAAAAGCAACATGTGGGATCTTTGGTAGCTATCAGTGCCCAGGGGTAGTGTAAGGGGAGAGTATGAACACCCCTCCCTCAGCCATCACTATATATAAGCTATTGCTAGTTATTTATTGACTGTCTATAGGATATTAGGGATTATACAGTAGAAAAGTATATAGATAATTATTTTTTAAAATAATTTTATTTTATTTATTTATTTTTGACTGCGTTGGGTCTTCGTTGCTGTGCACGGGCTTTCTCTAGTTGTGGTGAGTGGGGGCTACTCTTCAGTGTGGTATGCGGACTTCTCATTGCGGTGGCGCCTAGAGCACGGTCTCTAGGCGTGCGGGCTTCAGTAGTTGTGGTGCGTGGGCTCAGTAGTTGTGGCTCATGGGCTCTAGAGCACAGGCTCAGTAGTTGTGGCGCACGGGCTTAGTTGCTCCGTGGCATGTGGAATCTTCCCGGACCAGGACTCGAATCCACTGGCAGGTGGATTCTTAATCACTGTGCCACCGGGGAAGCCCCTAGATAATTATTTATTAGGAATTCACATTTAAGGAAAATACCAACTGTCTATCTTTTTATGGTGCTTGAAGCTATTTCTTTAAACCTGTGATAGAAACGGGGTCACCTGGTTGGGCAGATTTGTAACTTAACTTTTGGTTAACAGTGAATGCTCATCCTGGTTGTGCTAAAAGCTGAACTACTATGCAAAAGAAAAGATTGTTTATAGTGAAGATTCTTGACCAGAGATAGGTGCTCATAGTAATATGGTGTAGAGCTTGAGAACTTATTGTTTGCAAGTTAATAATTAAAGGATGTACACAACCACTGATTTACAGCACAGCATCCCATGTTCCTCTCTATGGACCATCTTATGCATTTCTGCCAGTGGGCCATGGAGCTGGTGAGAGCTGGAGAGCCCTCTCTAGTGGCTCAATGCAGGAAGATGAAGGAGAGGAAGGAAAGAGGACTAGTTTTGGGGGAAACCACAAGATGCCCTGTGGGGGTATTGCAAAACAATTGGGAAGAATCTGGGTGCGGCTGGACTTTGGAGAGAATAGGTACAGGAAAAGGGGGAGGGTTAGATCAAGAAATATATTGCTCTGGATCATGTAGAGTTCTGTTTTATTTTTATTTTCCATTTTTTGCTTTAAACAGATGTGGCCTGAAAAAGACAAGCTACCTAAATTAATTTTCCCCAGTGAGCCTGGATAGGCACCTAGGCGCTCTATGTATTTTTATTGACTTGAAATTAATAGAATGGTGGAAAGAGTTTCTGTCTAGAATGTTGAAGAATATGTTCTAGATCGTAGTTCCTGTTAATTACCCATTATGCTACCTGCTTCACATTTAATCCTGTAACTAACCGCAGGTAAATGTTTTTGAGTTCACTGTTTTACAGGAAGGATACCGAGGTCAAGTCACTTGTTTAAGTCACATCCAGTAAGTGGCCAAGCCAAGAGTCAAACCAAGAAAAGTCTGCTTCCACAGCCTACGTTTCATTTTCCCATGCTGCTCTGCCTTTCTGCATTCCTGAGTAATCAGAACCAAGATAATTTTCCCGAGCTATATTAGTCAGATTTCCTGTGGAATTATTACTTATATGTCTCTGCTAATGTGTGAACTCCCAGGGTGGAGAGAGCTGTCTAATCATCTTTTTGTCCCTATTGCTTAGCACAATGACTAGTACATAATAATAATAGCATTCATGAAATATTAGGTGTTAAATGTGCTTTATGTATATTATCTTAATCCTCACAACTTTATAAGCAAGACACTGTTATTATCTCCATTTTACAGAGGAAGAAATGGAGCCACAAAGAGATGAAGTAGTTCGCCCAAGATGTCAGGAGTCTTTTAGTGCTCACTTTCCCTGGTCTCATCTTTCTAGGCATGTGGGAGAATCATTTTCCTACCCTCTTGTAGTTAGATGGCCTTGTGACTAAGAAGGGTCAATAAGCTAAGAATAGAATTGATATGCATCACTTCTGTGCTATGGGTCAGTTCCCTGCTAAAGCATTTAATTGCTGGTATGAGACCCTCCAGTGCTCAAAAAGCTGAAGTGCGTACACAGCTGCAAGACACTGTGGTCCCCATCACTCTGGATCTCTGAGTGATTATGTGAGTACAGCCCCCTCTCCCTAACAGTGGAAATGTAGTATGTGTGAGAAATAAACCCTGATGATTTAAGTCACTGAGATTTTGGTTTCGATCTGTTACCATTTGCTATAGACTGATATTAGTAGCCCCTCACCTCCCCAATTCATATATTGAAACTTAATCCCCAATGTGATGGTATTTGAAGGTAAGGCCTTTAGGAGGTGATTAGGTCATGAGGGGAAAACCCTCATGAATAGCATTAGTGCCCTTACAAAAGAGACCCCAGTGAGCTCTCTCACCCCTTCTGCCATGTGAGGATGCTGCAAGAAGATAACTGTCTATGAACTAGGAGGCAGGCTCTGACCTGACACTGAATCTGCCAGTGCCTTGATCTTGGACTTCCCAGCCTCCAGAGCTGTGAGAGATAAGTTTTTGTTTATAAGCCACCCAGTCTATGGTACTTTTGTTATAGCAGCCCAAACAGACTCAAACATCATAACAAACCTAACTTATCTTGACTAATACACAGGATTAGAACTCTAGCAGGTGATGGAGTGGAGATGGAAACCAGCAGTCCCCAACCTTTTGGGCACCAGGGACCAGTTTCATGGAAGACAATTTTTCCACGGCTGTGGCTTGGGGTCTTGTTCAGGCGGTAATGCGAGCGATGGGGAGCGGCAGATGAATCTTCGCTTGCTCGTCGCTCACCTCCTGCTGTGCGGCCCGATTCCTAACAGGCCACGGACCAGTACTGGTCCTCAGCCCGGGGGTTGGGGACCCCTGATTTAAACCCAGGCAGTCTGGCTCTGAAGCCCATGCCTTAAATCACTACCCTATAAGTGATTAGTAAATGTTAATTGACTAAATGAATGAATAAATCATAAGAGGACTTTGCTATTCACTCATGCTTACTGAACAGGATCCAGCTTCTGTGGGGTTTGATTCCTTTCCTATCTTTAAGAATACCATCTCAGTGTCATCTTGAAACACTGGACAGTCTTGATATTTATAGTGAGATGAATATATCTAATCACCACAACATTCATCTTGACCTTGTCTTTTGAAAGTATTTAGCTAAATTAGAGCTTTCAGAGCTCATTTAAACCAAAACATTTGGTTGTTTCTATTTAGTCGTTCTGACTGTGTATTTAAAATAACAGTACTCCTATAAATCAAATGAAACTTTAATCACAATTGGAATCTTCAATAACTAACAAAAGTCACAGTCAATTTTGTAATAAAAGACACTTCTCCACAGAAGATACCCGTAGGTGCTTTCAAATTATTTTTTAAATTGTAAGTGATAAAAAAAGAACGTCTAGCAACATTTCAGAAAACAAAATTAGTAAGGCGAAAGTGACTCATATTTCAATCTATTACTATTCTCATTTTTACATTACCTTTATAGTTTTTAAAATGTCATTGTAATCAGAGTATGTCTTATTTAAATTTCTTACTTAATATTACATCATAAATATTTTTCAAAATTTCCTAAAACAAGAGTTCAGGGGCTTCCCTGGTGGCACAGTGGTTGAGAGTCCGCCTGCCTATGCAGGGGACACGGGTTCGTGCCCTGGTCCGGGAGGATCCCGCATGCCGCGGAGCGGCTGGGCCCGTGAGCCATGGCCGCTGGGCCTGCACGTCCGGAGCCTGTGCTCCGCAATGGGAGAGGCCACAACAGTGAGAGGCCCGCGTACCGCAAAAAAAAAAAAAAAAAAAAAAAGAGTTCATAGTTATGCAGTCAAAGCACCATAATTTAATTCAACAGTCTCCTATTTTTGAACATCTATGTAGCTTCCCTGCTTTTTTTTTTAACTTGTTAAAAACAGACTGACAAGAATAGGCTTACCATATAGTTTGTTAAGGAAAACCTATAACTTTACTTCATGACATTGAGGAAGAGTCAAATTTATTTATCAATTATTATTATTTTGCAGTTTATAGGACAGACAAAAATACCTAATTCGATCCTGCTGCCTTCTACATTGACAAGTCATGGAAGGAGGTACAGAGCCAGGATCAGAACCAGTTTTCCAGACACCTGATTGCATGTTGTGTTCTCATGTCTTAAGGGTGATGGTATGGGTTATGCCAAAGTATGTATTAGTTAGCTTGGGCTGCCATAACAAAAATACCATAGACTGGGTGGCTCAAATAACAGAAATGTATTTTTTCACAGTTCTGGAGGCTGGAAGTATGAGATCAGGGTGCTAGCATGGTCAGGTTCTGGTGAGAACTCTCTTCCTGGCGTGCAGACAGCTGCCTTCTTGCTGTGTCCTACATGGTGGAGAGAGAGAGAGAGGGAAGTCTCTCTCTTTCTTTTCTTATAAGGCCATAGTCCTTTGGGATTGGACCCCACCCTTATTACATCATTTAACCTTAACTACCTTTTCTAGACTCTACCCAGATAGAGTCACATTGGGGTTTAGGGCTTCAGAATATTAATTTGCAGGGGAGTACACAATTCAGTTCATAGCAAAGTGTCACTAAGGTGGTACGGTTTAATGGTCAAAGAGAATGGGACATGATTCACGTTTCACAGGTTTCTAAAATTTAATTTTCTCCTTTCTGATGACAGTTCCTCAGGTTATCTAGTTTCCCTCTGGACCTTAGTACCAGAGAGTCTCGATCCCTAGCCCCATCTCGATAGCTGAAGTGGCCCCTGTTACTGGAATAGTCTCAGTCTGCCCTTTTTTTTCCTTGATTGTTCTCCTCATTACTCTATTTGTTTCTTTTCGTTAGCCAGTTCATACTTCTTTTCTGGGAAGATATAAAGTATAAATTAAAGAAATAGCCAATGATTTCTGTCACTAGCTTTTGGCTTCCTTTTTTACATACCATCAGTTTATAGTGGTACTATTTGTATTTTTTCAGTGGAACATATTATACTTAATAACAAGGAAACAGTGACTGAACAATGTTTCCTTCCTACAGGAGCTTAATATTTTTCTCATATAATATGTATTACTCTGTGTCTGAGGATTTTACCTTTTCTGTCATTTAAGTAACCTTAAGAACTGAGTGTTTTATCAAAGTTAAGACATTACATCCTTTGAGTAAGAAACCAACATGAAAGTAATCAATTTGCCAAAAGAGTGTTGAACTAAGTTAAGTTGTAAAGTCCTGAAAATACCAGATTATAATGAAAATATCTCCTTAACCATGACTGCAGTGGTTAAAATTTAATGCAACGTTAACGGTGAAGTATGGCTCTTCTAATGGTCGCTGCTCCCGCTTTGTGAAAGCTAAGGTTGGATTTATGCTACCAACAGCAATCTATATGCATGGAAATATGCAGCTTAGGTTTTAAATATTCCCAGCACATAAAAAGGCCATTTGCTCTGTTTCATGTATTTATTAGTTTGTAATAATAACCATGACCTCCAGAGGCTGGACATTTTCTGGGAGCTAATGATCTGTCAGGGTTAGAGACTCCCAGCTTCATGCTGAGACCATTAATCAGCCTACCAGCCCTTAACTTTCGGGCAACACCCTCTTTCATCAGTCATTGTGACTCAGGTCCTGCAAGCCAGAGCATGGGGTTTGGAAGGCCTACCCTGTGGGCTGGCTTTGCTGAATACCACGGCCCACTGCTCTCCTACCAATGTAAATCAGTGTCAAGAACTTCATACCGCAGAGGCCATATATTCTATGATTGTCACTCTTCAAAGGCCTTGAGTCTGTATCACAAAAGATCAGACTGTGGGACCCATCATCATTAACCCCCTCTTCAAGCCATTGGTCAAGCTGTATTAAAAACATTTCAAACTGTTTCATATAATTGAACCCGATTAAATAAATGTTTTAAATAATTTAAAAACCATGATGGGTTTTGTAAACAGGAATATCACAAATGAGCCAGATATTCCATTGTTTTTCTTACAACTCTATTATGATGAGCTGAACTCTAGGGCAGCTTATCTGTTGATAGCACACCAAGTTCCTACATCTCTCTTTCTGGAAGGTCTCAGAACACTAAAGCTGAGAAAACCAGGGGACTTTTCCTGTTGAGGCTGCTCCCCCTAATTCCAGCTCAACCCTCACAGGCCTCTTTAGAGAGTTCATCTTTCATGACCTCCCTGTGGCCTGTGGACCACATCTTCCCTCTGGACACCGCTGTTCTTTCATTCAACAAGAATTCATTCGGCACCTACAAGACACCAGTCACTAGTCTTTTCATTTGGCTTCTGGGCCATCTTTCACCTTTTTGACGACTCCTCTTTTCCTTCCCTGTTTGCTCTCTGTCTTTTCATCCTTGGTGTTGTCCAGGGCTCTTGTTTGTCCTTCTTCTTCCCTCTTGATTTTTCTTTTTTCTTTTCTGGCAGTGTTTTGAGGTACACTTAACATACCACAAAAATCACCCATTTTAAGTGTACAGTCTGATGAGTTTGGGTAAATGTATGCAGTTGTGCAACCACCATCACCATAAAGTTTTGGAACAGTTCCATCACTCCACAAAGTTCCTTCCTGCCCTATCTCTAGTTCCAAAACCACTCGTCTGCTTCTTGTTGCCATTGTTTTGCCTTTTCTAGAATTTCATAAAAAATGGAATTATTGAATATGTTCTCTTTTGGGTCTGGTTTCTTTCACTTAGCATGATGTTTTAGAGATTCATCCACATTACTGAGTGTATCAGTAGTTTATTCCTTTTTATTGCTCAGTAGTATTCCACTGTATGGATTTACCACTTTCTGTTTTGTCCATAGGTCTTTTTTTTTTTAATTGGGGTATAGTTGTTTTACAATGTGTGTTAGTTTCTACCGTACAGTGAAGTGGAGTTCGCTGAGCTACACAGCATGTTCTCATTAGTTAACTATTTCATATGTATTAGTGTATATATGTTAATCCCAATCTCCCAATTCATCCTACCCCTCCTTGGTCTCCATACATTTGTTCTCTACATCTGTGTCTCTGTTTCTGCCTTGCAAACCGGTTCATCTGTACCATTTTTTCTAGATTCCACATATTTGTGTTAATATACAATATTTGTTTACATATTTGTGTTAATATACAATATTTTTTTTCTCTTTCTGACTTCACTCTGTATGACAGTCTCTAGGTCCATACACATTTCTACAAATGACCCATTTTCGTTCCTTTTTATGCCTGAGTAATATTCCATTGTGTATATGTACAACATCTTTATCCATTCGTCTGTCGATGGGCATTTAGGGTGCTTCCGTGACCTGGCTATTGTAAATAGTGCTGCAATGAACATTGGGGTGCATGTGTCTTTTTGAATTATGGTTTTCTCTGGGTATATGCCCAGTAGTGGGATTGCTGGGTCATATGGTAGTTCTATCTGTAGTTTTTTTTTTTTTTTTTTTTTTGCGGTACGCGGGCCTCTCACTGTTGTGGCCTCTCCTGTTGCGGAGCACAGGCTCCGGACGCGGAGGCTCAGCGGCCATGGCTCACGGGCCCAGCCGCTCCGCGGCACGTGGGATCCTCCCGGACCGGGGCACGAACCCGTGTCCCCTGCATCGGCAGGCGGACTCTCAACCACTGCGCCACCAGGGAAGCCCCTATCTGTAGTTTTTTAAGGAACCTCCATACTGTTCTCCATAGTGGCTGTATCAATTTACATTCCCACCAACAGTGCAAGAGGGTTCCCTTTTCTTCACACCCGCTCCAGCATTAATTGTTTGTAGATATTTTGATGATGACCATTCTAACTGGTGTGAGGTGATACCTCATTGTAGTTTTGATTTGCATTTCTCCAATAGTTAGTGATGTTGAGCACCTTTTCATGTGCCTCTTGGCCATCTGTATAACCATAGGTCTTAAACTTTTAACCCATGCTGTTCCTCAGTCTCCCAATTTGTAAAGTGGGTACAATAATGGTAACTTACTTAGAACAGAGTCTGGCAAATATTAAGTTCTCTGTTAGCTCATATTATTATATTTAATTATCTACTCATGGGTGGTACAAGTGTTTTACCATAAGGGACTCAAACCAAGAACTTCCAGGGCAGAGTTTGACTTCCTGTTTGTCAGTATAGTACCAATGGTGGGGCTCTCTACACCTTCCTGTTGGGGCTGGAGGTAGAAGGGGAGGCCAGGCAGTATCTGGGGAGTGTGGGGCAGCTCTGGGAGAGGGGAGTACTGCAGGCTGGGGGGAGGAAGGTTGGGGCAGGAATGGGTGGAAGAGCAGGACAGCAGGGTGCGTAGGGGAATGGGGAGGGCCTCAGGGTCAGAGGGTAGGGCCTGGGGTGGGCACGGCAGGGGGCCTTTGGCCGCAGGTGCTTTGGCTCAGCCTCTTCCCCTTACCCAGGGTGGAGTCACAGCCCCAGGGTCATTCCCAGCCTACTGTGCTCCTTTCTTCCTGGAAAGGCCAGCAGGGTAAGTGAGAGAGGGGCGTGGCCACAGGTTCTGGGACCCAGCTTTGCCCCTCTGCCTCTTTTCCCTGGTTTTAGGGCTATAGGGAGCCCAGGCTGTTGCATGGTCCTCATGAGCAGAAAATCGAAGACAACCAAGTTCTGTGCTATGATTCCTCACCCTCTGCCCGAGGAAGGCGTGAGAGACCAGTACTCTGTCACAGCTTTTTGATACACAGTGAAGAAGGGAAATATCTTCTACACTAAGTGTGGTGGGCGTTTAGTTTTTAGGAAATGTCTTTATTAAAATATTAAGGGGAAGAGATAGGATCACATCCACTCCTAGGTCATTTCTTCAAATACACAGCAAGTATTTAGATTTCAAAAACACCCTTCAGTGGAAGGGGTGCTGAGCTGGGAATCAGGGTAGTCCATACTCTCATAACTAGGGTCCTTCTGTTACCTCAAATGAGTCAGTTAACTTTCTGGGCTTCCCTCATTGTGTAAACTGTAGAATGGATGATCTCCAAGACTTTTCAGTCCTGTGATTCTATAAAAGGCAGCCTGGTAGAGCTGAATAGCCTCAGTTTGTACACCCTTACTCACATGGGATGGCTGCAAACCTCCCATCCCTTTGGCAGTGAACAGTTGCTACGACAAAGAGAGTTGGGAGTGCTCAAGGTGCCACGGCAAGAAGCCCCCTGTGCTCAGCTCGGGGGGGACTGGAGAAGCCTGCCTTTCGTTCCTGACCTCAGGGTCCGGGAGAATGGATACTAGATGTGTGGTGTCCTGGGATCTGAGCAGAAGAAGGAGGAGGCTGTGTTTTGAGAGGCAGGGAAGGCTCTCAGACTGCGACGACGAGGAGACAGAGGATGCAAGAACCAGGCTGGTGTGGTAGGGGCGTCACTGGGACCAGTGATACAAGCGTATGACATACTTCTGCGGTTCCAGGGAACAGACAACAACAGCTGTTTGTAGGTCAGGTCAAGCACCTATCCCCAACCAGGTGTTCTAACATGATAAGCCCACCTTATCAAAAAGCCCTGTGTAATTGTGATTTCCCTGAAGGGAAGGGGACAAGGGGCGGGACATGATATGTGGACTCTTTCAGGGCTGGATCGTATTCATTTGTTTCTCCAAAAGTCCCTAGTAGAGAGCTTTGCACATAGTTGATTCTCATTTGTACTTTTAAATTTAATTCCAGAATCACAGAATAAAAAGCATGGTGAACTCTTCCCCACCTCCCTCACAAACACCCCTCCCCGAACAAACAAACAAACACCCAAAACAAAACAGAAAGCAACCAAACTCTGATAAAAACAACAGAAACCCTTCTTTTGTTCATATGAACCTTGGTGACTGTAGCTCTTTTAAGATAACAAAGGCTCTCATTCCTTTTGTAGGCCATTCCTGCAATACTGAGTTCCATTCTGGGCAACACGTTTGAAGAGGGATTTTATTGATAGCTCCAACATGTCCAAGAGAGAATGATGATTAGAAGCAAGATGATTAGAATCTTATAGATCATGCCCTATGAGGAGCATTTGGGCATATGCGAACTGCAGGGACATAGCACTCAGTGGGGAGGTGACAGCTGCCTTCAAAAGAAGTGAAAGGCTAGTGGGAGGAGGAGGGCTTGTGTTATATTTCTCAAGTGAGGAGAAACTGGAGGGGGCTAATTTGGGCTAACATGACTGAGAACCTTTTAATGACTAGAACAGTCCAGAAATGGAATGAGATGCCCCAGGAGGCCTTGATTTACAATCAAGGGAGTTGTTTATTCAGAGGCTGGAGTCCATGTGTGGGGATTATTATAGGAGAATAGATGCAAAGGATGAAAAATCAGAGGAAAAAGACTTCTAAGGTGACTTCCAGACATCTGCTTGTATGTGTTAAGTTTTGGTTAAGAATATCTGATCTCAGTTGATTCACTGAAGATCTGTTCCTGTTTCTAAGCCACAGGAGTGGGGGGTTGGGAAGTCTGAACAGTTGGGGTTCAGGTGGGGAGACTAAAGAACTATAAATAGGAAGGTAATAGACAGGATGAGAAAGAGCCCAAGAAAGAGGTTGCTTAGCCCACTTCATGGGGTTTTGTTTGTTTATTTTGTTCTGAAATCAGTTCTGTTTATGGAGAGGTGCCATGTGGCTTAGGTCCCTTCTGTAAACCACACTCTATTTATGTGTTTCCAACCCCATGAGTTGGACGGGTAGGTTTAAAGATGAGATGACAAGCAGTTTAAATTAACCAGTGGAATCTAGACTCGTGTTCTATTTTTACTCCTTCTCTGTTATTGTGTAGGTCAATTGGGAGAGGTTTGATTCACATACCCAGCATGCTTCTCTTGCCTTGTCCTTTAGTTGTTTTGTCAGCCTTATTGGGTTTTGTTTTGATTGGAGGCCAGCTTCATAGTCTGGGTTTTATCTTTACATAATACAATGTGTTAAAGACAAAGCTATTCTGCCTGCAACCACTGCCTAATTGTCCAGACATTTCCTCCCTCAACTTATGTTACAGCTGTATCTGGCACATCGCATAGCATCCTTTCTCATTTATTGCTATGGGATGTGAAAGCATTTTGGAAGCAGAAACACACTATACAAGAGTAAATTACTATTATGGATAATATGCAGTTCTTAGGGGAAGATACTTACTAGTACCTTAGCAGCAGAACATGGCTTTGTTGGTTTTCTGATACAGTGTTAGGTGGATACAGCTTGTTACTGTAAATTGGCACCTTTAAGTTTTGGTGACTTGATATGTCTGTAGCTTTAAAATGACTTTTCTCCTAGATGCAGACCATCATCGATCCTTTGCTTTCTTAATCAAAACATCACATACCCCTTTGATACATTTTATCAAACAGAAACATTCCTTTCTTTAAACTTCACTAAATTGGCAAATTGACAACAGAAACCTTCTTTCCCCTGCACTTTAGAGCACATGCTTGGGAAAGTAACCATTTCTACCTAAAGTACATCAAGTCACTACCCCTTACAGCTGAGTCACCTTACAGTTTTGCTAGACATATCTAATACTATTTATATTGCAATGAAATTATTGTAATGTGTACTATGTATAATATCACTAAGAGAATACTTACGATTTACTTTTAGATATAACAGTCTTTGGTCTTACCACCTATTATGTATTTGCTCATTTAGTACTGACTTTCTCCTTTTCAAGGACCTATATCTCCCCTTCTCTAACAAATCTCCTTGAGGTATGACCATAGATAATACCTAGTGTAGGTCTGTGTGCATACAGTGACCACTTAAATGTTTATTACATGGATGAATGTAGCTTACTGTTGTCTATCTTATTTTAAGTCTCGTCAATTGTAACTAGGTGAGCACCAGTGTGATAACCAGTGACTATAAGGCAAAATTCAGAACAAGTCATCATTACAGAAAAGATACAGCTAGAAAATCAAATGAGACATGGAAAAAAATCCCATGAATCATCAAAATAAGCTTCAGCTGTGTAAGGAAAATGAAGATATGATGTTATATTCAGGAAATCTGAATATTTTGAAAAACATGTCTAACATTTCCAATGCCTTGTCTTGTAAAAAGAGTAAAACTCCTAAAAACAAACATTCTAAATATGACAAAAAGGGTCTAGGCAATATCAAACCAATAAAAGATTACATTTATCAGCATCCAACCTTTTCTCTTTCATCTTCAGCCTTATCTGTTGTTGATAAGAAAAGAAAGAAGAAGAAAACACATTTAAAAAATCTTAGCCAAGACTCATTGTCAGACATAACTAGTAAAAGCTTTCATAGAAACCTCATCTCTCCCCCAGAAAGTGAAATCAAGGTAAAGCCAAAAGAGCTGTGTAAATGTTTACATGTTTGCCTGTCCAGAGGAACAGTAACCACCAGGTAGCCAGTACTTCTAGAGATAATAGCAGTGAAGATCTTAAAACTGTTTCATACTGTTTTGATGATGGGATCCTAGCAGATTCCAAAAAACAGAAAAGGCACACAAGGAAATCATTGTTGGCCTTGTATTAGGAGTTGCCATCCCTGAAATAAATAGCTGTCCTCATAACATAGAGCTTTCTTTGTCACCCAATCCATCTGTGCTGGAATTGAAAACATGTAACTCAGAAGATGAATTTTGGGTGGAGACCTTGAAAGATAAGAAGGCTTCTCAAACCCTGAAAAAATAGGCAGCAGTTTTGATCACAGTCAAGAGATTTTTCTAACTCAAAAGACTTAAAAAAATTTTTTGGACTTGTCCCCAGTAGTCACTGTAGTTATTTGTTCTTAACAGCTCCCAAGCATGTCAGAGCTAAAAGTGGGGAAAGGGGTCAGCATTTTATGATTCTATAGAAATTGGGCAGAGATCTTTACATGGAGAAACAGTTCAAGAGTACAGCTACCAGACCCAGAGGAACCTAAGATCCTCTAAGAGAATCAGAAGCCATGTGGGCACCCAAGAGAAGACCAGTCAGACTGAAGATTTCTTTAGTTCTGCAACCAGAGTTATCCCCTTGCTCTTCAGAAAGAAAGAAAGCAGGTTTAGATAGATAGCCTCTGGATTTGAGTTTGACTAGAAGAAACAAGTCTTGGCTAAAAGGACCTGGGAGTGTATTTTGTAACATGCTAGAGGCTAACGATGGAGTTCATATGATTCCTAAAAATGTTCTGGAGACTGTGAGCCTTAAAGAAGACAATAATGGAGACTTAAGTATAATGATTAAAGTCCTTAGCGATTATAGCCAGATGGGAAAATGTGTTTGCAACAAGTTGCAAGAAACAGATGAGATAAAATATATTCAGACAAAATTGAATTCATTCTTTTTCTTAAAAAGTGAGCATTTTTGGGACTTCCCTGGTGGCACAGTGGTTAAAAATCCACCTGCCAATGCAGGGGACACAGGTTCGAGCCCTGGTCCAGGAAGATCCCACATGCCACAGAGCAACTAAGCCTGTGCGCCACTACTGAGCCTGCACTCTAGAGCCCGCAAGCCACAACTATGGAAGGCTGCACACCTAGAGCCCGTGCTCGGCAGCAAAAGAAGCCAGCACAATAAGAAGCCTGCGCACAGCAACGAAAAGTAGCCCGCACTCGCCGCAACTAGAGAAAGCCTGCATGCAGCAACAAAGACCCAATGTAGCCAAAAATAAATTTTTAAAAAAAGTGAGCATTTTTATTCCTGAAGAGTTTTTAGTGAGAATAAAAACAGAGACAAAGAGAAATGTTTAAATCCAGAAATTACTCAGGAATATGAGCTAATCCAAAATACAAAGCAGAGTTTTTCAGCTTGTATATTTGTGATATTTGTACTATGAAAACAAAAATTCCTAGCATGATATACACACATGCAACTACACACATATATAATTTTGAATTTTAGAATGGTTTCTGTTGTTATTGTTTTAATTGGAAGAAAATGGGTTGGAGAACTAGGGAAACAACAGTTTCTTGGGATGTTAACATTGAGTTATCAGCAAATCTAGATAAGGCAATGTCAACTGAACTCCATCTTCAGTAAGAATAGAAAATAGTAATATTAGTTGTCTACTGTTCCAGAAAAAAAGTTGTGTGTTTCTTTTCTAAGTAATAATCCTCAGTGTGAATGTTTATTTCTAGGAAACAATTAAGTAAATAGTAAAAAAAAATGTTCATTGTTGATTTACAAGGAGGGATTTTTATAAAAATCACCATATTTTATTTTATTTTTCTCTAGAAATGTTGGTGTCTTGTAGACAGCCTGGGTTTAGGTTTCTTTACCATATGAGAAATAGTTATTTAAACAAAACTCAGAGTTTGATCCTTAGCTATCGAATTAAATACTGTGCGTATTCGAAAGCATTATTCAAAAGTAGTTTAGAAATACGAGCACTTTTAGACAAATAGATGATTGCTTAATTGCTGATTACGTTGCCTAGGCTTTTTTTGCTGCTGTTTAAGCAGTAAAATTTACGTTACTCCAAGTATTTCTTTAAAGCTCACTGTTTGGGAATGTGGGATCTTAAATATTATATGTACATTATTCATGTGTTATAATGAACAATATTTTACAGCTACCTTGACAAATGTGAGAGTAGATATATCATCACATATAGTCTTAACTGTTTTTGGAAAGTTATTATTTTTTAAAATATGTTTTTTTAAAAAAAGTAAATTTATTTATTTATTTATGGCTGCATTGGGTCTTCGTTGCCGTGCACAGGCTTTCTCTAGTTGTGGTAAATAGGGGCTACTCTTTGCTGCAGTGCTTGGGCTTTTCACTGCAGTGGCTTCTCTTGCTGTGGAGCACAGGCTCTAGGCACACGGGCTTCAGGTTGTGGCACACAGGCTTAGTTGCTCCACGGCATGTGGGATCTTCCCGGACCAGGGCTCGAACCCGTGTCCCCTGCATTGGCAGGAGGATTCTTAACCATTGTGCCACCAGGGAAGTCCCTTAAATATGGTTTTTATGTTTTCCATAATATACAATATTTTTCTGTTCTCATTCATAAACACGAAAACACGTTAGAGGTGGGCACAAATGTTCCTTTTGTGAGCTCACTGGAAAACTGACTAAAGCACTTTCAATTTGTAGAACGTATTACTTGTCAGATTTTTTGGCTCTTCATACAATTTAGAAGCAACTCTCTGATTATGGTAAACACTAATTTCCAAAATTTTAATGATGACTTTAGTTGTCAAACCTCATTTGAAGTGAAGCTTGTGAAAGAGATAAAGTTGTGGGTCTTTCCTTTTCCTTTTCTTTTCCTCTACAGTCATTCCAAGGTAGAAATGCTTACTCTGCCTGGATTTCCACTTGTCCACATAGCCTTTGAGTCCCTTGGTATATGTGAAAAATGAAAAGCTACAATCAGCGAAGAATACTTTAGGTGGGCGTACTTGGTTATGTGTGCACGTGCTGTAAACACTGAACAGTGGCACCCAAACTCTCCTTCTATGCTGCATGGATGACTGGTCAACGTGTCAGCCAAAAACAAGAACAATGTTACACCCTCAGAAGCCCCTCTTCCCTGTGTCAGACAGATCTTACCCCTCCTGTTTATTTTGCCGGCAAAGGCTTGCTAAATAGCATTTGGAGAGGACGATATCTTTTCCTTCTGACAAAGTTGTATCATCCCCTATAAATTGCCCCCTGGATCAGCATCATCACAGAACCACAGTAGAAAAAAACAGAGAAGCGTGGGGCAAGAAAGGTGTGAAGCTAATAGGAGTAGAATGTGCCAGGTACTGCCTAAATCATAAGTTCACAGACACCCCAAAAAACACCACCAGATGCGATCCTGCTCACCAAAAAGACAAGATCTAGGCTCATTCACCAGAATACAGACACCAGTCCCCTCCACCAGGAAACCTAAACAACCCACTGAACCAAATTTACCCACTGGGGGCAGACAACAAAAACAACGGGAACTATGAACCTGCAGACTGGAAAAAGGTTGTCCCAAACACCGTAAGTTAAGCAAAATGAGAAGAGAGAGAAACATGCAGCAGATGAAGGAGCAAGGTAAAAACCCTTCAGACCAAAAAAATGAAGAGGAAATAGGCAGTCTACCTAAAAAAGAAGTCAGAGTAATGATAGTAAAGATGATCCAAATTCTTGGAAATAGAATGGAAAAAATACAACAAATGTTTAATAAGGACCTAGAAGAACTAAAGAGCAAACAAACAATGATGAACAACACAAAAAATGAAATTAAAAATTCTCTACAAGGAATCAATAGCAGAATAACTGAGGCAGAAGAACGAATAAGTGGCCTGGAAGATAAAATAGTGGAAATAGAGCAGAATAAAGAAAAAAGAATGAAAAGAATTGAGGACAGTCTCAGAGACCTCTGGGACAACGTGAAACACACCAACATTCGAATTATGGGGTGCCAGAAAAAGAAGAGAAAAAAAAAGGGACTGAGAAAATATTTGAAGAGATTATAGTTGAAAACTTCCCTAATATGGGAAAGGAAATAATCAATCAAGTTCAGGAAGTGCAGAAAGTCCTATACAGGATAAATCCGAGGAGAAACATTCCAAGACACATATTAATCAAACTATCAAAAATTAAGAACAAAGAAAAAATATTGAAAGCAGCAAGGGAAAAGCAACAAACAACATACAAGGGAATCCCCATAAGGTTAACAGCCGATCTTTGAGCAGAAACTCTGCAAGCCAGAAGGGAGTGACAGGACATATTTAAAGTGATGAAAGGGAAAAACCTACAACCAAGATTACTCTACCCAGCAAGGATCTCATTCAGGTTTGATGGAGAAATTAAAACCTTTACAGACAAGCAAAAGCTAAGAGAATTCAGCATCACCAAACCAGCTTTACAAGAAATGCTAAAGGAACTTCTCTAGGCAGGAAACAGAAGAAAAGGAAAAGACTTACAATAACAAACCCAAAACAATTAAGAAAATGGTAATAGGAACATATCTATAATTACCATAAAGGTAAGTGGATTAAATGCTCCAACCAAAAGACATAGACTGGCTGAATGGATACAAAAACAAGACCTGTATATAACCTGTCTACAGGAGACCCACTTCAGATGTAGGGACACATATAGACCGAAAGTGAGGGATGGAAAAAGACATTTCATGCAAATGGAAATCACAAGAAAGCTGGAGTAGCAATACTCATATCAGACAAAATAGACTTTAAAACTAAGACTATTAGAAGAGACAAAGAAGGACACTACATAATGATCAAGGGATCAATCCAAGAAGAAGATATAAAAATTGTAAATATTTATGCACCCAACATAGGAGCACCTCAATACATAAGGCAAAGGCTAACAGCCATAAAATGGGAAATTGACAGTAACATAATAATAGTAGGAGACTTTAACACCCCACTTTCACCAATGGCCAGATCATCCAAAATGAAAGTAAATAAGGAAACACAAGCTATAAAAGACACATTAGATCAGATAGACTTAATTGATATTTATAGAACATTCCATCCAAAAACAACAGAATACACTTTCTTCTCAAGTGCTCATGGAACATTCTCCAGGATAGATCGTATCTTGGGTCACAAATCAAGCCTTGGTAAATTTAAGAAAATTGAAATTGTATCAATTATCTTTTCTGACCACAATGCTGAGAGTACATATCAATTACAGGAAGAAATCTGTAAAAAATACAAACACATGGAGGCTAAACAATACACTACTAGATAACCAAGAGATCACTGAAGAAATCAAAAATACCTAGAAACAAATGACAATGAAAACACAATGACCCATAAAACCAGACAGAGATGTCACCAAAAAAGAAAACTACAGGCCAATATCACTAATGAACATAGATGCAAAAATCCTCAACAAAATACTAGCAAACAGACTCCAACAGCACGTTAAAAGGATCACACACCATGATCAAGTGGGGTTTATCCCAGGAATGCAAGGAGAAAAACCATATGATCATCTCAATAGGTGCAGAAAAAGCTTTTGACAAAATTCAACACCCAGTTATGATAAAAACCCTGTAGAAAGTAGGCATAGAGGGAACTTATCTCAGCATATTAAAGGCCATATATGACAAACCTACAGCCAACATCGGTCTCAATGGTGAAAAACTGAAACCATTTCCACTAAGATCAGGAACAAGACAAGGTTGCCCACTCTCAACACTATTATTCAACATAGTTTTGGAAGTTTTAGCTACAGCAAACAGAGAAAAAAAAAGAAATAAAAGGAATACAAATCAGAAAAGAAGAATATACCCTGAGAAAACCATAATTCAAAAAGATTCATGTACCACAATGTTCATTGCAGCTCTATTTACAGTAGTCATGACATGAAAGCAACCTAAGTGTCCCTTGACAGTTGAATGCATAAAGAAGATGTGACACATATATACAGTGGAATATTACTCAGCCATAAAAAGAAATGAAATTGAGTTATTTGTAGTGAGGTGGACGGACATAGAGACTGTCATACAGAGTGAAGCAAGTCAGAAAGAGAAAAATAAGTACTGTATGCTAACACATATATATGGAATCTAAAAAGAAAAAAGAAAAAGATTCTGAAGAACCTAGGGAAAAGACCGGAATAAAGACGCAGGCGTAGAGAATGGACTTGAGGGCAAGGGGAAGGGGAAGGGGAAGCTGGGGCGAAGTGAGAGAGTTGCATGGACATATATACACTACCAAATGTAAAATAGATAGCAAGTGGGAAGCAGCTGTGTAGCACAGGGAGATCAGCTCGGTGCTTTGTGACCACCTAGAAGGGTGGGATAGGGAGGGTGGGAGGGAGATGCAAAAGGGACGAGATTGGGGGTTATATGGATATGTATAGCTGATTCACTTTGTTATACAGCAGAAACTAACACACCATTGTAAAGCAATTATACTGCAAAAAAGATGGTTTTTTTTTAAAAAAAAGAAAGCAAGAAGAATGTGCCATGTATCTGAATAAAAGTAATGTCCTCTCCCGGCGATTGCTTTTTTTCTTTTCGTTTGAGCAGAAAAGTTGCTCCCTAGAAAGCAGTCTTACTTTTACTCGGTTTGGTCAAAGGAAAGTTTCAGTGCAGAACATCCTGCAGCTCATGACCTCTCTGTCAGAGTCAGTTTAGGAAGGTCATAATCTGCAGCCCTTGATGGTCTAAGACTGTTCTGGGAAGGAGCAGAGGTGGGAGAGATGTGGAGAGAGGATGTGGAAGTCACAAGAGAACTACCCCCTGTCCTCTTCTATGGCTGCCCAGAGGACCCCTCTGTGTGAGATGGCCCTCCTCTGTGCTGGGGAGATGGCAGTACCACAGGGGTCTCCACTTGTACGGCCTTTTAGCAGAGTATTTCCTTGGATCTCACTTAATGGAAGTCATGCAGGCACATGATAAAAATTCAAATCATATAAAAAGATATGCAGAGAGAATAATTCTTCCTCTCACTTTTTCTTTTTTTTTTTTTAGCAGAGAAAGTTTTATTTCAGGGCCAAGCAAGGGAAAAGGATGGCTAGTGCTCAAAAACCTGAACCCCCCGGGTGGTTTTCAGAGAGAAGTTTTTACAGGGAAAATTTGGGGTGAGGGCTGCAGAGTGTGTGACTGTCTTCTGATTGGTTGATGTTGAGGTAACAGGGCGGTGCTCCAGGAATCTTGCCTTCAGCCTGAAGTTGCCATCCTTCACCTGGGTGGGGGGCTTAGTTCTGCAGAAGGACTCAAAGATATTGTTATGTATATTCCTTGAGGAGGAACCAGGAGCCTGCCCCAAGGCTGCACTTTAGGTTTCAAGTCTGCTCCTCCTTTGTTTCTGCATTCCCTCCCTTCACTGATAAGCAACTGTTTGAATCTGCCCTTTGGAACTCAGTTAAGGTCAAGGAAGCTGAAGGAAGCCTATTTCCTACAAGAAATGGGAGACACAGAAAGGATTTGTACCCTGGGAGGACCCCGCAGGGTCCTGCTCAGTTTCAACATCACACTCTTTTTTTGGCTTCTTGCCACTTATTAGCTGCTCCATCTCAATGTCCCTCTTCTGTCTCTCCTCTTTTTTTCTGACTTCTAAATGTCTGAGTGTCTCCAGGCTCTGTTTCGGCCTCTTTGTTCTTTCTTATTCACTAAGACATCTCATTCAGTCCTATGGCTTTAAATACCATCTGTAGGCTGATCATTCTGAAATGTACATTTCTATCCTCAGATTCTCTCTTGAATTTCAGACTTGTATTTCCAACTGCCTACTTAGCATTTGGATCTCTAAAAGAAATCTCAGACTCAACATGTCGAAAACCCAGCTGTTGATTTCTTGCCAAACTGCTCCTTCACAGTCTTCTGCATCCCTGAGTCACTTTTGATTCTTTCTTTCTAACCTTCCACATTTAATCTATCAAAACAGATCCTTGGGCTTCCCTGGTGGCGCAGTGGTTGAGAGTCCGCCTGCCGATGTAGGGGACACGAGTTCGTGCCCCGGTCTGGGAAGATCCCACATGCTGCGGAGCGGCTGGGCCCGGGAGCCATGGCTGCTGAGCCTGCGCATCTGGGGCCTGTGCTCCGCAACGGGAGAGGCCACAACAGTGAGAGGCCCGCGTACCGCAAAAAAAAACCCCCCCAAAACAGATCCTTGATCCATTCTCTTTTCTCCAAGCCACCACCATTTCTCAATGAACAGCTACAAAATTTGCCTGCTTTCGCATCTGCCCTGCCTATATTTTCCACAAGAAGCCAGAGTAATCACTTAGCAACTTAAATTAGGTAAAAATAGTCCCTTGATTAAAACCTTCCACCAGCTTCCCATGATACTTCAAATAAAATCTAAATTCCTTAACCTTACCTTCAAAGTCCTACGTGACCTGGACACTGTCTACGTCTCTGATATAGTTTTGTTCCCTTTTCTCCTTTGCCCATTCTGTTCCAGCTGCACTGGTCTGCTTTGGATTCTTCCAACCCAGGAAGCCACTTCTTTCCCTTGATTTTTCACGTGGCCTTAGTGTTCCCGGTGAATTTAAGGTTCTTGCTTCATTAGGAGAGAATTCAGAGATGAAGTGACAGGTAAGACATGGATTTATTTAGAGAGAAACACACTCCTCAGGCAGAGTGTGAGCCATCTCAGAAGGTGAGAGAGCTTTGAAATATGGTGTGGTTAGTTTTTATGGGCTGGGTAATTTCATAGGCTAATGAGTGGGAGGATTATTTTAATTATTTCGGAGAAAGGCCAGGGATTTCCAGGAATTGGGCTACTGCCCACTTTTTGGACTTTGATGGTCAGCCTCAGAACTGTTATGGCACTGGTGGGTGTATCATTTAGCATGCTAATGTATTACAATGAGTGTATAATGAGGCTCAAGGTCCACTGGAAGTCGAACCTTCTGCCATCTTGGACCTAGCTGGTTCTAAACAGTTTTTGTCGTGTCCTATGGCCATGTCATTCTTTTAAAGGTTGTGCCCTGCCCCCTTCCCTCCTGTTTCATTAGCAAGCCTAAAGGGCATCTCTTCATAAAGGTTTCCCTGACCACTCATTCTAAAGGTACTCAAACCCTATCATATCATCTTTTGTTAATTGTCTGCATAACACTTTTATCTACCAGATAATTTTGTGTTGATTGGCATTATCTGTCCCAACTAGAAAGTGATCAGAAACCTTGTTTTGTTCATTCTTGTGTCCCCTGCATAATTTGACATAATACTCAGGAATCATCCACAGAATGTTGGATCTGAGAGTCTGAGGTGCAGTTGAAGAGGTTGGAGATGTTATCAGCTGAAACATTATGCAATACTTTCCCAAGACTACTGATCTATCTTCCAAGTATTTCTCTGTTCCACCGCTTTCCCTCCATCATCCAAGAGATGGAGAAGGTGCAAAGGTGTCGTCACCTCTTTCCAGGATTACTTGCACAGTTTTCCCGCTGATCTCTCTGCATTCCAGCTGTCCCCTCCAATCCATTCTCCACTTCAGTTTTCAAATCACAAGTCTCATGTGTTACTCTCCTGCTTGAAACTCTTCAAAGGCTCCCAATTATCTGCAAGATAGTCATTTGCCTAACGTAGAATACAAGGGCAACTCCTCTCTCCATGGTCTTCTCATGCCTTATTCTCCAGGAACACCCAACTACTTGCAGGTCTCTGTGAATACTTTGCTTTTCCTCATCTCTGTGTCTTTGCTCTTGCTTTCCACTCTGCCTTGGAATGTCTGTCCCTTAGAAGCTGTGTGATCTTGGGACATTACTTATTTTTCTGAACCTTAGTTTCCTAATAGTCATAATTCTTCACAGGGGCAGCATGAGGGCCAAGTGGTATAAAATATAGAGAATAAAGTACATGCCTGGTATACAGCATGTGCTCAACAAACTACATTTTTTTATTAGCCATGTGAATATTAACAACGACACTATATAATAATATTGTGGAGCTAGTATAGGATTTCTGATAGTTTCTTGACCGCTTGCCTTGGGGAAAGTAACCAGATCTGGTTAAAAATTCAAACTACCAGCTCTGATTCTCTGATCCTCTGATTTAGCTCTTTCTCTGTCCTGCCTGGAAACTTTGCCATTCACATAACTCTCACCCCATGATTCTCAAATCTGCAGAGACAAGATAAGCTCTTGTTTCTCATCGGGCCCTGGGGCTCTCCCTGGCTGTACACCCAGGTGAAGGGTCAGTTGAGATTACCCAGCTTTCCCATGTCTTGGGATTGGAAATGAAAACTTTGAGGTTTTTCTCCAATCTTTCCCATGGACTTGCTAAACAACCAGGCTTCAGTGACTTGCAGAAGCCTCCAAGAGGTGGCCTCTTGGCAGAGGGATGCTCATAACAACAGGGTAAATGGGTCCTGCTGAGTTCAAAGCACTTTGACACCAGTTGTCTTGCTATCACTGCAAAGGGGGTTAGGCATCTACCTAGCATCTTGTAGACTTTGAGACATGAAGAAGGATAATGACCTGTTATGAACTTCCAAGGTGTGGTGGGAATGGTGAGGAAAGGGCTTTGGGGCCAGTGACATGGTTTAGCCTGGAGTGTTCCAGAGGAACACAAAGCAGACTGGATCGGAAGGGGACCCAGGTGAGCAAGTTCTCCTGGTGATTTTAATATACTTTCAGGCTTTAGCTGCTCTGAACTCTGTGAATTTCAAACAATCTAATAGTCAGTTTGGTTAATACATTCATTTACATAGAGACTTTAAAAACTAAGCCAGTGATTACCTACCGAATACCTACCATATGCTAAATACTGAGTTAAGTGCTGTGGAAAATTCTGAGATTAATCATGGTGTCTGCCCTTTAGGAACTCATAGTCTGGTGGGGGATATCAGACCTCTAGATCAATAACTGAAATAGAGGGTGGAAAGTGATAATGATTCAAGATAAATATAAATAAACTGTAAAGCGAGTTCAGAAGAGGGAGAACTATTCAACAGCCAGTGAAAGATCTGAAGCTGAATTTTAGAGCAAGAAATTTGCACTAAACTTAAAGGATTAGAGATGGAACATGCCACGTGGAACTGTGGCAGAAAAGCCTGGGTGTGTATAGAACTGCCACAAGTTTTGTTTGGTGCACAAAAGAGATTGGAAAGATAGATGGAAACTAGATCGTAGGGGTCGTTATGGTCTGTGTAAGAAGTTTGGACCTTATTCTGCAGGCAGTGAGCAGTGCAGCAGCAGTGCAACCTGATGAGATGAGTGTTTTAAGAGGAGCTGGATGTAGAATGTAGGACAGGAGGATGGAAAGGATGGGATGTGGAGGACATTATGCAGTTGTTAAGTTAGTTCAGGCTGGTGGGATGGAGAGGAGTGGGCAACCTGGACAGAAGTTTTGGGTAGAATTAGCACAACTTTGCAACTGATTATGAAAAGAAACATGGGACAGACATGAATCGAAAATACTATGGGGACTTCCCCGGTGGTCCAGCAGTTAAGACTCCGCCCTCTCAATGCAGGGGGCCTGGGTTCGATCCCTGGTCAGGGAAGTAGATCCCACATGCCGCAACTAAACATCCTGCATGCCACAACTAAGACTCGGTGCAGCCAAATAAATAAATATTTTAAAAAATACTATGAAGTTTCCAAGCATGGGTGGCTGAGGAGATTGTGGGACGAATAGCAGGTACAGAAGGCAAAGCATATTTGGAAGGAAATGGGAGGAGTTCAGTTTTGGACAAGAGGAGTTTGAGGTGGAAATTCAGACTTTAGAGTATGGGAGGGAAATGGCTCTGGAGATGTAGAATACAAGATTGTCTGTACTGAATAGAAAACAAAGCAGTAGAATTCAATAAGATTTCAGAGGAAGGAGGGAGGTCTATTCTTTATGGAGAAAGAATGAGAACCAGTGTGAAAACAACTCTGTACTCTGGGGTCAGAGAGACCTGAGTTTGAACCCTAGCTCTGCCACATACTTTTTGTGTGACCTTGGACAAGCTACTTAACCTCTCTAAGCCTCAGTCTACTCATCTGTAAAATGGGATAGAAAATAGCATTTTCCTTGGAGGAGATGTGAGGATTAAATAAGATGATATATGTAAAATATTTAGAATGGTACCTGGCATATGTTCAATAAAAGCTAGATATTTCCAAAAATTTATTACCACTAACAATATTACCACTAATTACCACTAATAATAATGGGAATGATTGTGGACAGACACTTGGGGGCACTGACATTTTTGGGGGGGTGGAGGAAGAGAAGTCAGAGAAGAAGATAGGAAGAAACAATGGAAGATCAATGGATAATGATTTTGTAACATAAGGAGAGAGTTTCACAAGGACTTGATGGCCACTGTTATCAATTGAAATGAGAAGTTAATGTAGATGAGTAAAGAGAAAACACCATTAAATTTTTTAAAAATTATTTATTTATTTATTTTTGGCTGCATTGGGTCTTCGTTGCTACGTGTGGGCTTCCTCTAGCTGCGGTGAGCAGGGGTTACTCTTCTTTGCAGTGCGTGGGCTCCTCATTGCAGTGGCTTCTCTTGTTGAGGAGCACGGGGTCTAGGCATGCAGGCTTCAGTACTTGTGGCATGCGGGCTCAGTAGTTGTGGCTCGTGGGCTCTAGAGCACAGGCTCGGTAGTTGTGGCCCACGGGCTTAGTAGCTCTGCGGCATGGGGGATCTTCCCAGACCAGAGCTTGAACCCGTGTCCCCTGCATTGGCAGGCAGACTCTAAACCACTGCGCCACCAGGGAAGCTCAACACCATTAAATTTGGAAGAAGAGAGTATTAGTTTGCTAGGGCTTCTATGACAGAACTACAAACTAGGTGGGTTAAACAATAGAAATGTATAGAATCACAATTCTGGTGGCTAGAAGGCCAAGATCAAGGTGTTGGCAGGGTTGGTTCCTTCTGAGGGTATGAGAAAGAATCTGTTACATGCCTCTCCCTTAGCTTCTGGTGGTTTGCTGGCAATCTTGCCATTCCTTAGCTTGTAGACACAACACCCCAATCTCTGCTTTTGTCATCAGATGGCATTCTCTCTGTGTGCATGTCTGTGTCCAAATTTCCCCTTTTTATCAGGACACCAGTCATATTATATTAGGGCCCACCCTACTCCAGGATGACCTCACCTTAACTAATTATATCTACAAGAACCCTATTTCCAAATAAGGTCACATACTGAGATACTGGGGGTTAGAACTGCAACATATGAATTTTTCTGGGGGGGTGGGGCACAGTTCCACTTGCCACAGGGAAGGTGGCCTTTGGGAGAACAGTTTTAGCAGAGACCAGATTATACATAGGACAATAGAAGTCAGGAAGTGGAACTCTGTGGTGGAAGGGTAACAGAAGAGCATGGGACTAATTGAAGTAGATTGACCGTGAAGGCAGAGAAAATGTTTATACTGAGGACAAAGCAAAACGGATGTCTGAGCAATAACATGTGTCCATGTCCAAGTCCAGAGGGTGGACTTTTCTGTACTCTCCTGCCTGGCACCCCCCCAACTCTTTTCTTTTGTTTTTGCCTGGATTATATGAAGAATTGGTTTATCTCTCCAGTTGGCTCATGAAAAAAATTGTCACTGAGAGAGAAAGAAAGCAAGCACATGCAAGCAACCCTGATTTATATTATACTACAGAAATATAATGAGGGAAGGAGAAACGAAGTCCTCCTTTGGGTATAACCAGAGCATATGCACTCAGAGTATTTCAGGATTTCTTTTAAAATTCCTTTTTTTCCCCCCAAAGAAGATATGTAGCTTAGAATGAAGAACATTTCCTTTGAGAAAAAGCTTTAAAGATAGTAATAATCTTAATTAAATAGTCTTTCATATTCAGAAGGGAACAAAATTATAAATGTACATGCAACTTTCTAAACCGTATGTTCTTTTTAATGATATTAATATATCCCTAGAGATAACAGTAAAGCTTCTTCCTAAATAGGTAGTATTTTATTAAAGTGAATGAAATTTCATGTTAGTTTGAACATCATTTTCAAGAATTAAATAGTAATCATAGTCTCAGATAAAGTGGGTTTCACTTTCTTCTATGGAAATTATTGGTGCTGGTCAAAAACTAGTTTTAGGATGAAGGAAACAACGAGTCTCCTTGCTAAATGAAGACAATTCAAATTCCCTGAGATCTTGCCAAGCATGACCATGTTATTGATGATTCTGTTTATGCCAAGATAGCTATCTTAAGTAAAAATTTAAATAATAAAAATAAAAATAATTTAAAATTTGTATAAATCTAACTTTTGCAATTGACTGTTTTAATCAAACAAGTCAAAATAATTTACATTTATGGATTCAGCCTTAATTAACCTCTAAGGGCATAGTATGGAGCCGTGGCATGAGGACTCAGGCTGGAAGCAGAAAGACTTGAGTTCAAACCCTGGTTCTAAGACTAAAGAAAAAAGAGATGAAAAAGTATGTAAAATTGGAAATGATGGAGATTAAAATAACTGTACATATAAATTCCCCAAAGGAATAAACTGAAGTGAAAAATATAAATGTACCAATTACCAAACATGATGCTGGAAAAGCGATTAAAAAGCTAAGATTGAAGAAGGCAACAGGACCAGACAGATTCACAATTGAGTTTTTTTCCTTATTTTTAAAGAATACATAGTTCAAATGTTTTATAAACTAGTCTATGTCATAGACAATGATCACATATGAATGTAGATGCAAACTTGCTAAAATATTAGCAAATAGATTCTATTAATGTATCTAAGAGTAGTACAAGAAGTACAGTTTATTCCAAGAATGCAAATATAGTTCAGTACTGGAAATCTATCAGCATAATCCATTAATCAACAAGCTAAAGAAAAAAAAATCAACTTATCAATTGAAAAGACATTTGAAAATTTATCAACTATTCCTAAAAAATACTCTGAATAAAATAAAGATTATTTACCAGAAATGAACAGCAAATATTATCCTAAATGGTAAAATGGTAAAACCATTTCAGTTCAAACCAAGAACTAGACAGGAATGCCTACTCTCCCCATTATTATTTAACATTGTCTTGGAGGTTCTTGCAAATATAATAAACAGATAAAATAATCGGTAAAAATACTGGGAAAGAGGAGAAGAACAATCTCTTTTTCTGACCATATGATTATATACATGGAAAATCCAGGAAGCTGTAGTAAAAAACTTCTTAGAATTAATAAGATAATTTGGCTAGCTGTCCAGCTGCAAGATAAATATATAAAAATCAGCAATTTTTATCTATTATAAAAATAAACAGCTACAAATGGAAATGTTAACAAAATAATAACAACAAAAGTATAAAATAAAAAGAAATTTAACAAGAAAGGTATAGGACTTATATGAAGCAAATAATTCATTAGAAGTTGTGTGTCTTATAGAGGGACACAAAACAAGATATAAACAAATAGAAATACCATGTTTTTGGATGGGAAGACAATATTAAAATGGCTAAATCTTCCAAAATTAATATATGAATTTAATGCATTTTTTAATGCAGTTAGGACTCCAGTGGCTTTGGAGTGAGGAGGATTCAATAAAATAATATTAAAGTTTATATAGAAAAATAAATGCCCAAAGATGGTGCAGAAAAATATGATAAAAAGACTAGTGAGAGAGGATTTACAAGATGTCAGAACACACTATAAATTAAATGTTGTATTGGCATAGGAATAGGTAACTAGATCAGTAGAATAAAATAAATAATCTGGAAATAGATCCTGAAATGTATAAGCGTCATCTATATTAGAAAATTGATAGTTTAGTTCTGTGGGAAAAGGATACATTTTATAATGAATGATCCTGGCAAAACTGGCTATCCATTTGGAAGAAAAACTTGGACCTCTATCTTGTGTATGAAGCAGCACTAAAAGCCCCCAGAATCAAGATGAATGGGAAACCATCCTAATAAACACATTTTGGATAAAAAGTAAAATAACATAAAATAAATAAATAACTAGTTTTTATATCTACCTTTAATAGATAATTAAAGATAGATGTAAAAACTAAATATAAAAAAATTAAACTATAATATCTTGCAAGATATTCTGGGAGACTACATTCCCGGATTTTATGAGCATTGCTAGTGATGAGGAAAGACCCTTGTAAGCAGAAGCTTGATCATATTTAACTATATAAAAATTCACACTCTTGTATGGTGAAGATATCATGGGCAAAGTCAATAGACAAACGACGAATTTGGAAAAAATAATTGTAATGCAAGTGACAGGTAGAAGATTTGTTATGAAAATATACCAAGAACTCTTACACAAGGCAAGCAAAAGATAAACTATCTCATAAAAAATGGTCCAGTCATATAAATAGGCATTTTGGGGAAGAGCAAATTCAGTTGCCAGTAAACATACGAAAAGGTGCTCAAATTCATTAGTAGTTAGAGAAATGCAAATTAAAGTAATAATGAGGTTATTCATTACCTCTACCTGATTGTTAGAAAGAAACAGTAGTGCCAACTACTGGGATGTAGAGAAAAAGGTACTTGTATACTTTGCCAAAGGAAATATGAATTATTTCAGTCCTTTTGGAAGGAGATCTGGCAACTTCTTCTAAAAATAAAAATATATCTTTTCTTCAACCTAGCGTTCTCTTGAAGACTTTCTTTTATACAAATGAACCCATCCTGATTTGAAAGGATTTCTGTAAGCTACTGTGTTTTTTTGTTCTCTCTCTCTCTCTTTTTTCTTGGCTACAGAAAGCTTTATTTTTCCCATTTGGTCCAAGGCTTGGGAGAGGGCTCCAGGGCAGTTAAAAAGCTGCGAGAGGGTTTCCCTGGTGGCGCAGTGGTTGAGAGTCCGCCCGCCCATGCAGGGGTCACGGGGTCATGCCCCGGTCCAGGAAGATCCCACATGCCGCGGAGCGGCTAGGCCCGTGAGCCGTGGCCGCTGAGCCTGCGCGTCCGGAGCCTGTGCTCCGCAACGGGAGAGACTGCAGGCAGAAGCCCTGACGCCAGAGGGGCTCCTCAGAGGCCGCTGGGCTCCAGAGGCTCGCTAGTCACGATTGAGGGCGAGCCTTTCAAAGAGGTACTCGTCCAGCCCAGCCTGGGGACCAGCCAGCCTGCGGAGGTTGGTCAGGTGATCGCCCATCTTCTTGACGGCTTTTACCTGCTCATCTAGGAAGTGGCTCTCCAGGAAGTCACAGAGGTGGGGGTCTGCGCGGGCAGAACCCACGGCATGCAGATCCAGAAGGGCCTGGTTCAGGTTCAGGTTCAGGTTCTTCTCCCTGAGAACGGCGGCTTCCACAGCGTCTTGGGTTTTACCCCACTCATCTTGCTATGGCTTCTGCCCGTCCTGGAAAATGGCGTGGCAGCCGCACTGGTTTTGCATTTTCTAGAGACGCTCGGCGCCCTCGTGCTTCTGCTCTGTCAATTCATGGAAAAAGTGGACCATGCCCTCCAGAGCCACATTGTCGCGGTCAAAATAGAAGCCCAGAGAGAGGTAAGTGTAGAAGGCCCGCAGGGGCACGTTGGCCAGGCGATGGACAACGGCCTCCACCCCAGGGGAAAAATTCTGACGAATTTGGGAGCTCATGTTAACGGGTAATAAGGAGCTAAGCTCAGAAAATGGTGTTAGCTTGTCCTGGAGGCCGAGGATAGCTGAGTGGCTGGTTCCCGAGGTTGCGACTGGCAAAAGGGTTGGTGGGTGGTTGGAGACTGGAGAAAGGGGCGTTGCTGGGTCTAATCTGGTCAAACACCGTGGAAGTAAGAGACAGAGCTGGGGACTGATGAGTGCACTGCAAGACTAAGATATTGTTAAGTGAGAAAAACAAGGTGCCAGGAAATGTAGATAATATGATTCAATTTTTATAAGAGAAAACTTCCCTGGAGGTCCAGTGGTTAAGAATCCGTCTTGCAATGCAGGGGACGCTGGTTCGGTCCCTGGTCGGTGAACTAAGATCCCACATGCCTCGGGTGCAACTACTGAGCCCGCACGCCACAGTGAAAGATCCCGCGTGCCACAACAAAGACCCCATGCACCAAGGGGGAAACTCGGCAGTGGGTGGGGATGGTGGTGTGCTGAATTGGGCGATTGAGATTGACATGTATACACTAATGTGTATAAAACTGATGGCTAATAAGAACCTGCAGTATAAAAAAACAAGCAAAAAACCATCTAATACTAAACTTTCTTTGGGTTATTTGTATGGAAATATGTTAATATAAATGTTTCAGACATTACATGGAATTTCTAAAAATCTTAAAAAAAGACCCCATGCAGCCAAAAAATAAATAAATATTTTTTAAAAAGTCAAGAAAAGGGGCTTCCCTGGTGGCGCAGTGGTTGAGAGTCCGCCTGCCAATGCAGGGGACACGGGTTCGTGACCAAGTGCAGGAAGATCCCACATGCCGCGGAGCGGCTGGGCCCGTGAGCCATGGCCGCTGAGCCTGCGCGTCCGGAGCCTGTGCTCTGCAACGGGAGAGGCCACAACAGTGAGAGGCTCGCATACCGCAAAAAAAAAAAAAAAAGTCAAGAAAAGATAATATGATTCAATTTTTATAAGAGAAACAATGAAAAGCTTCCCCCACTCTGAATATGAAGGTGTGAGATTATATAAATATGGAGAAATACATGGTCAGATTCATGCTAGGTTATTGACATGAGTTTTCTGTGGTATTGCATAGAGAGGGGAAGTTAGTAAACCAAATATAATGTCATCAACAATTTTCTGTGCAATATATTTACTTCTTTTTCCAATTAAAATTTTTATTTTACTGAAATTATTTGTCTGAAGGTCAATTTTTTTTCATATATATTTTTCGACAAAGACTCAACTAATTAGCAATTTTTTTCCTACCTAGCTTGACTGGTTATAACTTTTGCTACTGTGAGTTTTCTTTTTGGCCATAACTTTTTGTTTGTTTGTTTTTCTTTTTTTTTGGCCATACCACAGGGCTTGTGGGATCTTAGTTCCCCCACCAGGGATGGAACCAGGGCCCCTGGCAGTGAAAGCGCTGAGTCTTTTTTTTTTTCCCCTAAATTTATTTATTTTTGTCTGCATTGTGTCTTTGTTGCTGCGCCTGGGCTTTCTCTAGTTGTGGTGAGCGGGGGGCTACTCTTCGTTGTGGTGCACGGGCTTCTCACTGTAGCAGCTTCTCTTGTTGCAGAGCACGGGCTCTAGGCGTACAGGCTTCAGTAGTTGTGGCATGCGGGCTCCGTAGTTGTGGCTCACAGACTCTAGAGCGCAGCCTCAGTAGTTGTGGCACATGGGCTTAGTTGCTCTGCGGCCTGTGGGATCTTCCCGGACCAGGGCTCGAGCCTGTGTCCCCTGCATTGGCAGGTGGATTCTTAACCACTGGGCCACCAGGGAAGTCCAAGCTCTGAGTTTTAACTGCTGGACTGCCAGAGAATTCCCAAGGCCATTACTTTTCATAAGTACAATTCCCCTGGATCAAATTATCAGATCAAAATTTTGAGTTCAAATTTTACTGTTTTCCGTAATACCTAAAAGATGTGATTCTTTTAGTCATTTAAAAATCAATAATAGATTTTCTTGTTTGAAGCTTTTGCCATTGCAATTTTTGTTTTAGATAGATTATTTCTGCAAGTAATATTTATTATGAATTGGATGTGTTAGTGACTTTATATTTCTTGGCCCAGAGCACAAAGCAAATACATAGAGCAAGGATGTCAGATCTAAACGCACAATGGGATGAAAATATCTTTGAGTTCGAAAGTTAGGGTCAAAATGCTCTTCTTTGTGCCTGACGTAGACTAAATGCTTGGTAATTACTAATTATTATTACTTGAGACTATAAATCAATCCTACTCTATTTAGCCATCCTCCTCTGTACAGGGTTTGTGGTTGAGATTAGGGAGACGACAGTTTGTGCAGAGCCGGGCCAGGTGTCAACAAGGTACCCTTACTAAGTGAGGCAGGCCAAGCAGGAGATGCAGTGGGACCTGGAGGTAATGCTCCAGGCTAAAGGGATGTTTGCTACTCAGCTTCCGCTAACTGTGGGTCCCATGTTGCCATATCCTTAGATTTTTTAACAATCTGAAAGTTCACATTTTCAGGTGAAATCTGATATTTAAGCATTGGTGGATAATTTGAATTTTATGAAACATATAATGGGCCAACATTATGTAGTTTCAGTGAAACACGTCTGCATACTACTTTTTTTTTTTAACATCTTCATTGGAGTATAATTGCTTTACAATGTTGTGTTAGTTTCTGCTGTATAACAAAGTGAATCAGCTATATGTATACATATATCCCCCTATCCCCTCCCTCTTGAGCCTCCCTATCCCACCCCTCTAGGTGGTCACAAAGCACCAAGGTGATCTCCCCGTGCTATGCATACTAGTTTCTGACTTCGGTGCGGCTCAGCCCAGGGCTGTCCTCATGTTCCCAGTGTTGGAAAATGCGACCTATTAGGAAAATGTCATCCTCTGTCTGCAAAGTCCCTCCTGCCAAGGAAATTTGGCTGTAACCCCAGGGTCAGATAAGTCAGGTGTGCCCTTGGTCCAGATCTGAAGGACAGAGATGAAGGGAAGTGTGCTGGGGAGGGATTTGTCTAGTTGCACCCCATAGACTCCCCCATGTATTTCAGAGCACCCGCTTGAAATAGTAGCATGGGATGTTGGCTGTCCAGCAGCAGGTGGCAGCATTAGAACAAAGATTGGCCATGCTAGACCCCATGATGCTCTCAATTCCTTCCTTATTTGTATATGAATAAGGGAAGGAATAGATTACCCCAGATCAGTTTTAGAGGGAAGAAAATTATTTGCCATACATTTTGAATTTAAAAAAAGATTTAAGCCCCTACTATATGTCGGCCTCTGGGCTGTGCATTTTCTCAACACTCATCTTGTTTAAGCCTCACAGCCTGTCATGCAGGCAATTATTCCTCCTGTTTTAAAGTTGGGGAAATTGAGTTTTAAAAGGCTAAAGGAATCTGCCCAGGGCTGTACTGTTTCTAAGAGGCAGAGTTGGGCCTGGAGCTAGATCTTTGACTCTTTTCATGAAATCACACCTGTCACTACCAGCCTTGTAGTCGTGTTGCTGTCTCAATCCTGTTGACATTTTGCCTGATTCATGCTCTTAAGAAACTCGGACTGTGTTCTGGGGCAGAGAAAGCCAGCATGGCAGAGTACATTTGCCCTAGATGCCAGCCAGGTGGTTATGCCCCAGAGCTGGTGGTTGAGAGAAGGTGAATCCTATTACGGAGAAACACCACATTTATGGTCTGGAGGATGGATGTAGAAATTTGATGTGTTTCTCCTTTTTTTATGTAAAAATTCCTGTGACAACAACAGATTACCTTTTCCCTTTCTTCTTATTGTTCAAAATGTTGGCATAGAAAATACGTTATCTAAGAAGTTTAATATTTCTTGTGATGAATGCGAGGGGCTGGCCGTCATTCCAGCCATTTGGTAATTGAAGTTGGAGGATGTTTGCACGACAGACCTACCCTCAGCTATTTCGTATGGTGTCAGACTGTGTTTGATTAACAAAGATTAATCTCCTGATTTTGTATAAATGGCTTAAGTCTGCTAAAAAATTTGCTAAATAAATCAGATCAACTAGCAAATTTCAGATTTTTTCTGGCTTAAGGCAGTGTTGAGTAGAGAACAGATTCAGTACTGTTCCCCTCTTCCTGTGTGACCTTGTGCAAATAACTCATTCTTCATTGATAAAGCAGGGGATGGATTGAATGACATCACAGGCTTCTTCCTGCTCTGCAGTCTGTCACTTTCTGGAGTCCCCATGGATCTGTATGGGAACATAACTAAGCCCCCTTCCACGAAAAGGAGCTGCAGAGGTGGGCACAGGGATTAGATAAGCCCTTCCACCTTCACAGGAATGATCCCAAGTCACTGGCTAGTTAGGAACCAACGAAAAAGAACACTATTACATGGCATTTAAAGAGCATGAACTTGAAATCAGACAGTTCTGATCCAGATCCTGGCTCCACTGGTTAATCTTTGGCAAAATCTGAATCTCTCTTTTCTTAGTAGATAGCTAAAGATTTGCTGTGAGTTTTATTTCTTTTTTATTTTTTTATAATTTTTATTGGAGTAGAGTATAATATAGTTACAATGTTTGGTTCAGGTGTACAGCAAAGTGAAACAATTATACGTATACATATATCCACTCTTTCTTTAGATTCTTTTCCCATATAGGTCACTACAGAGTATTGAGTAGAGCTCCCTGTGCTATACAGTAGGTCTTTATTAGTTATCCATTTTATATATAGTAGTGTGTATATATCAATCCCAATCTCCCAATTTATATTTTCCCCCCTTCCCCCCTTCCCCCCGGTAGCCATAAGTTTGTTTTCTACATCTGTGTCTCTATTTCTGTTTTTTAAAAAAATTAATTTATTTATTTATTTATTTATGGCTGCGTTGGGTCTTTGTTGCTGTGTGCTGGCTTTTCTCTAGTTGCGGTGAGTGGGAGCTATTCTTTGTTGCGATGGGTGGACTTCTCATTGCGGTGGCTTCTCTTGTTGCGGTGCATGGGCTCTAGGCACGTGGGCTCAGTCGTTGTGGCATGCGGGCTCAGTAGTTGTGGCTCACGGGCTCTAGAGCACAGGCTCAGTAGTTGTAGCTCACGGGCTCAGTTGCTCCGTGGCATGTGGGATCTTCCCGGACCAGGGCTGAAACCCATGTCCCCTGCACTGGCAGGCAGATTCGCAACCACTGCACCACCAGGGAAGTCCTCTATTTCTGTTTTGTAAATAAGTTCATTTGTACCATTTTTTTTTAGATTCCACATATAAGTGATATCATATGATATTTGTCTTTCTCTGTCAGACTTACTTCATTCAGCATGACAATCACTAGGTCCATCTGTCTTGCTGCAAATGGCATTATTTCATTTTTTTATGGCTGAGTAATATTCCATATGTACCACATCTTCTTTACTCACTCCTCTGTTGATGGATATTTAGGTTGCTTCCATGTCTTGGCTATTGTAAATAGTGCTGCAATGAACATTGGGGTGCATGTATCTTTTTTTTTTTGACTTGAATAATATATATATATATTTATACAGCAAGTTCTTATTAGTCATCAGTTTTATACACATCACTGTATTATACATGTCAATCCCAATCGCCCAATTCATCACACCACCATCCCCACACCCCCACGGTTTTCCCCCTTTGGTGTCCATACGTTTGTTCTCTACATCTGTGTTTCAACTTCTGCCCTGCAAACCGGTTCATCTGTACCATTTTTCTAGGTTCCACATACATGCGTTAACATACGATATTTGTTTTTCTCTTTCTGACTTACTTCACTGTGTATGACAGTCTCTAGATCCATCCACGTCTCAACAAATGACCCAATTTCGTTCCTTTTTATGGCTGAGTAATATTCCATTGTATATATCTACCACAATTTCTTTATCCATTCATCTGTCGATGGGCATTTAGGTTGCTTCCATGACCGGGCTATTGTAAATAGTGCTGCAGTGAACATTGGGGTGCATGTATCTTTTTGAATTATGGTCTTCTCCGGATATACGCCCAGAGATGGGATTGCTGGATCATATGATAGTTCTATATTTAGTTTTTTTAAAGAACCTCCATACTGTTCTGCATAATGGTTGTACCAATTTACATTCCCACCAACAGTTTAGGAGGGTTCCCTTTTATCCACACCCTGTCCAGCAGTTGTTGTTTGTAGACTTTTTTTTTAGATCTTTTTTAAAAAAAAATTATTTATTTTAGTTTTGGCTGTGTTGGGTCTTCATTGCTGCGCGCCAGCTTTTTCTCTCATTGCGGAGAACAGGGGTTACTCTTCGTTGCGGTGCACGGACTTCTCATTGTAGTGGCTTCTTTTGTTGTGGAGCACAGGCTCTAGACTCACAGGCTTCAGTAACTGTGGCACATGGACTCAGTAGTTGTGGCTCGTGGGCTCCAGAGCGCAGGCTCAGTAGTTGTGGTGCACGGGATTAGTTGCTCCGCAGCATGTGGGATCTTCCCGGATCAGGGCTCAAACCCATGTCCCCTGCATTGGCAGGTGGATTCTTAACCACTGCACCACCAGGAAAGCCCTGTAGGCTTTTTGATGATGACCATTCTGGCTGGTGTGAGGTGATACCTCATTGTACATTTGATTTGTATTTCTCTAATAATGAGTGATGTTGAGCATCTTTTCATGTGCTTTTTGGCCATCTGAATGTCTTCTTTGGAGAAATGTCTATTTAGATCTTCCACCCATTTTTTGATTGGATTGTTTGTTTTTTTTGATATTGAGCTGCATGAGCTGTTTGTATTTCTGTGGATTTTAAATGAGTCAGAGTTTATAGTGTGGCATAGCAGTCACCCAATAAATGATAACTATTTTTACTAGTCAATGTTGTAGGTTAAATTATATCACCTGAAAATTCATATGTTGAAATACTAGCTCTCAGGACTTCGGAATGTGACCTTATTTGGAGATACGGTCTTTTCAGAGGTAATCAAGTTAAAATTGAGGTCACTAAGGTGGACCCTAATCCAATATGATTGGTATCCTCATAAAAAGGGAGAATTTAGACACAGAGACATACATAGAGGAGAGATGATATACATAGACACATCTATGCCTAGGAGAGAGACCTGGAACTGACCCTTCCCTCACAGCCCTCAGAAGAAACAAACCCTGCTGACACCTTGATCTTGGACTTCCATCCTCCAGAAATAAGAGCCAATAAATTTCTGCTCTTTAAGCCACTCAGTCTGTGGTGCTTCGTTAAGCAGCTCTAGCAGACTAATACAGTTATTTTCACTCAAATTGCCATTCTACTGCCATATTCCCCCGTGCTGAATGCACCTTGCCTCACACTTATATAAGACCACATCTTTTTGTTGTGGCTTTATGTTCACTGCCTCAGCTGCTCCAAAGTGGTCAGCCAGTCTTTGCGATGATATTGAAATAGTTCACATTTATTGGTATTTTTTAAGTACTCTATATGAATTCCTTCACCTAAACCCTCACAACAACTCTCTGGGAAAGATATTATTTCCACCATCTTGCACACCGGAAATTGAGGCATAGATATGTTTAGTAACTTATCCCAAGGTCACACGTCTATAAAGTCGTAGAGCCAGGATTTGGATGGACCAAGACACTCTGACCCCAGAGTCCTTGCCCTTAAATTTTATGTGTGCCCTTAACCACCATGCAGTGAATCTTGAAGATGACAAGGCTTGAAAAAAGTCTGAACAGCCACCTTTCATCAGCAGGACCCCTGGACGAAGGACACCACAGAGAGCTCTATGTCCTCAGCATCAGCCTCTGAGCATCTCTCTCATCACATCATTGGAACATGCTAGACACACTGGTGCCCACTGCCTGTAGATCACCAAACTTCTAAGGGGTTCCACTGGCCAGAGCCCAGGGCTGTTGCTCTCATTTTATGCCCTGGACCCTCCTTCATCTTTCAGGCTTCCCAAAAGCTGCCATTGATGAACTTTCTGGACTTTTGCCCAAGGATCTGATGTAGAAAACTGCTACGGAGAGGCAGAATGACATAGTGGTTAAGAGTGCAGGCTCTGGTGTCAAATGCCTGGGTTTGGCCATTGGCTTTGTTAATTACAGCCTGGGTAAACTTAGGTGATTCATTTAGCCTCAGATGTTCACCTATAAAATGAGGATGACAATAGTACTTACCTCGCAGGGTTTTTGTGGTGAGGGTTATTAACACATGCACACATCTTAGACCAACACAAACTGAGCACTTAACACATCTTGGCTATTATTATACAATATCAATGGACTGGGATGGAGTACTATAATTGTAACTGCCTAGGAGTGCATCTATTCCAGAAAAAGGACATTTATAAAATTTCAATAACCTGCCATCCATATTGCAGTAGAATTACAGAGCTTGATGTATATGTAAGTTATTTTAGGAATTTTGCAATTTGGTAGAAAATGTGCATGGCACATAATAAATATTTGTTTAATGAATGAATGAAATGTGAGGTGAGGCCTTGGCATTGCAGGAGGGAGGGGAGCACAGAGGGATGTCTGGGCTGAGGGATGCCTGGGCAGCTGTGATAAAAGGCAGAGTAGTCAGTTGTCCAAATACTCAGTTCTAGAGATGAGGTGAATTCTGATCCATCCAAGACAGCAGGTAGAGGAGTGGGCATCTCAAGAATCTCAGCATGACCATTGGTGGTGAAGATACTGGTGCTAAGGCTGGGCTGACAGGAAGCAGGGCTGAGAGGAGCGAGGAGAAGAAAGAGGGGCCGCAGCCAGCTGAGTTCCCTTCCAAGTGGGAACTGAAGACAAAGCCAGGGGCCAAGACAGAAGCTTGCTAGACAGACAGAAAGACTGATCTGTGGGAACTGGAGATGGCTCTGGCTCTGTGCTCACTTAAGGAGGCCCCATCACTCATAGGATCTCTGGAGACAGGGCTAAGGGCAGCAGAAGCCCTGCAAATCCTGATGGCCGTGTGCGTCAAGCCTGCCTCCCGTGCGCTGAGGGCAGGCCTTCACTGCTGGCAGCTAGGAGGGGTCGGACACCCAGGCTGAGGGAAAGTGCCAAGAACTGGACTCCAGCTTACATGTTGCAAGACATGAAGGCAACAGCCAGTCCCAACGAGAACGGACGCCTCGACTCTCAGCCTGAAACTTGAATTGTGAGCCTCCTGCCTCCTAGAACTTTTTCTTTCTTTTTTTTTTTTTTTCGATACGCTGTCCTCTCACTGTTGTGGCGTCTCCCGTTGCGGAGCACAGGCTCTGGACGCGCAGGCTTAGCAGCCATGGCTCACGGGCCCAGCCGCTCCGTGGCATGTGGGATCTTCCCGGACCAGGGCATGAACCCGTGTCCCCTACATCGGCAAGCAGACTCTCAACCACTGCGCCACCAGGGAAGCCCTCCTAGAACTTTTAAGGTGGAGTTGACTGATGGTTTTCCAAGAGCAATGGAAAGATTTGCATCGCTTTTGTCAATTGTGTCAAGTGTAAATTGTTATAATCTTTTTGGGGGGTATTGTCAGAATTTAAAGGACGTTCATTTCAGTGTTGTTTGTAGCAGTGAAAAAGTGGAGATGCTCTAAATACCATCAACAGAGGACTGGTTAATAAATAATAGTACATCTCTACTATGGAATAATATGCATTAATCAAAAATGATGAAGCAAATACTTATGCAGAGATGTGGAAAGGCGACCACATTATATTAAATTAAAAAAAACATGTTTCAGAAGAATGAATAAGTATTATCCAATAAATGTTAAAAGAGAGAATTATATACATATATATGTTTGAACAATGCATGGAACATATCTGAAAGGATACAAACCAAATGAACAGTGGCTAATTCTAGAAAGGTTTGATGGGAGATGGGAGGGAGAGGAAAGGAAACAGGGAATTTCACTTTATACTTGATTTCTGTACTGTGCTTGTATTGTTTTGTTTTACAATGAGTATTTATTGCATGCTATTTTTAAAACAATGTAAAAAAGAATCTCAAAATAAAACAAAAGTCTGTTACATTAGTATCTGGGGTTTCATATGTTCTTGGCTATCTTCAGGTTTGGAACAAGTTGCTTGTTTTCGTTTTTTTTTTTGGTACACGGGCCTCTCACTGCTGTGGTCTCTCCGGTTGTGGAGCACAGGCCCCGGACGCGCAGGCTCAGCGGCCATGGCTCACGGGCTAGGATCTCATGGATCTTCCCGGACTAGGGCACGAACCCGCGTCCCCTGCATCGGCAGGCGGACTCTCAACCACTGCGCCACCAGGGAAGCCCAAGTTGCTTGTTTTGATCAAATGATTTTATGTGGCTTTTTAAGGACCCCAGGGTGCTATGGAGAGGCTGCAGTGAGGTTGGAGTCATCAGGAGGCCAGCGGGCCAGTCCTAGGGGACTGCCTGGGGTGTTGTGGGCAGAAGAGAGGCTTCCTCTGGGGTTTGAAGGCTTTTCATTGGGCACCACTTGCTGGGCACTAGACATCATACTTAGCACCGTGTTGGACCTCTCACTAGGTGCTGCTCAGAGCACTTCAGGGGGTGTTTTGCTGAGCATGGCATAGAGCACTTGAGCAGGTGTTTCGTTTGGGATGGCTGAGGTCCTCTCAGGCCTTCCCCAGGCTGCAACACATTATACCTCATTGGGCTCAGGGCAGTTACTGCGTGGAGCCCTTGACTAGGTAATGCATGAGGCTCTAGATGGAATCCTTCGTGTGCCACCACACTGCACACAGAATGTGACCTTCAGTGTCATAGTTGGCACCCTGCACAAGTCTGAGCTGATCCTGAGGAAGAGCACCCTTCTGGGCACTTTCATGACCCCAATATTGGGTAGAAATGGGCCGCTGAGGAGTTTAATTCTTGCCTCCAGCCCCTCTCAATGGCCCCTTGAGGAAGAGAGCCTGTGCTATGGAGGAAACTCAGCTACAAGTCTACCAGGGTAAACGTGTTTTTTCCTGCAGGGCTCCCTGAGCTGACTGTGGCAGTGAGGAAGGATGGGCAGGGGAACTGTAGTGCCCACTCACACTCACCATCTTCTCGCTCCTGGAAAGGTTGCAAGGGTTTGAAAGGGTCATTTTGCTGTGTGAAACTCCAAATCAACAGAAGCCGCTGTCGATAGCACAAAGACTTCTGAGGGTAATGTGAAGTGACATGCCCAAAGTGCCTGAAAGGACAGTGAAGCTCTGAGATAGGTCCTGCATCCAGGCTCACTGCTGCTTAGATGGTGACCCTTGCCTGGGGGGTGTGTCTAAGCTCCCATTTTCATGGGTTGCCTTAGTGCCTATCCCTTCCTACATAAAAGGCAGTAAATCCAAATCAAAAATCTCAAGTGACCCCTTAGGCCCTTCATGAGAGTTTCTATACCTTCAATGGCAAGAAGAAGCCCAGTTGAGGTGGGAGGTTGGGTCTATCTAGGTCATTAGCTAAGAGATTATTCCATATAGTTCAGGTTCACAGAAACTCAGTTTCTCCTAAGCAACCTAGAAATGACCATATTTCATGAACCTGTGGGGTCACTTGAGAATGATCAAACAGAATATTGTGTCTTCTGAATTCAGGGTACCGACAATAGGGGTGGCCTTTACCCCTCATAACACCAAAATACTCTCAGGGTCATTTTGGACCGTCTTGGGCACCTCTGTCTACCGTGATTGAGAAACACGGGTGTCTGTGCTTGGAAACTCTTAACTCTGAATTAAGGAGAGAGACTCACACCTTTATCCAAATCCTTAACTTGAATTGAGAAGAAAATTCTGGTCCATCATGATTTCCACTTGGCTCAGGCAGCTCACTATTCCCCAGATATGCTGAGGGGGTTTTCATTTCCTTAGTTTTGTCTCCTTGAATTCTCTTTCCCGGTAGCTTTTAAAATGGAGGTAAAATTCACATAACATAAAATGAATGATCCCCCATTTTAAAGTGTAAATTCAGTGGCCCTTAGTACATTCACTAGCTGTGCGACCATCATTTCTATCTAGTTCCAAGACATTTTCATCACCCCCAAAGGAAACCCTGTATCCATTAAGCAATTACCCCCCATTCCCTTCTCCCCCAGCACCTGTCAACTGCTAGGTTTCCGTGTCAATAGGTTTCCGTGTTCTGGATGTTTTATATACATGGAGTCATACACTCTGTGACATTTTGTGCCTGGCTTCTTTCACTTAGCATGATAATTTTGGGGTTCATCTACATTGTCCTAATAGCTTGTAAGGACACTGTGTGAAGTGAAAAGAATTTAGTGTTTGGAGTCAGGCAGACCTGGACTTTCGTTCTGGCTCAGCTGCTTCATAGCTGTGTGTTCTGGGAAGGTTATTTACTCTTTCTGAGCTTCAGTCATCCTCATTCATGAAATGAGAATAATAATCCCTACCTGAATTACAGTTGTGAGGACTGACAGAAAATATATATGAAACGAACTGGTCTCATATCTGGCACAGTCCCTAATTGTTAGAAGAAAGGAAATTACATTAAATGTGGGTGTATGTGGTGTGTAGCACACCATTTCTTTCCTTTGCCCCCTCTTTTATGCTCTTCCTTACACAGTGGCAGCTCTTTTCTCAGAATTCCTACAACCTCCCTTCCCCTAATGTAAATAATTTACTTTGCTTTGAACACACACTTCCTTGTCCCTTTGTCAAGTAGATTCTTTTTTTCCTATATGTGTATTTTATGCCCCCAACCAGACTGCATATTTTCTTGAAGTCAGAGACTCTTTTCTTCTTCTAGCAAACACATGTTCTAGATCTTCCAGGCCAATCGCACCTTTAAATACTCTGTTATGTAGACTCCATAAATACTGGGATATCATAGAAAATCCAGTTTGGCTTCCAAGTCATGTCTTCCACAGAGAAGTGGTATAATCTACTTCAGCCACGGTTTGGACAATATAATCCTTTTTTTAAAAAATTGAGATATAACTGATATATAAAATTATACTAGTTTCAGGTGGTGATCCCTTTCAATGTTTGTTGAACGTGTCATGTGCTCAGAAATATCACATCTGTCCCCCACCACCCACATAGAAATGGAATGGGCGGCAGGCAAGCCTCCATCCTAATTATCTGGCCATAACTGAAAGGTACAAGCTGGCATTCTCATGAAGGTGCTTCCTCAAAGGCATTTGCTGCAGAAGCTAAAGTCCAAATTAAAATTGATTCACAGAAGCACCAGCTATTAGAGAGTAGGTTCTGAAATGGTGTGTGTTACCAGAGAATGAGGTCAGGTATGGGCAGGGAAAATGTCTTTCAGAGTTTCACCATAACTTAGACCCAGAGCTGAATTTATATGTTGGGTTTTTACTACAAATAAAATGTAATGATGTTCACAGCACCCATTTAATGTTGTGGACCCTGTTTTTTCTGTTTTTATTTTAATAGGAAGTTAATACTTAGAGAAGGAATAAAAACAGAAACCAAGAGTCAGAAACATTGATGAAGGTGACACATTTCTAGAGCAGTGGTTTTTAATCATTTTTGGGGGGGATCACAGGGCCTTTTGAGGATATAAGAGAGATGGTACAGTAGGTCCTGTAACGGACTAGCTGAGGTATCACTATCTGAATATATGTTTGATCCCCCTCACCAGACTGCAAACCCCCTGAAGGCAGGAACCATGTCTTATTCATCTTTGTGGCCTTAGTGTTGAACATAGGTGGCTCTCGTTATAGTAGAAGTCTTAACTTGGTGACCTTAGTTGGGCTTCAAGGGAGCCTTTAAATTCTCCCAAAATGGTATGCAGACTTTTGTGTGTCTGCTCTTATCTTGGTTTTGTCTCTCATTTCAGAGCCAGTAGCAATAGCTTTCAAGATGGTGGCCTGTTGTTAATTTCTCCATCCTTCCCATGGATGAGCTTTGATCCTCCTAAAGCTCCTTCATCTGAGGAAGGATCAGATCAGTCCTCTCTGGAGAAACCTGCCATGGAGCTTTTCCATCCCCTCCAGAATAAAGACCCAACTCCTTCCCACAGCACCGAAGGCCTTGTGTCATTAGACACTTCAGCTTCTTTTGCTGTCCTGCCTGCTATGAACCCTGCTCTTTATCAACACTGAACCCTTCATTGTTCCCTAAGTAAAGCTTATATTTTCAAGCTTCCCTGGCTGGCTCATTCTGCACCCCCGTCCTAGAATGCCACTTCCCTTATTATCTATCTCTTCAATCCTTCTTATCCTCAAAGAACCAGGTCAAATACTTCCTCTGTGAAACTCTCCCCAATTCAACAAGTTAGAATTAATGAGGACTTTTGGAACCTATATTTAACATTTAGTCAGCTTACCTTATAAATGTGTTATTGCCCATGTCAGATTCCTCAAAAGATCATGATTTTTTGAGGCAGAGGTGCATCAGATTTATCTCTGGGGTTTGGAATCCCTGCCAGGGGTACGGCTCACTAGAGATTGAATTTGTGCATTTTTTTTCTCTTCTTCAGTGGGAGGGATGCAGAAAGCCACCTCTGACTCTCTGAGGCTAGCATTCCTTAGCAGGGTGGCAGTGGAATCCTTTGAAGGGTCTCTCTGAGAAAGGCAAAGCCGTCTGGAGTCACTCAAGATAGATTTTGTTTAAAGAGTAGGTATAGTGTGATTGAGGGAAAAGGGCTTAACAAAACTCTGAGAGTGAGAGTTCAAAATAAAAGCTGCTCAATTCTTGAAGACGGGTCCCAGGAGGGAAGAGGAAAGTGATTCTGGGTCCAAGAGGTGGGCAACCCCAGAAGCAATCCCGGAAAAGCTTATTCCTGATCAGGGCTGCAAACAGAAAGACATGCTGTGTAAGGACTGTGTCTGTGCTGGGCTGAAGCAGGAGCAGAAGCAGAAGCAGAAGCAGAAGGCCCACCTCCACCTCTGAGCTCTAATCTGGCTTCAAGAGAGAGCCCTGTGCCAGCAGGCAGAGCACTGTGCCCCTCTGAAGGCTCTCCTCTGTGAAGCCTCCGGGCTCCCACCACCACCCCCGCCCCATGCCCAGAAGCTAGAGTTTTCCTTTGTTATGGCTTCCACACCTCTGCAGAGCTGGGAAACGGGAAATGGGAAAAGGTTAGCCTGAGGGTCCTGAGGGTTCAGCTACGCCCTTTAGGTTAGCGTCCAGTGGAGAAGACATACCTTAAAACACATGGCTGCTACTGGAGCTGAGGACTTGAAGCCACTTTTGTGGGTGGAAGCAACTCCCCAACAGGAACTTCTGCTCAGTCACTAGTGCCCCTCCCTGAAGCTGGAACGGTGCAGTAAGCCAGGATGGTCTTCTGGGCTTCTCCTAAGCTCTAAAGACTGCTAGGAACATTGCCAGGAGGATATGGTTATGGAATTTATGCTATTGTTGTCAGAGTGCAACCTGGGGCATCCTAGTTGGACCCCAATCAGGATGAAAGAATCTCCTGCTACATCTTTATCTCTAGCATTTGGGGCTTTGTCCACAGTAATGCTCAGAGAATTAAATAAAATCCAAATGCTTCTTAGCTGGCTCTGAATATTGACTCTGCTATGCAAATGTTTCTTCCTCTTCTCCACAATACTAAACTCCACTGTTTTGGTCCCTCTCCAAGGTCTCTGTCTCTAAGCTCTTAATTAAAAAAAGGAAGGAGTAATTACTAAAGTTATTAAAATATGGAATATTGCAAAGGAGCAGATGAGGAGTCTTCATGCTAATTCAAACAAATCATGCTAATGTTACTTTGATTCAAGCAAAACCCAAACCCACAGAGGAAGATAAAAGCTAAGGCTTGTTTTCTAAGTGGAGGGTTTAGTTTATTCGCTAAGCCAGGGTTCATCAAGCATTCACTGGGAGCTGCAAAGGAGAAGCAGGAGGAGATGAAAGGAAGAAAGATAAGAACATGATAGAAAAGATGAGGTGGGTAGGGAGGAGAGCAGTGCCAGGACAGTCAACCCAGTGGCTGTGATTCATCAAGCTCTTCGCTTGGCTGGGAGCTATGGGGTACAAGGAGTGCCTTTTCCACCCTATGACTTTAGGGACTGCATTTTGAAGATGATTGCTCAAAGCCTCTGTCCAGCCCAGACACATCTGCAGGTCTATTGGCTACTGGACATGGTCACTTATCAGAAAGAAGGATGTAAACCTTAGCCAGCATGGTCCCAGAGCTCCAATAGAGTTACATATTAGACGTATCTTTGCCTGGGAACCTACCGTGGTTTGGAAAGGTCCCCACATGCATCTCAAATTCAACACATGCCAGATTAAGCTGAAAATTTAGGTCCCCACCTGCTCTTCCTACTAGGACTTCATCTCCGTCAATGGAGCCACCACCTACTCAGTCCTCCAGGTTGATTACAGAGAGCCCTCTTTGATGCTTCTTCTCATCCCTTCTTTTGGTTGCTAACCAATGCCTTTTGGTTGCTAACCAGTCTTTTGGTTGCTAAGAACTGAGGATGCAACCTCAGAAATGTCTCCTACCTTCTTTTCTTCCTCCTTACCTTCAGCACCACTGCTCTTGTTTGGATCTTTATCATCTTTTCCTGTCCTGCTTCTCCAACCTCTTCTCCTCCCACTTTCCTACCTTACCAGGTTTTAGCCAACCCCAACTTCTCGCCATTTCCTGTCTCCATAGCTTTGCACGGATCATTCCTTTCCCTCCCTCGACCACCGGCAAACTCTTCCCCCATCCCTATTATTGTATTCTTTCGCTCTGTTTGGTCTTCTTTATATTTTCTAAGTCTTTGTTAAACTTCTCACTGTGTTCATCCATCTGGCTCCTGAGTCTGCTGAGCACCTTGAGATCACTACCCTGAACTCTTTTTTTTTTTTTTTTTGCGGTACACGGGCCTCTCACTGTTGAGGCCTCTCCCGTTGTGGAGCACAGGCTCCGGACGCGCAGGCTCAGTGGCCATGGCTCACGGGCCCAGCCACTCTGCGGCATGTGGGATCCTCCTGGACCGGGGCACGAACCTGTGTCCCCTGCGTCGGCAGGCGGACTCTCAACCACCGCGCCACCAGGGAAGCCCTACCTTGAACTCTTTATTGAGTGGTTGCTTATCCCCGCTTTGCTCAGTTCTTCTGGGGGTATTGTCTTGTTCCTTCATTTGGAACATATTCTCCTGTATCCTCATTTTGCCTAATTCTCTGTTTATTTCTATGTATTAGGTAGGTTTTTCTGACGTTGGAAAAGTGGTCTTATGAAGGAGATGTCCTATGGGGCCCAGGAGCGCACTCACCTCTGGTTGCCAGAGCCATATGTTGTAGGAGTGAGGGCCACCTATGTGGGCCGAGTGGGCCCTTCTGTTGTGATGGGAGCTGTGGGTGCACTGGTAGGTGGGGCTGGGTCTCAGCCCAGTTGGCTGCCAGGGCCCACCTCATGCAGTGACTGTCAACCTGCTGATGGGGAGTGGGGTGGGGTTGGTTCCGACATGGCTGGCTGCATGGCCTGTGGGCTCCCAGGGCTGGTGCCAGCCCACTGGTAGATGAGGCTGGGTGCCAGAGCAGCTGCTGTGGGGCCTGGGGGGCCCAAGGCTGGTACCAACCCGCTGATGGGCGGGTAAGTGCTAACAGGACTCCAAAATGGCACTTGCCAGCACCAGTGTCCTCGTGGTAGAATGAGCTCCCCATATTGGCTGCTGCCAGTGTCTGTATTCCCAGGGGGAGTCCCAGGTGACTCTTGCCTCTCTGGGAGGCTCTCTAAGATGAGCAACTGAGTCTGACCCAGGCTCCTTACAAATTATTGCCTCTGCACTGGGACTCAGAGCATGTGAGATTTCGTGTGTGCATTTAAGAGCGAAGTTCCCGTTTCCTACAGTCCTCTGGCTCTCCCATAGGCAAGCTCCACTGGCTTTCAAAGTCAGCCTTTCTGAGGGCTCGTCTTCCAAGTACAGGACTCCTGGTTTGGGGAGACTGATGTGGGGCCTGAGCCCCTTGATTGTTGGCGAGAACCTCTGCAATTGTGATTATCCTCCCATTTGTGGGTCACCTTCCCAGGGATGTGGGTCTGGACTATACTGCATCTCTGACCCCCTACAAGTCTTGTGTGGTTCCTTCTTTACATCTTTAGTTGTGGAAACTCTTTCCTGCTAGTCTTCAGGTCATTCTCATTGACAGCTGCTCTGTAAATAGTTGTGATTTTGGTGCGCCTGTGGGAGGAGGTGAGCTCAGTGTCCTCCTATGCTGCCATCTTGGCCACACCTCTCCATAAATCATCTCTTTTAATTCTCATTACAACCCTATAATTCAGGAACTGTTATTTGTCCCACTTTACAGAGAAGAAAAATGAGGCACAGAGAAATTAACTCACTTGATTAAGTGGCAGAGCCAGGATTTAAACCTCGTTCTGATGCCTGTGGAGGCTTTGCTCTTGAAAGTGGATAACACGCTCTTCTGTGTCTACTATTCATGGAACATCTTCCAATTATCTCCCCTCTCAGAGGAGGCCAGTGCTATCTTCCTTTAGCGCTAGGCTCAGTTGGGTACAATCTTACGTGGCAGGCCTCCTCAAAAGACTCCTTCCAAGTCTTTCCTCCAGACTTGGAAAAGAAATGAAAACAGTCCCCTTGGAAAATGGAGCAGAAAGATAGTTGGTGGCTGGTTTTCCTTTCTTTTTTTTTTTCTTTCTTCCTTCCTTCCTCCCTCCCACCCTCCCTCTCTCTCTCTCTCTCTCTCTCTCTCTCTCTCTCTTCCCGGACCAGGGCTCGAACCCATGTCCTCTGCATTGGCAGGCAATTCTTAGGCTGGTTTTTCTTTGTCAGTACTAATCAATATCAGCTTTGGAAACCCTTGGGGCTAAGTGATGGATATTTCCTTGTATTTATTTCTTTTGAATTGTTTGCTGAGTAGAATTCTGAGATAAGACTCTATGCAAGCAATGACCCACCGCAGAAACTGTAGGTACTATTTTCATCCCGTTACTGGGTTTTATTAGCTGAGGACAATCCTTTTAGGGTTTTTATCTGTTTTCAGAAAAAGCCCTAGAAGGGAATTTGGGGAAATGGTGATGAATGTGGTGATGACTATGCCCCAGACTCCCCAGGTTATGGGACCTCTTGGTTTTTGCCCCCCTCTCCCTGCCTCATTTCTTAGCTTTTCATAGTCTGAAACTTCCTGAACCTTCAATCTCCTTGTCTGCCTAGCTTTTATCGGTTAGTTTTCTCATCTGCCAAATTGAGCTGGGGTGGGGGCATGAAAATAACGAGTAGTAATAGTAATAATAACAACAGTTCTTTAACCCTGACATCTGTTGGGTCTCTTACGCTTCAGATAAGATTGGTTCCAGCCCCAACCCATCTCAGTAGATACCCAGTAGACCTCCATTCCCTGGATGGGTTGGGGTTTCTCAAGCTCATGGTCACCTTGTATTCTAAGCTCATATGTTTTCAGAATTACGTTCAGTCTCACCTGTCCCTGGCTGCTTCCAAGAGACAAGTCTTTTTACTAAGTTCTGCCTGGTATCAGAACTAGTATCTGTCTTTTTATGTAAATGTGGTGGCTTAAGTAGTTAAAACAAAATTGACCTACCAAGTAGTGTATAACCTCACATCACCTTTTACCTACCTGGATCTTGAGCCTGCAGCCCCTCCCTTCAAAATAACAAATCATATCATTTATTGAGGCCTTATGATGTGTTAGGCATTGGGCTGATCACTTACCTATATTAGCATATTTAATCCCCCTGAAGTTCCAGCAAGATGAGTTTTTATTCCCATATTGCAGATGAGGAGACGACAACTCAAATGACATTGCAAGGAAGTGTAGGAACTGAGATTGGAAAAACTTCTAGTTCCAAAGTCTTAACCCCTGCCTCCCCCATGCTGCTCTGAGGGCTGAAAGTTTGCTGTTCCTGGCTTAGCCCCTGGGGCAAAGGAGGAGTTGAGGCAGACGCTTTTGTTTGGTTCCATCTCTTTTTTATGTCTGAATATTCTAGTAGGTGTTGGGCCACATTTGTCAATGGAATCTAAGGACCTTGTCATTTATAAAGAAAATAGAGCCCTCTGTCCCTTTTCTTCTGAGTCACTCAACTTCGTCCTGAGTTCTCTCCACCAGGATGTGCCCTCCACACCCTCCTTGGGCATAAGTGTTGCCACGTAACCCTCACATCATCTCCGAACCATGATTTTAGTGTATTGGTGTTTTTGAATGTATTTAGTGTAGTTTATACCAATTAACATAGTCTCTACCTCATGCTCTTGACAATATATGCCTGGTGTATCTGAAAAGGTGTATCAACTCAAATGTCGGTCTTTCTCAAGGAGGCCTTCTCCCACCATCCAAAATGAAGGTGCACCTCTCTACTGCCCAGCTACTCTATCACATCTCTCTGGTTCATTTAAATCATGTATTTATCTCAAATTGAAATGGTCAGTATGATTCCATTTATATGAAATGTTAAGAAAAGGCAAACTTATATGGACAGAAAATAGATTCTTGGTGGCCTGGGGCTGGGAGTGGGAACTGGGATTAACTGCAAATGGGCATGAGAGATCTTATTATGGGGATGAAAACGTTCTAAAACTGACTTATGGTGATTGTTGTACCACTCTGTAAATCTACTAAAAGTCATTGAATTGCCCACTTAAAATGGGTGAACTTTATGATATGTGAAATATATCTCAGTAGAGCTGTGAGAAAAGAAATTACCTTGTTCAGTGTGTTTACTTTATTATGGTCACGTACTCTTTAATTAGAGTATAAGCCTCTGAGGGCAGGGCCAGCACCTGGCACAGAGTAAGAGTCCAGCAAATATTCAGGGAATGAGCGAATAAATAAGCTAGTCATCTCTAACACTTTTTCAAGCACCCAATGTGGAAGGAGATAGACTCAAAACGGAATGAATAAATTTCAAATCTACAAGTTACACGCCAAGGATAAAGAAACTGGCAAAATCCCCATCCTCAGTGGGTGTGCCAGATTGTCTGCTTCTGTATTATCTTCATCATTGCATCATCATTACAGAGAAGTCTGCAAGTACATTTCCTAGAATTCCTTTCTGGAATGGTCTGGGTTAGATTCTGTAAATTCATTTGACAGTTGGAGGACAGCAGAGCAGGAGAAGCCATTATTCTCTGGCACAGTCATAGACAGATGGGAAGGGGGCAAAAATGAGATTTATAGAAACTTCCAAGTGAGTTCTTGTGACCCACCTGCTGCAGGTAGCTGAGACTGAGGCTTCTCTGTCATTCCTGAAGTTAGCAGCACCCCTGGGAAATCTCCTATGTCACTTGCTCTGAGCTGTGGACAGCGGAGGTTGTCTGAAGCTCCTTCCCTGCTTTTACCACTTCTTGATTTCATGGACTCTGGCAGCTGCTACCCCGATCTTTGCTCCTGTTTGTGTATGTGTCTAATTCCCTATGTTAAAAACTTCCCTATTTGGAAAACCGGGAGGACTCTCTTTTTCTGATTGAACCCCAACTGATACAATGGGTGTAGAATATCATCTTTAAAGACTCAGAGTTGGATGATGGTGGGAGGAGAGAAGGATAAAGATTCTGTGTCCTTTTTTAGACTTCAGTTGGCTGCAAGAGGCATATACATCATTAATCCCTGGACACCTGGGATCTTGAATGAGAAAGTCTCCTTTCCTCTTTCCATCATGACCTCTGTCCTCTCTCTCTCCTACTCTCTGTGCCATGGTCATTGTGAGTGGTTTCTTTCCTCCTTCCTCTCCTCATCTACTGCCGGAAGCCCCCAGCATACCTTTCGCCAGAGCACTCGTATGTGGAACTCGACCAGTTTTCCTGCCTTTGCCGTCTTGATAAAATCATCTGGTTGCCTGGTTACACTGAGGCAGCACAGTCAACACTGGACAAGATTCCCCAAAGCAAGACACATCCAACCTACTTACCAACCTCCGTCAACCTTGTGTCAGACACTTAAGGAATCGAGACCTTAGATCTGCTACCTAGAAAAAGATACCGTACAACCTGCTCTTTTCCTTCAGTTAACAAAGAAAAGAAATCAGGCCAAGACCATCTTTTAATAATCATTCTGCCAGAATGTACTGTTTTCGTTCAATCTGAGCCTAAACTATCATGCCTCTGAACCCTTGGTAGAAACTGGGAGGAACAGCAAGTTGTTCTCTGCTGTGTCTTGGCTTCATTCAGCTCCTCCTATCTGCAGTTCCAAGACCTCATAAATCCTCAGCCATTCCTGACCAGGACACAGCTTACGCTAGCAGCCTGACTTCCATCCCTGGGGAGCTTGGAGTTAAGTCACACTTCCAGAGTTGACGTTTGAGGGCCAAGAATGAACTCTGCTTGTTTGAGAGGCCACCAGTCCTGGCACTGCCTGATTCAGTATCGGATGGAGTTGCCTGGCTGTCATGCCCTGTATTATAATCTCTCTCTGTGACTGGGGCCCGACTTAAACTCTCTGTGGCTGGAACTTAACACCCAGTTCATTTCTCCCCTCTCAGCTAGGGGTGCTGGTGGAGAGGTGCTGAAATCTCCTTTCTTCCAAATTACCGGCTGAAGTCCTGCTAGGAGTAGAGGGATCATTAGAATTGCCATCACCTCTCTGTATGCATCTCCCCCAATACCAAGCTCTTCCATTTCGGTACTCATCACGCCCTGTCCTGTTTCCCCCACATCACACTCCATCATGTCCTGGCCTTGCCTAAGTCAGTGCAAAACAAACTCTACCTGTCAGACCCTGAGTCCTCGACTATCTAGTTGCTCTTAGCGGAACCAGCCTCTTTTAACTGAGCTCGCTGAGTTTCAACAAGCATTCAAGGATCCTCTACTAGGTGCTGGAGGATGGAGAACAAGTGAGTCTGGGTCCCTACCTCCACAAGCTCACAGTATTGCCCACAACAGGACTTGTCCCTCGGCTGGTTGACCCACATTACTGAGGGCCCACTGTACATTGCATCTAGGTCTCCATTCCAGTATGGTAGAATTTCTCATAGCCGGGAGGAGGATTAAAGGCAATGTAGAATGAAATATTCTTGTTAGTTCAGGCAAAACCAACACTGGGGTCTGAATTCTCCAGGCAATACTCTTTTGATTTTTCTGGGAGAAATCTATGGAGCCTTGAAATGCTTTTCTGCTCACAAAGGTGGAGGGAGTTTTTCAGATCCCTGGAGAGTTCTGGTCTGATAGAAATAAAAATGCAACAATGATAATATAAGATTCATTATAGGTGTACTGGTAACTTAGGGAGAGCCTTGAAAGCTATGCATTTTTGATGATTTGTTGCTTTAGGCAAAACTAGTGCCTAATCTAGCAGTGATGGCAATAATAACGATAATGCCTGAAAGAAATCTAGAAGAAAAGCAATCACTTTGCTTCTGAGAAGTGCCAGTCACCGCGGAAATGGAATCGTCAAATAGTAGGAGGATTTCCTGCTACCGACCTCAAAGACCCTGGGCATGGATATGACGGTTCATTTCTTCTAGGAGATATAAGCAAATATTTTAAACTACTCCCAGCTTCAATTTTTCTTTTTTCTCTGAAAAGCTGTAAGCTTTTTATGCCATAGGCTGCCTTTCTTTATAGAACTATGAAAATCTCCTTCAGATGCATTCAGATTTTATTGCCAAAAACCAGCAGATAAATTGGAGGTAAACACACAGCTGTATTCATTAAAACCTGCACTCCATAAAATGGATTCTACTCTTCATAAACATTTATTCCATCAGCACTGGAAATAGCAGAAATGGTGGAGGTTATGTATCCAGAGGTGTTGCCACCTGGAAACAAGACAAGGAGGTGATATGTGCAGTCCTCAGTCTCTGGGACTTTGCTCCCTCAGTTTCCCATGAGGATGGATCAGTCTAATAATGGGTTGGAGCGCCGCTGATTGACATATGCACGAAGTGTCCTGGGTACCTCTGAAGGAATGCAGGCTCATTTGGAGGATCCTCTCACCATTGAGCTTAAAAAATGGCAGAAAGCACTGGGCTCAGTGGACTCATAGTTATTTTAAACCAACAGCAGGTCATCAACATATTTTGCAAACAATAACTTTCTGTCCCATAGGTCTCCACAGGCATTGCTCAGGTGCTTTATTGGTATAAATCCTCTGATTTTTATCTTCACTCTAGATAACGGTTTTATACTTAAGGTCTATAAGCAGCTGGGAGGATCTGCCCCCTTGGAGGACCTTCTATGCATCGAATAATCCAAGACTGTCTGTAAATGAATAATACAATCATCAGACCAGAGAGGTGATGGTCTAGAGTCTGCTCAGACAGGATTTTCAGGACCTGGATAAAGGGAATCCATTCATTTATTTTAAGGAAATCTGTCACTTTGGAAAAAATGACTGCTATTTTCCAAGTCACATATCCTCAATGCCAAGAGCTAATGGAACTTCTTGGACACAGTATAGTCATGTTCTTCAGAGAAACGCAACTGCTATTTGGAATTCTATCGTTATCCTGTCCGATCTCTCATCATTTATTGGTGAATGCTTCTGGCTGCAGGAACAGTCCTTATAATGTAAGAATTTAGGTTCCAGTCAAAAGAACACGTACGTGTCTGGAAAACAACTTGGGGGGGTCTTCCTCCTTGGGAAATTTTATATACAGTTAAACCACCCACAAAGTGTAATTCTGTCCTGAGAAGGTCTAGAGTCAGGAAACTCACAGTGAAGCAGAACGGTGACTCTGCTAACTGGCCAATGTCCTTTGCACAGGAACTTCTCACTGCAGACCAGCCGGTAGCTCTTTAGGAATTGAAAAGCTCAAAGCTTGCCCTAGCACTGCCATCTTCACTTACTGTCCTCAGGGTGTAGGCCACCCAGAGGGGGGACCCAGGCTTTTCTTGACCCTTTGTGTGCTCTTGACCACCCGCTCGTGCACTGGCCTTAGCCCAATAACAACGACAACAGTAATAGTTGCTACACACTTATGAAGAACCTATTATGTGCCAGGTGTTGGGAAAGGTGCTTTTCATACTTTATCCCATTTAATCCTCATGATGACAACATGAGGCAGGCATTCTTTTTATCCGAACTGTATGAAAGAGAAAATGGAGGCACAGAGGGATAAACAACAAGCAATTAACCCTGGGAGTCAAACAAGTCTATCTGAGCCTAGTCTTAATCACTATACTCTATGTTAGCTCTAAGATTTTGGCACCATTTGGAAAGACAATTTTAAAAAATAAAGTCAATTTCTTTGTTATAAAATTTATATTCATTATAGAAAGTTGGAAACTAGAGAAACAGAAAGTAGAGAAAAAATATGACAGGGCTGCTATAACAGAAACATCATAAACTGAGTGGCTCAAACAAGAAACATTTATTTCTCACAGTTCTGGAGGCAGGAAAGTCAAAGATCAAGGTATCCACTGATATGGCATGTGGTAAGAGCCTGCTTTCTGGTTCATAGATGCCTATCTTCTTGCTGTGTTCTCACATGAAGGAAGGAGTGAGAAAACTCTCTGGGGTCTCTTTTATAAGGGCACTAATCTCATTCCTGAAGGCTCCACTCTCATGACCTAATCACCTCCCAAAGGCTTTACCTCCTACTAGCATCACATGAGGGTCTCAACATATGAATTTGCAGGGGCCAGGGGGGAGGGACACACAAACATTCTGTCTGTGACAATGTCTTATAGTCTTACTACTCAGACAATCCATGGTTAATACTTCGTTATGCTTCTAACTCAGCCTTTTCCTTATGCAGAGTTCTGTTTCTTGTTCTCATGTATTTGTTACGTTCTCTACTGAAGACTTTGCAGACTATATTTCCCCACATTATAAACTTCATAAATGCCACTTATAATAGCTACATATTATCCTATTATCCTAATATAATATGCTTTTCTTGACTCTTGGTCATTCAGAATCCTTTCTTGCTTTTTTCACTATTACAGATTATTTCCTTATGGAAAGATAGTCTTAGCTGTCTAGAGTCAAATGGGGATACCCAGGGAGGAGACAAGAAGAGACAAAGGAACTATCTCCATGGTGCTTCCTACCTCCCACAAGAGGTGATCCTACAAGAAGCAGGGGAAAGGCCAGGCAACCACAATGCATGGAAGGTCACTCACTCACCTTGACCTCCGCTCTCTACCACTGCCTGTTTTCTCTCACCTCTCCACAGACTCTATGCACACGAGGGTTAGAGAGAGAGGACTTCTAGAATTTTGGCAATGTTCTCAAGGGGTATTGTGACACTGACAACATCCTCAAAAAATAAAGCTGAATTAATTAAAAAAACATCATCACCTATAACATGTAGTTTAGGAAGGCAGCAAGGCCATGGAGATAGTTCAGGGGAAGCTTGGTGGGGTAGAGGAACACTGGAATGGGAGTCTGAAGGCCAGGGTTAAATGAGTCTTCTGGTTTCCACCTGTGTTATTTTCAGCAAGCCAGCCTCTCTGAGTCTTGGTTTCCTCATCTGAACAAGGTAGGGCAAGAGCTACTATCCAAGCACCTACCTATCTCTGCTGGAGCCTGCCCCTGCCAGGGTCACATGAGGCCCACAGAAGACCTCGAGATGCCATTCTCTGTGTGGCATGGGGCAATCTCCTAGAGTGTCCTGAGTTGGAAATCACCCACTTGAGCTTAGGACCTGCTTGTATGGTGCTTCTGTTGACTTGCTCTAAGAGGCAGAGCAAATTGTTGGTGTGAGGTGCAGATTCTACAAGGACACTAAACTCAGTCCATGGAAGTGAGGTATGCTCTAAGTGTAAACTCGTTCCCGGATTCAGTGCTGGAAATCCCTGTGCTTCCTATCCATCTCCCTGCTTGCGACTGGTCCTGCACGTGTTTCCTATGTCCTCCTTCAGGAATGAGAACCTGGCTACACCCCATCCTGTTCTGTTCCCTCCAATTAGCTCCTGATTTGTGTTTTGGCATCCTAACTCTATCTGCCACAGCTGGGCTTCAGCTTCTTGCTCTGACTTCCTGCCCTTTACAGCACATGATTATCCAGAGTTTTGAGTATTCCAAGTATTTAAAAGCCCCTTCATTTAAGTCAGATTCCTGGATCCACAATGTGTTAGGAAGAGGACTGAGCTGGGAGTCAGAAGATCTGTGTTCTGGTCTTGGCTCTGCCGCTTGTTGGTAAGTTTCTTAACCTCTCTGGACCTTGGTCTCCCTACGTGAGACTTCAAAGCAGTAACAGTAGGTGAGTGGATACAATTTTCCTAGTCCCAGAATCCTGGTATTTGGCGAGCAGGGGTGAATTCTGAGCTTGCTAGAGAAAGAGAATCTTATAAGAAATCAAAAGGCATGGAGAAAAAGTGAGTGTGGGCCAGGGTGAGACTGGACCTTCACCCCACTCTAACCCTGAACAAGTTGGCAGCAAGACGGGAGAGTGGAGAATCTCACTCTCAGGGCCCCCTAAGTGAGCGGTCTCCTTCCTGACATCCCCACAGGGCTGTAACTCACTCAAAATTGTATTGAGGCTATAAACTGCAAAGAGCTCCTCTTGAAGAATTTATGAAGGGTCTGAAAGCTGTATATTTGCTCTCGAAGCATCTATTGTTTGTTTATAATGTGTGCATGTTTAATTTGCAATAAAACTGGGAGGCACTACCGTGCAAATAGGCAAGTCATCCACCCTCAAATGCTGTCTGGGAAGAAGGAGGATGGGAGAGGGGGAATTCAGGAAAAACCGATCACTTTAGCCTGTCAGTGGAAGGGTTTTCAGCTGTGGATTCGCTGCTGAAGGGCTGTCCTGTTGTGCTTATGGGATGGGAGACTGTGCCTGGGAGTTTCTGAATGTCTCCTTATCCCCAGTATTCCCTTATGAGAATTCCACACCCCCTGCATCCTCCTCTGGGTGATTCCTCTTTATGTGCAGAGTCTACAGGTAAGCGCTGAGGACTCAGACCTGTGGTCCCAAGGATGCCTCAGGTCTTGATGGTTATCTGTTGACAGAAACTGGGGAAATTGGAGTTTCGGTGAAACAAGTACTATCCTGGTAGGGGAAGGAAGCCTGTGTAGGGTGCTCTAGAGGACCATATGGGGTCCACATCAGGGGGTGGGAGGAGGGAGAGTCAGCCCAGAGGGGGAGGGGGAACCTGAAATTTGCTGAGTCTTATAAGCCAGGCTTGGTGCAAGCCCTCTTTCAATGTACTTAGAAATTCTGGGAAGTTGGGATTATTATCTTCATTTTACACATGGGGAAAGTGAGACACAGAGAGGATCAAGTTCATAGAGTCAATAAGTGGTGGGATCAAGCTGTCTCACTCTAAAAGTCATTGCTTTGAGTTAAGGCGACACACAGCCTTGTTGTGATCGTTCTTCTAAAAGACCAGCTTCTTTGTGGACCAGGATGGGAGACTCAACTTTCCTCCCAGGGCAGGCTCCTAGGATGCTGTATTGGAAAGACAGGCCCTTGGGAGGGAATGTAGAGTCTTCATTACCAGGAACCCTCGATATGTAGAGCATGGTGCTGCTATAACCCTCTTTATAAAAGGGCACGGTGCTCAGGTTCTGTTTTATTCATCCAAGACCTGAAGGGGTTTGTGAACACCCTGTGTAATGATGTTGGGGACTTCCTGTACCATGCTTGGCTCAATGGTTGGTTCCCTTAGCTTTGATGCTGGGGCAGAGATGCCACATGGCATAGATCACTTGCCACATTAGAAATGCTTATGTTCAAAATTGCATTGTAGGCCTTCAGGCTTTCTCTGTGGTCAGCTGGAGTAATCCCCTTTGTGGGAGCTGGGGCAGGGGACAAAAGATCCCCCAAGATGTGTCCCTTGCTGTCAGGACCTGTGTTCCTCAGTGGTTCATTCCTGCAACAAACGTGTATAGAGCTCGTGCATTTCACCCCTGCGTCTGTGAGGCCCTCCTGTGGAACAAGCCAGATGCTGTTGAATTTGGAAGTGCTGGGGTCCCTGGGAAGGAGTGGCTCACTCTTCTGGGGGTATCCCAGGAAGGCTGAGCAGAGGAGGAATTCCTAGAGGGATCCTCCTGCCTAGACTTCAGTGGGGCTGTGGGAGACTGTTTATCCCACTGGCTGCCCACCGTCATGGTTCTGGATGGTAGTCCTTACCAAGGAGGTGTTTTCTTCCTGACCGTCCACTTTCCTATGGGCTACTCTTTCAAGCTACAAAAGGTTGCTTTCACAACCAAAATTTATCTCTTCAATATACAGAAATGGTAACATCTACCTTGATACCCTGGGATCTCAGTGGTATCCAGCACTTTCATTGTCAAAGTTCACTAATCTGTCTGTCTCTGCTCTGTGACCCCCAACTCCTAGGATGCTCTGGTGACAGAGACAGCCCATGCCTACAAGGCTAATGGAGAGGATTACATACCTTCTTTGGGTTGCCTTTGAGTCACAGCTTCCCGAGACAGCCTCAGATGGTACAAAAGATCAGCAAGAATGGACTCAGAGGGCTTCCCTGGTGGTGCAGTGGTTGAGAGTCCACCTGCCGATGCAGGGGACACGGGTTCGTGCCCCGGTCCGGGAAGATCCCACATGCCGCAGAGCAGCTGGGCCCGTGAGCCATGGCTGCTGAGCCTGTGCTCCGCAATGGGAGAGGCCACAACAGTGAGAGGCCCGTGTACCGCAAAAAAAAAAGAATGGACTCAGAAACATGCTGTGCAAATGCCTTGGAAGTTTTACAGGGAAACATTGTCCAAGAGAAACTCCCCAGGCAGAGAAGTCCCTTTCCTGAAACTCAGCTGGCAGTGTTTGCCTTATGCTAAGAGCCTTTCACAAAGAGCTGTCTGTTCAGTGAGCAGATGTTAGTTGTCTAGTTTCTCCAGCCTTGGCATGTTGGTGACACGCTTGGCCACTATGGTTGTTTTTTAAAAATTGTGGTAAAATACACATAACATAAAACTTACCACTTAACCATTTCAGCAGTGTTAAGTACGTTCACATGGTTGTGCAACCAATCTCTAGAACTCTTTTTATCCTGCCGAACAGAAACTATATCCATTAAACAACAACTCTCCATTACCCCCTCCTTTCAGCTCCTGGCAACGACCATTTACTTTGTTTCTATGAATTTGACTACTCTAGGTACTGTGCTTAAGAGGAACCATAAAACTTTTTCTCTTTGTGACTGATTTATTTCGCTGACCATGATGTCCTTGAGGTTCATTCATATTGTAGTATGTACCAGAATTTCATCCCTTTTTAAGGGAGAATACTCTATACATACTCCATTGTGTGTGTACGTCACATTTGTTTATCAATTCATCTGCTGATAGACAGCTGGGTTGTTTCCATCTTTTGGCTATTCTGAATAATAGCCATCGTGGTTTTGACTTCACTTATTTGATGCCATAGTCAGTAGCCACTGTTACTTAATAATGTGGAGCCTTGCTGGTTACTACTGAAATCAATCCCACCACTTAGACTCATCTGCTGACCTTTCAGCAGGCCAGGGACTTTCTGTGTCTCTCCTGCCTGACCTCATGCAGGGGTGTGTTTGCTTGCCCTCAGTGTCACACAGGACCTCAGCTTGGTCCCCTCACTGGGTGTCCTTTACCTTTTAGAGCTGAATGCAATCCTGGTGTGCCCACGGGAGGCTGGGAGAGCTTTCCTCGGATCCCAGTCTGTGGCAGACTCACATCCAGAAGGAATCTCAGCTCATCCTGGGAGACTCTTAGGGCTCCGGGAACAAAATTGCATTGTGGTGTGTGGTGGGGGGACTAAGAAATGGGAGTTTCCCTGAAATGCTGTAGGAGCCGCAGCTGTGGTTGAGTAAATGATTAGATTCTTTGTAGGCCAGTTGGAACCCTATTACCCCATGCTGAGCCCAGCTTGGAAAGACTCAATGGTTTGAATTAGAATCCCAGAGGACTGGATTCTTGTTGACACCCTATCAGGTTTTATTACTGCACATCTCACTCTTCCATGGAACTCCTCCTCTCCCAGCGTCTGGATCTGCCTCTGCTTCCAGGCAGGGCCAGGCCACGTCTAGAGGGAAGAGCCATTTCTCCGTCCCGGTGGACCCCTGGTGACCAGTGGTACTATTGTGACTGAGAAAGCCTTGCTGCTCTCACTACCTCTTGTTTTTGGCTGCTGGCCCATTGATTCATTCACCAATTAATTAAACAAAATGTGTTGCCTATCTACGCAGTGCCAGATCCCATGTATTAGTAAGATTTCTTTGATTACGAGTATCAAAATCCAAGTCAAGCTATTTTACTTACAGAAAGGGAGTTTGTCATAAAGATGGAGGGATGTTTCCTAGAACCCAAGGACAGGTGTGCAGCCAGTGTCTGCAAAACCATCATGGACCCAGAGGTGCTGCATCTAGTCCCTAGCCTCTGCTTGAATAGGTTTAATTCTTATTTCTTGGAAGATTGGCTTTCTCTGTGTCTCAGTTCACGTGATAGTGCAGGAGACTGCTGCCAGCTCCCAACTCATCTGTGCAAAAGACCAGCCCATGATGACATAGAGCCCATCAGTCTCAGTTCCAACGAGAGGGAGAATCTGACGGTTGAGTTTGAATTAGGCATCACCTTTTCTCTAATGAACTACGGCCAAGGGACCAGGACTGTGAAGTACAAACCCTGGGAACAACAGGTTAATTTAAGTGGCCACTGTGAATTGAAAGGTCTCTACTGTGTGCTGCAGCGGCGAGCACAGACAGCAGAGCCCCCGACTTCAAGTAGCCCACAGTTAGGGGGAGACAGATATGTGTACATTTAATAATGAAATAAAACAGTAGTTGTCAACAAGGAAGGATGATTTTGTTCCCCTGGAGACATCTGGGAATATCTGGAGACATTTTTGGCTGTCACAACTGGGGAAGAGGGGGCTGCTTCTGGCATTAATGGGTTGAAACTAGGGATGCAGCCAAACATCCGAAAATACACAGGACAGCCACTGCAGTAAAGACTTATCTGGCCTCAAGTGTCAATGGTGCAGAGGCTGAGAAACTCATGACATAAAATCAATGTACAATATGCAAAGTCAGTCAAATTTGTGGTTATAATCTGATCACCTTTCTCCAAAACCCCTTCACTGATTTTCTTAGGGAGCATAAGATACTTAAGGAAGAGGGACCCCATTTCTCTGACTTCTCAGAGTTCCTATGGTACATATACAGATTAGACCCCCTCCTGTCCCCTCCCCCAACACACCCACCCACCCACCCACATGCACAAAGCCCCAGCCTCTTCTGACATGAAAAGTGATTACTTCCATTGTGATCCCTGAGCCCAGGGCTGAGTCTGGAGGACGGATGTATGGGGGAATGCAGTTGGTCTCAGCCCTGTCTTCATGTTAGAACCCCCAGGAAACTGTGGACATGCCCAACACATACCTGGGTCCAGGCCCCAGTCCCATAACTTTTGTCTAATTAGTAATGGTTTTTCTTTGGCAGTGGAAGAAGCCTGGGCTATCGACTCAGGAGAGCTGGGTTAGGCCATCCATAGTGTTCTTTACTTTGGCAAGACCCCTATCCTCACCAAGCCTTCATTTTCTGATCTGGAAAGTGGGAAAACATCACCTCCTGAGATTGTTAAAAGGCTCAAAAGAGGTAGTGGATGTGAAAGCGGTCTGCAAATCGAAAGCTCTAGGTAGGTATTACCACTCGTATTGGAGCTGGCTCTTGACAACACACTTTCAAGGTTTTCATGAAGCGTGAGAGATGATAGCCTGAAAACTGGATGAGTCACCCAGAGGATGATGGGCTGCTAACTCTGAGCACATTTCAGAAACAAGAGAGCACCCACGCCCCGGGATCTTAATTAGGCAGGGTAGTCACAGAGCTACCACGCTTCCCCCCTTTAAATGCAAAGTACTTATTTCCGGAAAAACTAGGGAGAACATTCAGGAAGGGAATCTCTTAAGTAGCGTGTGAATCAGGGCAGCAGTGGGGACCTTGGAAATGAAGGCAATCCATGGGGTTCTATTTTTAAAGCACGTGGACCAAGACTGCATTTCATTAGCAGATGGTACTGCTCAGAGGCCAGGACCCACATGAGCAGGGTGAAGGCTTGTGCTTCCACTTGGGAAATATCTGCTGGAAGCTTTCATTTTATTTCACAGATGCATTTTCAGAGGTAAAAGAGAATTTCACACAAAATGAAAACAAAGTGTATTTCTGACAGACAGGTAAATGCCCCTTTGCGCAGGCAGTAATAACACGTTTGTCAGGGAGGCGAGGAATCTCAAACTTATTTCTGGTACAGATTCAATTGCTCCTTTAATCCCAAATAACCACTCCACAACTGTATGAAATGGAGGAGCCAAAGGATAATTGCCAAGATGGGGAAGAGGCAAACCCACACCTTTCTATCTTGAAAGGATTTAGTCTGTCTTTCAGAAGTGGTGGATGTAAGAACTGCTCACAGCCAGCATAATGCCCCCTCGGTGTCCCCCTACTGCAGGGAAGCATGCTTGGAAACCAGCCATCTATCACATGCCCAAGAGAATGGAAAGTACTCTTTTGTAATTACCACTATTCTCCCCAAAGTACACAGATTGAAACATCAAAAATTCATGGAATAATATATGTCAAAGATGGAAAAGATGCACTGGGGTCATGGATCCTGTCTCCAGTGGGCCAGACAGCAGAAATCATGATTGTCCTTGACCCAGACAGCGCCTTGCACTTGCCTCACAGCTGACGCAGCACAAAGTGCTTGCACATCATTTTGTAGATGGAAGAGGTTTATTCTTCCACAGCTTGTCTCTGACTGGTATTCAGGCTGTACTTACTCAAAGACTTCCCTTTTCCTCTTCTCCAGATATTTCTTCTAGGGTTTTGAGACTCATGGCTGAGTAGAGCTAGTCCAGGTCAATACTAGAACCGTGTGATTACATGGGAGCTTCAGTTTATGGTCAGGGTAATGGAGAAAGGCCAACAGCAGGAAATCACTAAGAGGTTCTTACAGCTGTACCAAGGAGGTCCCCAACCAAAGTCATGGTCCAGATTTTTGTCTTTTTCTCCTTTTTAAAAAATGTTTGGCCATGCCACGCAGCATGTGGGATCTTAGTTCCCCAACCAGGGATCGAACCCGCACGCCCTGCAGTGGGAGCATGGTCTTAACCACTGGGCTGCCAGGGAAGTCCTCTGATCCAGATTTTTGGGCAAAGATCAGAGACACCGCAATTACTTCAAGTGTGCTTTGACCACCACTTTGTATTCCTAAAATCTAATCTATGCCAGGCCCTGTGCTAGGTTGGTCCTGGGGTTACAGAGATGAATGAGATAGGGAAGGGACGAAAAGCCATAGTTCCTCATGGGAGGAGTTCACAGTCCAGTGAGGCTTATAAACAGTGAGTTTAAAAAAAATTGGAAGTAGAGTGACAGAAAGATGCATGATGTATCATGGAGCACAGGGAAGGAAGAGGCATCTGACCAAGCTTGGGAGTGGTCATGAGATCCAAGTTAGGAAAAGTGGACAAAGGATTTAAGGACTAATTTGGGGAGAAAAGGAAAAGAAGGAAAAACCTCAACTACTTACAGGAGGCTGGCTTGGAAGGGGAAGGGGATCCTATTTTATCCTTTTATGTGTTGGACCTTGTAAGCTTGGATATGGCTTTGCTTCCATCTTTTATTATATTGATGTATAAGTGATAAATATATTAATATCAGAAATGCTTGTTTCTAATCATTGAGACCCTCAAAATATCAGGGTGGTTCTGTTAAAGGGAGAGGACTCATAACAGGTGAGAGTGGTGGGATAGAAATATTTGTACCTATAATTATATGACCAAAGCATCCCTAAGACACGTGAATGTGGCAAAACTCCAAAAAGCCATGAGTGCTGGTTCATATTCCATTTGGAGGACCAAAGTGGATCCTTTCCAGACTCCTCAAGATTGTTAGACAGTGGCTTATGAACACAGCTGCATTAGGAAGGAGAAAGTGTGGTCTCAGCACAGTTGAGGCATGAGCGTGTTGAAATAGCGAGCTGTGGCCATGATGGTATCTCTCTGGCCTGCCCTTACGTATGCACAGTATAACCACAGCCTCAATTTGCCTTCTCCTGAATCCTACACCCCTGCCACAGCATGGATCTTTCTATTTCATCTTCTCTTACTTGACTCTTTTGATGTCTCTATGGCTTGGGGTTTCTACCAGTATCTTTCTTCTACTTTGATGTCCGCTTCTTGATACTCTTTTTGAGCTCCTGTTTTGGGCTTGATACTTCAGGTGACCTGTCAATTCACCTGGATCACACCAGTCTGTGAGCTGGCACTTATCTGTCTGTTATACAAATGAACAAATGGGGAAGTAATTGATTTCTGCTGGTGCTGTTGCTGCCACCGCCTCAGTTCTCTTGTTTGTTCTATTGTCCTTCCCATCACTGAAACTAGACCTTGGCCTTCAGGGAAGGGAGGTGATAGCATGGAAAGAAAACAAAAGCAAAATGAATTATCTTGACATAAGAAATTGGTTTGGAAGTATACTTGGCTAGCCAATTCCCTTTTCTCTGTATTTCTACTGTTAGAGGAAAAGAAAAATTTCTGTACTTGAAGAGAGAAAAGAGTTGAGAATGAAGGATGAGAGTGTATGCAGGTGAGGGTCATTGAGAAATGGGTCCCCAGTGTGAACTAAAAATGCCCCCTGCCATATCAGTAAACAAAGGATGTGGCAGCCATCACATTACAGCTGCCCTGGTGGTGAGCCCTGAGGGAACTCAGGATGGAGGCAGGATTTGCCCCCCATCTAGCAGTCAGCCACTGCAGCCACCCCAGATGGTGCACTCTGAAGAGACTCAGGGTGAGAAGCACAGGATACTCGCCCCAGATAGCTGAGGTGCCCATCAAAGGAATGATTTCAATGAGCCCAGACTTTGCATCTTCCCGTACATAGAAAAGTGCTAAATTCCTTACCTTGAGATATCTGGTTTTCTTTAATTAATAGTAATCTTTTGATGTTCCAACTACCTGGTCTTTGTTGCAGAAACTCTTATATATCCTGGTTCCTCCCCTGCCTCTTCGGAACAGTCCCTCAGAGTTATCTGAGATGCTGAGTCCCAGGCTTAAGTCCTCAGTTTTGTCTGCTGAATAAAACATAACTCTCAACTTTTAGGTTGTGCATTTTTTTCAGCTGACACCAGTGTTAGCTCCAAACTGTTTGTGAAGGGGCTGTAACCTCTAGAAAATATGAGGCATCTGAGAGTCAAGGGAATTCTAGAGGGTGGCAGCTTTTCAGTAATTCCCTTGCTGCCATGGTGTGGAAGCAAGAAAATAAAATATGGGTATCAGGGCAGAGAAGACCATAGAAAACACTACTGAATTCCTGCTGCCCCAAGAGGGATAAGAACTTGAATTTTTTTATATTCCTTAGATGGAGGTGGGAGTTAGCTGAGGGCATGTCAGAGATTCAGAAGATCCAGACGGTGCCTCTTAGCCAAGTACAGAAAAAGCACTTTTCAAATATTTGTTCATTCAGGCCATTCACATTCACTTTGATAAAGTGAGTCACATGACAGAACCCAAGCTGGGGGCAGAGTGGGAGTGGGCACAGGAATATTATTTACCTTTTTCAGAGGAGAGATTGAAACATCACAAAGAAAGGGAGTAGATCCAGGGAGGATGAAGAATTGGAGCTATCAATACAATCTCCCACAGCAGGTAAGTGAGAAGAGGGTCAGGATTGAGCACTGGGTGAGCCATTTAAAAGCGGCTGCTCTATCAAGCTTATGCTGGACCACTTCAAAGTCAGGCTTAGATCCCAGTATGGGGCAGAAATGTTTCAGGAAAAGGATGGAGGAGAATATAAAGCTGATAATGGAGGTATACACGGTCAAGCGTCTGGCTTCCTCTTGAGTTGGGAAAACTGCAGGCATGATGCCCTCAGTTTAAAATGTTTAAGAACTTTCCTGGTGGCGCAGTGGTTAAGAATCTGCCTGCCAATGCAGGGGGCACAGGTTCGATCCCTGGTCCGGGAAGATCCCACATGCTGCGGAGCAGCTAAGCCCGTGTGCCACAACTACTGAAGCCCACGTGCCTAGAGCCCGTGCTCCGCAGCAAGAGAAGCCAACGCAATGAGAAGCACGCACACCGCAACCAAGAGTAGCCCCCGCTCGCCGCAGCAGCTAGAGAAAGCCTGCGCGCAGCAAAGACCAAACACAGCCAAAAATAAATAAATAAATAAGTTTAAAATGTTGTTTAAAGTTGTTTAAAAAGTGGATTCATGTAGGTAATTTAAAAGCTACTAGCTATAATTAACTTTCCCAAATCTGCGCCTGCTAGAGATAGGACAATAGTAGAAGGATGGTTAGGCTGAGACCATAAAGGATAACATTGCCCCTTTCCAGATTCATACTCATAATTCTATCAATAACACCAGTGCAAAGCTTACGCTGATGCCTCAGGAAAAGAATCAGAGCTGCAGGTGGAGAGGAAATCTGAAAATTGCAAAATATTTTCTTAAAAACCCCAGTCTACAGAGATGATCACTCTGTAACATTTACTGAAATGTCATTGTTCTCTAAAAGCTCTCAAATACCCATCATGGTGATTAAGAAATCAATAATTAACATGCAAATCTGAAAGCTCTAGGCAAATTGAATATTAATTACTGACATCATAAGTGGAGGCTGCTTAGCAGTATGAAAATAGTTCAGGATAATTAGGATTTAACAACCTTCAGACGTAAAGAAAATAAATACAGGGTTCTTGATGAATGACTTTATTTTTATTTCATTATTGTATTATAAACATTCTTGGCTTTTCAAAGACCAAGGAGAGACAGAGAAAGGGTGGTTTTGGATATTTAGTATATATCATAGTGAGAACTCCCTTCCCCTCCTCCACTGAAATCCTTTGAGTATTGTCAAATAGAAATTAAGTTCTATAATCTAAGATTGCAAGGTGACCTGTGTCAGTTGGGAACCAAGACAGTAAGACTAAAAAATAATTAGGATAAAAGGTTAAACAAGTCACGATTTCAGATGATCTCATTGCTCAGTAATGCCTGAGCTGGCATTATTTGAATGCTCACTTGGGCCACTTCCTTCACCTTTGAAGGTGAAGATTTTTTCAGCTTTTTTAAATATATATAAATGTATTTACTTATTTTTGGCTGCGTTGGGTCTTCGTTGCTGCACGCGGGCTTTCTCCAGTTGTGGCGAGCGGGGGCTACTCTTCGTTGTGGTGCGCGGGCTTCTCATTGCGGTGGCTTCTGTTGTTGCAGAGCACGGGCTCTAGGCACGTGGGCTTCAGTATTTGTGGCACGCGGGCTCAGTAGTTGTGGCTCGCGGGCTCTAGAGCGCAGGCTCAGTAGTTGTGGCGCACGGGTTTAGTTGCTCCGTGGCATGTGGGAACTTCCCGGACCAGGGCTCGAACCCGTGTCCCCTGCATTGGCAGGCGGATTCTTAACCACTGCGCCATGAGGAAAGCCCTTTTCTAAAATTTTCATTGGAGTATAGTTGATTTACAATGTTGTGTTAGTTTCTGCTGTACAGCAAAGTGAATCTGTTATACATATACATATATCCACTCTTTTTTAGAATCTTTTCCCATATAGGCCATTACAGAGTATTGAGTAGAGTTGCCTGTGCTATACAGTAGGTCCTTATTAGTTATCTATTTTATATATAGTAGTGTGTATATGTCAGTCCCAATCTTCCAGTTTATCCCTCCCTCCCCCTACCCCCTGGTAACCATAAGTTTATTTTCTACGTCTGTAACTTTATTTCTGGTTTTTAGATTAGTTTATTTGTGCCCATTTTTTAGATTCCACATATAAGTGATATCATATATTTGTCTTTCTCTGTCTGACTTACTTCACTCAGTATGACAATCTCTAGGTCCATCCATGTTGCTGCAAATGGCATTATTTCGTTCTTTTTTATGGCTAATATTCCACTGTTTATATGTACCATGTCTTCTTTATCCATTCCTCCGTTGATGGACATTTAGGTTGCTTCCATGTCCTGGCTATTGTAAATAGTGCTGCAATGAACATTGGGGTGCATGTATCTTTTTGAATTATGGTTTTCTCTGGATATATTAATTGGCATTTCTTTAAGAACATCTTTTCATATGTTTATTGGTGATTTGGAAATCCTCTTTTTCTACTTTTCTGCCTTTTTCTCAGTTTTTTAGACATTCTTTTTATCTATTATTGATACAGTTCTTTGTAGGTTATATATACATCTTGAAAATATATTTTACTAGCCTGAGGCTTGCTTTCATACTCTTAAATCTCCCAGTCTGTGTCTTGTCTTTCCATACGTGGAACTTCCAAATTTTAATGTAGTTAAATTGTCAGTCATTTCCTTTGTGATTAGTAATTTTTGTGCCCTGTTTAAGAAATATTTGGCAACCTCAGGGTCATGAAGATATTTTTCTATGTTCTCTTCTAGAAGATTTATTGCTGTGTCTTTAATATTTACATATATAATACATTCAGAATTGATTTTTTGGTATTGTGTGTGGTGTGGTAATGTACTGTATGGTGTCACCATAATTTTTTCCATATATATATAATCCGTGATGGCTTTTGATGTGTTAATTTGGCTAGCCTGAAATATAATTTCCCAGAATTCCTTTTCTGATATGTTTCCAGCTAGGGTGGGCTACAAAGGACATTGTCTCATGAAAATTGAAGCACAGATGGGAGGCAATGTCCATTTCGTAGTATTCTTCCAGCTAAATTCTCCCAGTTATTCGATCAAATGTAAAACTAATACACTTTTAGGAAAACATAGGCCCTGAAGATTTTCTCCTGTGTTTTATTCTAAAAGTGTTATAGTTTTACATTTTACTTTTAAATTTGTGATCCATTTTGATTTATTTTCTGTATAAGGCATGAGGTTTAGGTGGAGGTTTTTTTTGTTGTTGTTTTGTTTGTTTTTATTTTTTTGCCTGTGAATATCTAGTTGCTCCATCATGATTTGTTGAAAAGATAACTCCTCCATTGAGTTGATTTTTACCTTTATTGAAAATCAATTGGGTATATTTCTGTGGGTTTATATCTGGGCTCTTTGTTCTGTCCCATTGATCTTTGTGTCTTTTCCTCTACCCATACCACATAGTCTTGATTATTGTCACTACCTAATAGGTATTAAAATTGGGTAGAGCGATTCCTTCCTCTTTATTCATCTTTTCCAAAATCATTTTTAGTCATTCTAGTTCCTTTGCCCATCCATATGAATTTTAGAATGAGCTTGTCTATGTTCTCAAAAACCTTGCTGGAATTTTGATAAGAACTGCATTAAACCTATGTAGGTTATGTTGTGGAGCATTGATGTCTTTTGTTGAGTTTTTAAACCTGTGAGTGCAATATCTCTCTCCATTTATTTACATCTCCTTTTTGTAGTCTTTAGCATATAAGTCCTATATGTGTTTTATACCGAAGTATTTTATTTTACTTTTTAATCGTTGCAAATGATACTTTATGTAAAAGTTTATGTTCAACGTTTTTATATCTAATATATAGAAATACAACTGATTTTTGCATGTTCATCTTGTATCTTGTGACCTTGCTGAACTCACTTATTAAAGGATTTTCTTTGTAGGTTCTTTGAGATTTTCCATACAAATAATCATTACATCTGAAAATAGGGACACTTATTTTATCCTTTCCAATCTGTATACTTTTATCTATTTTTCCTTTTTATCTAATTTTCTTACCTTATTGTGCTGGATAGGACTTAGTACTGTGTTGAATAAGAATGGGAGTGATGTGATTTCAGCCCTTATGTCCCCACAGAAACACCAATTTAACAACCATCCACAGTGAAAAATACCTTCACAAGAAATTCAGAACCCAGGTGAGAGGTTACAGCACCCCAGGGGAGCACAAAAATGAGAAAAAATATAATGAAAAGGGTAAGAAGAACAGCTTTACTTTACCTACGTCAGGGGTCCCCAACCCCTGGGCCATGGACTGGTATGAGTCTGCGACCTGTTAGGAACTGGGCTGCACAGCAGGAGGTGAGCGTCAGGTGAGCTACCAAAGCTTCATCTGCTGCTCCCCATCGCTCCCCATTGCTTGCATTACTGCCTGAACCCCCCACCCCCTTTCGCTTGTATTACCACCTGAACCATCCCCCCACCCCTGGTCTGTGGAAAACTTGTCTTCCACAAAACTGGACCCTGGTCCCAAAAAGGTTGGGGACTGCTGACCTATGTCACACATACTCCAAGCTAGCACAGTGCAGCATTGAGAGAAATCCCTTCAGTCCATAAGTTCTTCCAAAAGGGAAAGATGGAGAGCAAAGTGAATATCCAGCTTTTTCAGACCTTTGGGGTACTACCCAAGAGTCCCACCTCTGTCATGCCTCACTCAGACCATGGAAGGAATCAGAACAAAGAAAAGGGGTGGGAATTTTCAACAACCAGTAGGTATGGATCTCAGTTGTCAGCCTGCAGCCCCTGGTAGACCTTCCTGCAGTGGATCCTGGCACCTGGCCCTCCTAGAATCTCTGGCAAAGCTGAATGGTGGAGGGTGTTCACTGCCAAAGCCAGTCTGTAAAGACTGGAGGATGTGACTGCTTCTTCAAATGTGCAGACACAAATGCAAGGCTACAAAGATCATGAAGAATCAGGAAAACATGACACCACAAGCTAGGACCAAAAGGAAAAACATAAAACAAAACAAATGAACAAAAAAAGAAACAAAATAAAACTCCTACCTGAAAGAAGTGGAGATCTATGAACTGCCTGACAAAGAATTCAAAATAATCACCTTAAAGGAACTCACTCAGTGAGCTATAAGAACACACAGAGAGAAAACTAAATGAAATTAGGAAAACAATACATGAATAAAATGAGAAGTTTAACAAAGAGATAGAAACCATTGAAAGGAACCAAACAGAAATTCTGAAACTGAAGAAGACAATGGCTGAACTAAAAAATTCAATAGAGAATGTCAATGATAAACTTAATCAAGCTGAAAAAGTAATCAGTGAAGTAGAAGACAGGTCATTCACAATTATTCAGTCAAAGGAACATAAAGATTAAAGAATGAAAAAGAATGAAGAAAACCTACAGGACTCATGGGCTGCCATCAACTAAAGAAAAACATGCACTATAGGAGTCCCAGGAGTAAAAGACAAATAGAAAGGAGCAGAAAATTTATTTAAAGAAATATGGCTGAAAAATTCCCAGAAATGGATATCCAGATTCATGAAGCCCAAAGAACCCCAAATAGATTGAACTAAAGAGGCCTACACTGAGACATATTGTAGTGAAATTGTCAAAAACAAAGACAAAGAAAAAATATCAAAAAAGCAAAAGAAAACTGACTCATCATATACAAAGGAACCCTCACAAGGCTATGGGTGGATTTCTCGGCAGAAATCTTGCAGACCAGGAAAAGAGTGGAAAGATACATTTAAAGTGCTAAAAGAAAAAAACTGGATAGCCTCATCGACCAGAGGGCAGACAGCAGAAGCAAGAAGAACTACAGTCCTGCAGCCTGTGGAACAAAAACCACATTCACAGAAAGATAGACAAGATGAAAAGGCAGAGGGCTATGTACCAGATGAAGGAACAAGATAAATCCCCGGAAAAACAATAAAATGAAATGGAGATAGGCAATCTTCCAGAAAAAAATTCAGAATAATAATAGTGAAGATGATCCAGGATTTCAGAAAAAGAATGGAGGCAAAGATCGAGAAGATGCAAGAAATGTATAACAAAGACCAAGAAGAATTAAAGAACAAACACCTAGAAGAATTAAAGAACAAACAAACAGAGATGAACAATACAATAACTGAAATGAAAACTACACTCGAAGGAATCAATAGCAGAATAACTGAGTCAGAAGAATAGATAAGTGGCCTGGAAGACAGAATGGTGGAATTCACTGCCACAGAACAGAATAAAGAAAAAGGAATGAAAAGAAATGAAGACAGCATGAGACACCTCTGGGACAACATTAAACGCAACAACGTTTGCATTATAGGGGTCCCAGAAGGAGAAGAGAGAGAGAAAGGATTCGAGAAAATATTTGAAGAGATTATAGTCGAAAACTTCCCTAACATGGGAAAGGAAATAGCCACCCAAGTCCAGGAAGTGCAGAGAGTCCCATACAGGATAAACCCAAGGAGAAACACACTGAGACACATCGTAATCAGATTGGCAAAAATTAAAAACAAAGAAAAATTATTGAAAGTAGCAAGGGAAAAACAACAAATAACATACAAGGGAACTCCCATAAGGTTAACAGCTGGTTTCTCAGCAGAAACTCCACAAGCCGGAAGGACAAGAGAAGAAAAGGACCTACAAAAACAAACCCAAAACAATTAAGAAAATGGTAATAGGAACATACCTCTCAATCATCACCTTAAACATAAATGGATTAAATGCTCTAAACAAAAGACACAGGCTCACTGAATGGATACAAAAACAAGACCCATATATATGCTGTCTATAAGAGACCCACTTCAGACCTAGGGACACATACAGACTGAAAGTGAGGGGATGGAAAAAGATATTCCATGCAAATGGAAATGAAAAGAAAGCTGGAGTAGGTATACTCATATCAGATAAAATAGACTTTAAAATAACGAATGTTACAAGAGACAAGGAAGGACACTACATAATGATCAAGGGATCAATCCAAGAAGAAGATATAACAATTATGAATCTATATGCACCCAACATAGGTGCACCTCAATACATAAGGACCCAGGGATGCAAGGATTCTTCAATATATGCAAATCAATCAATGTGATACACCGTATGAACAAATTGAAGAATAATAACCGTATGATTGTCTCAATAGATGCAGAAAAAGCTTTTGACAAAATTCAACACCAATTTACGATAAAAACTGTCCAGACAGTGGGCACAGAGGGAACCTACCTGAACATCATAAATGCCATATATGACAAACCCAAAGCAAACATCATTCTCAATGGTGAAAAACTGAAAGCATTCCTCTAAGATCAGGAACAAGACAAGGATGTCCACTCTCACCACTATTATTCAACATAGTTTTGAAGTCTTAGCCACAGCAATCAGAGAAGAAAAAGAAATAAAAAGAATACAAATTGGAAAAGAAGAAGTAAACCGTCACTGTTTGCAGATGACATGATACTATACATAGAGATTCCTAAAGATGTCATCAGAACACCACTAGAGCTAATCAATGAATTTGGTAAAGCTGCAGGATACAAAATTAATGCACAGAAATCTCTTGCATTCCTATACACTAACAACAAAAGATCAGAAAGAGAAAGAAAGGAAACAATCCCATGTACCATTGTAACAAAAAGAATAAAATACCTAGGAATAAACCTACATAAGGAGGTAAAAGACCTGTACTCAGAAAACTATAAGACACTGATGAAAGAAATCAAAGATGACACAAACAAATGGAGAGATATACCGTGTTCTTGGATTGGAAGAATCAATATTGTGATGATGACTATACTACCCAAAGCAATCTACAGATTCAATGCAATCCCTTTCAAATTATCCGTGGCATTTTTTACAGAACTAGAACAAAAAATCTTAAAATTTGTATGGAGACACAAAAGACCCCAAATAGCCACAGCAGTCTTGAGGGAAAAAAACGGAGCTGGAGGAATCAGACTCCCTGACTTCAGACTATACTACAAAGTTACAGTAATCAAGACAATATGGTACTGGCACAAAAGCAGAAATTTAGATCAGTGGAACAGGATAGAAAGCCCAGAGGTAAACCCACGCACTTATGGTCAACTAATCTATGACAAAGGAGGCAAGGATATGCAATGGAGAAAAGACAGTCTCTTCAATAAGTGGTGCTGGGAAAACAGGACAGCTACATGTAAAAGAATGAAATTAGAACACTCCCTAACACCATACACAAAAATAAACTCAAAATGGATTAGAGAGCTAAATGTAAGACCGGACACTATAAAACTCTTAGAGGAGAACATAGGAAGAACACTCTTTGACATAAATCGCAGCAAGATCCTTTTTGACCCACCTCCTAGAGAAATAGAAATAAAAACAAAAATAAACAAATGGAACCTAATGAAACTTAAAGCGTTTTGCACAGCAAAGGAAACTACAAACAAGATGAAAAGACAGCCCTCAGAATGGGAGAAAATATTTGCAAACGAATCAATGGACAAAGGATTAATCTCCAGAATATATAAACAGCTCATACAGGTCAATATTAAAAAAACAACCCAATCCAAAAATGGGCAGATGACCTAAATAGACATTTTTGCAAAGAAGATATACAGATGGCCAAGAAGCACATGAAAAGCTGCTCAACATCACTAATTATTACAGAAATGCAAATCAAAACTACAATGAGATATCACCTCACACCAGTTAGAATGGGCATCATCAGAAAATCTATGAAGAACAAATGCAGGAGAGGGTATGGAGAAATGGGAACCCTCTTGCACTGTTGGTGGGAGTGTAAGTTGATACAGGCACTATGGAGAACAGTATAGAGGTTCCTTAAAAAATTAAAAATAGAATTACCATATGACCGAGCAATCCCACTACTGGGCATATACCCAGAGAAAACCATAATTCAAAAACATACATGCACTGCAATGTTCATTGCAGCACTATTTACAATAACCAGGACATGGAAGCAACCTAAATGCCCATCGACAGATGAATGGATAAAGAAGATGTGGTACATATATACAATGGAATATTACTCAGCCATAAAAAGGAATGAAATTGGGTCATTTGTAGAGACATGGATGCATCTAGAGACTATCATAGAGAGTGAAGGAGTCAGAAAGAGAAAAATATCTTAACGCATATATGTGGAACGTAGAAAATGGTACAGATGAACTGGTTTGCAGAGTAGAAATTGAGACACAGATGTAGAGAACAAACATATGGGTACCAAGCGGGGGAAAGCAGAGGCAGGTGGGGGATGTGGTGGGATGAATTGGGAGATTGGGATTGACATGTATACACTGATGTGTATAAAATGGATGACCGACAGGGAAAATAAATAAATAAATATTAAAAAAAGAAACTTCAGTGAGGTGTTGTTTTATCTGTTAAATTAATCTTACTGTCCTTAAAGTGACTTAAATCAGAGATTTTCAACTTTAATGTGTTTAGAAAATCATAAAAAAAAGAAAAAAACCCCTGCCAACTCAGAATATTATACTCACAAAACTGTCCTTTAAAAATGAAGAAGAAATAAAGTTTTTTCCAGACAAACAAAAACTGAGGGAGTTCATCATCAGTAGACCTGCCTTCCAAGAAGTGCTAAAAGAAGTTCTTCAAGTTGAAATGAAAATATGCTAAACAGCAACAGGAATACAGATGAAAGTATAAATCTCAATGATAAAGGCAAATGTATAGACAAATGCAGAATAATGTAATATTGTAATGGTGGCGCATAAATCACTTTGAACCCCAGGATAAAAATTACAAAGCAAAAGTATTAAAAATAACTATAACCGGGCCTGCTGATGCAGGGGACACGGGTTTGTGCCCTGGTCTGGGAAGATCCCACATGCCGCAGAGCGGCTAGGCCCGTGAGCCATGGCTGCTGAGTCTGCGTGTCTGGAGCCTGTGCTCCGCAACGGGAGAGGCCACAACAGTGAGAGGCCTGCGTACCACAAAAAAAATAAAAAAATAAAATAAAATAACTATGACCAAAAAAATTTGTTGATGGATACACAATATAAAAGAAGTAAATTCTGAGATTAATAACAAAGTATGTGTCTGTGTGGGTAGTAAAAGTGTAGAGTTTTGGGGCTTCCCTGGTGGCGCAGTGGTTGAGAGTCCGCCTGCCGATGCAGGGGACACAGGTTCGTGCCCCGGTCCGGGAAGGTCCCACATGCCGCGGAGCGGCTGGGCCCGTGAGCCATGGCTGCTGAGCCTGCATGTCCGGAGCCTGTACTCCGCGACGGGAGAGGCCCCAATAGTGAGAGGCCCGTGTACCGCAAAAAAAAAAAAAATCAAAGCAGTAAAAGTGTAGAGTTTTTGCATATGATTGAAGTTAACTTGTGATCAGTTTAAAACAGACTTATAAGAAGTTTTATGCAAACCTCATGGTAACCACAAAGAAAATACCTACAGTAGATACAAAAAAGATGAACAGAAAAGAATCAAAGTATATCACTACATATATATATATAAAACATCAAATAACATTATATATATTTAATATTTATATCTATCTATCTATCTACCTATAAATATATAAAATCACAGAAGAAGACAGAAAGAGAGGAAGAGAGGAAAAAAAGAAGTACAAAACAAACACCAAACTCACAGAAAAAGAAATTAGTTTTGTGGTTACCAGAGGCAGGGGGAAGGGGAATTGGAGTAAGGTGAACAAAATGTACAAACTTCCAGTTATAAGATAAATAAGTACTAGAAATGTAACGTACCACATGGTGACTACAGTTAACACTGCTATATGATGTATAGGAAAGTTGTAAGAGAGTAGATCCTAAGAATTCTCATCACAAGGAGAAATTTTTTCATTTCTTTTTCATTTATCTATATGAGATGATAGCTGTTAACTAAACCTATTGTGGTCACCATTTCACAATATATGTATATCAAACCATCATGATTTATACCTTAAACTTATACAGTGATGTATGTTAATTATTTCTCAATAAAACTGGAATGAAGAACTACAAAACAGAAAACAGTTAACAAAGTGGTAATAGTAAGTCTTTACCTATGAAAAGTTACTATAAATATAAACAGATTAAACTCACCAATCAAAAGATATAGAGTGGCTGAATGGATAAAAAACCAATATACTAATATATGCTGTCTATAAGAGATTTGCTTTAGATTTAAGGATACACAGACACTGAAAGTGGAGGGATGGAAAAAGATGTTTTGGTTACCATCTGCAGAGATGGTAACCAAAAGAGAGAGTGGGGATGGCTATACAGTCGACCCTTGAACAATGTAGGGGTTAGAGGCACTGACCCTCCATGCAGTTGAAAATCTGCCTATAACTTTACAGTCAGCACTCTGTAACCATGGTGCCACATCTCTGGGGTGTTGGTAAGGTCAGGGGGAGAAGGCAGACAGGAGATGCCAGGTGAACGGTGTGGGCTGCTTCCTGTGATCAGGACAAAGCCTTGCAGCTAGGATCTCAGTTTCTGCTCAGTGGAGACAGGTTGATGCTGCTGTTCAAGTCGACCCCAGCTGATGATGGATCAGCTCTCCACCTGCCCTTATGTTTCTGGCATGGGGGAATTCTGCAACGTGAAACTAACTCCACACCTTCTGCCATGATGTGTAAAATACATCTATCCTGTGGGATTTTGTCCTTCTTAAGTGACCTTCCACATGGGACTTTCCTCTGCCCATCGCCTTTTCCCTCTTTTTTTTACTTTAGCTGTCCCCTCTCTTCAGGTACCTTCTTCTCAACTTAAAAATAAAACGCCCTTCTCCTTAAGCTTGCTTAATTTCTTTAAGCCTCAGCTGCTCAAATATCAAAATGGAGTTCGTGCCATCAACCTGGCTGGGCTTGGTGAGGCAGAAGAGGTAGAATTGGAGAGCATGGTTTGGATTAGCATGTGTGTCTTTCCTTCCTCTCTTTTCAGTCTTCCTTCTTAAACTGTGCTGTCCAATATGATAGCCATTAGCCACAGGTGGCTACCGAGACTTGAAATGCAGGCCGTCCAATTTGAGATGGGCTGCCTGTGTGAGAAGCATCATGGTTGTGTGTTAACACCTGTGAGCACTATTGCTTGTTCTTGAAACTTTTGCTCTGGCTCATGTTCAAATCCACTGTTTGTTTTTTCCATCTACGTCATCTTGATTCATATTGCATGTATCTCCTCCTGAGATATCTCCAAAGTGAATTTTATATAAGCCACATGGTGTGCACACACACCCACACATTTTTTTAAAAAAATAATAGCTTTATTGAGATATAATTTGTATACCATAAACTTCATCTCTTTAAAGTATGTATACAAATCTAATAACATATATGGGAAAAGAACCTGTAAAAAGATATATATATATATATATATGTATAACTGAGTCACTTTGCTGGACACCTGAAACTAACACAACATTGTAAATCAACTACACTCCAATATAAAGTAAAAATTAAAAAAAATAAAGTACGTATACAATTCTGTGATTTTTAGTATATTCAGAGAGTTGTACAACCATCATCATGATCTAACTCCAAAGCATTCTTATCACCCCCCAAAGAAACCCTGTACCCATTCCAGTTACTTCTCATTCATCCTTCCCACCAGCTCCTGGCAACCACTAATATGCTTTCTGTATCTGTGGATTTGCCTAGTCTGGATATTTCATATAAATGGAATCATACAATATGTGGCCTTCTCACATGGCTTATATTTTATGTGAGACCATGCCAGTTACAATCTCCACATCTGGTGACGAGCCATGCTGCCTATTTTATGTCATGCAGTGACAAGCGAGTGCATGGAAACTTAATTCTATTATACGTGTACCTTTATGACCACTCAGGAAATAGACATAGTCTCTGTTTCATAGGTGAGGAACCTAAAGCAGAGAGGTTATATAGCTGGCCTAAGGTCATATATATATCAAATGGAAGAGCTGGGACTTACACCCAGGTTGCTTTTTGTTGTTTTCTTCTAATCTCCAGTGTTAAAGTACACGGGGATCTTTCTCATCTTTCTCCTCTGAACAAAGCAGAGTATCTGACACTCACTCACGTATATGTTTAGGAAATGGATGAATGGTCCAGGTAGTTAATCAGCTGAGATATCAGGTGTCGGGGAGAGGGGAGTAGGCTCTGAATTCCGAGTATCTGCCTGCCAGACCTCAGGCTTGCGTATGCTGCTTCTGACTGAGAGCAATGGCACAGGCCCAGCAGGCCTTGTCACTGAGCTGTGGAGTGTGTGCTGCCTGCCTGCCCTGGGGTTGCTCTGCTGTCAATCTTTGTGCTCCTCCTCCCTGGGCCATTAGCGTGCCACGGGGGTGCAGCCCAAAACCTCCCAGGGCACTCTAGGGGGCTGCACGCTCCAGGAGGACAACTTTCTACAAATCAGGATAGATGAAGTTAGGAACCGAGTGGTGAGTGGTATTACCCAGAGTAATTTAAAGTATGAATCGATTTCTCAGCTGGAGACGGTGTTGATGTCCTGCTTCTCCTTTGTGCTTCATTGTGCATATTACTTCACATGGAAAATTAACAGGCAAATTAACCCCTCTGCACAGCCCAGGCTGGAGGAATAGGCTCCTGTTCAGAATGCAAAATCTTGGCGTAAGAAGGAGGCTGGCTATAGGGCCAGGGCAAGGGGGAGACCCCTGTCCTAGGTTTCTAGGAATATCTCCAGCCTGCCCTTGGGCCACATTAGCCCTAAGGACCTTGGAAAGGGAACATCCTGTCTTTCACTGAGATCTGTGGCTTTCTAGTGACTGTGGTGTGACAGCTGGCTAGGAGAGTGAATTAGACACAAACAAGCTAGATTAATCAGAGCTCCATCGACCCACCAGAGAGCCCTGTTTCTCCCAGAATTCTGGAAACAGCTTGTTTATCTTGTTTCCGACGGTCTCTTTTCAATTGCTTGTGGTTTCACCTTCTGGCTTTTGATCACATCGCTCACTTAAACTTCTAGTGCAAAAGATCCTTTTGTTCTTTTCCTGCTTGCAATCCCCTCCAGCCCTGCCTCCCGCAGCTCAGTGTGTACCTGTCTTCTCTTTATTCTCTATATTCTAGACACACTGACTTTTAGTCCTACCCTATCTCATTCTGACCCAGGGTCTTTGTACACACAGTTTCCTCTGCCTTGAATACATGTCCCTTGCCTTTTCTCTGGGCTAAATTTCACTCAGTGTAAATGTCAGTTCCTTGGGAGATGCATTTTCTGATTATATGCCTCCCACCTCAAACCATTATACGATATCAGTCTCCTATATTTTTCTATTAATATCATTTGTCAAAACTGCAATTAAATAATTAGTCTGTAATTATTTGTTTAATGACTTCCTTTCCCACTATACTGTTAGCCCTGAGAGAGCGGACTGTATCAGTCTTATTCACCTTTGTATCAACAGTGTCGCGAACACTGTGCCTCGGGTAGAATAAGTCCTCAAAAGTATATTGGATGAATGAATATCCTTCTTGTTTTTTTTTTCTGCCTTGGCGTTCTTTCTGAACTTAAACTTGTCACTTCCAGGAGACACTTGCTGATTGCTAAGTACATTAGGTCCTGAGAATCACATTATAACCTATATGTGAGCCAGGGTACCACACAGCCTAATCTTGGTGCAGTGTCACATGCAGAGAAGCAGGACTCAACACTAAAATAAAGTTTTCTGTCATTTCCAGTTCATTTTCTGTCTCTGCCCTGATCCTCCACTTCCTGTGTTTTATTAGGCAGATTGATTGAGTTGGGTGTACAATGACAGTCCCTACCCATGAGGATGGGTTGATTATTTAGGAGGTTCTTGATATAGTCCCGGTAAGAGATTATGGTAACTTGGAAACCTATGCGCTGGACACATTTAAGGTATTTTTAGGAGGTAAACTGATAAGGGGTATCAAGGACATTGGGGTTGATATCCCACATCAGCCCCAATCTAGATGATTATTGCAAGATGTTCATGGAAATTTCATCATCATATTTTCTGGGGATGCATTTTTAAATGGTCATGTGACAATCCTATTTGATTCTGAGAATGAGGAGAAGTTCAGTGGGAGATTTGGGGGAAAAATTAATTCCCTCTTTTTAAAAAAATTTTTATTAAGGAATTATATTTTTATTAGAAATAGATACTATTGATTGCCAAATGTTTGGGACCTATTATACTAAGGTTTTTCTAAAAATTTTATTTATTTAATTTCTTTTTGTTTTGGGCTGCATTGGGTCTTCATTGCTGTCTGCGGGCTTTCTCTAGTTGCAGTGAGCGTGGGCTACTCTTTGTTGTGGTGCGTGGGCTTCTCATTGCGGTGGCTTCTCTTGTTGCGGAGCATGGCTCTAGGCATGAGGGCTTCAGTTGTGGCATGTGGGCTCAGTATTTGTGAATCACGGGCTCTAGAGCACAGGCTCAGTAGTTGTGGGGCACAGGCTTAGTTGCTGCGCAGCATGTGGAATCTTCCCAGACCAGGGCTCGAACTCATGTCCCAAGCATTGGCAGGTGGATTCTTTTTTTTAATTTTTGAATTTTATGTTATTTATTTTTTATACAGCAGGTTCTTATTAGTTATCTATTTTATACACATTAGTGTATATATGTCAATCCTAATCTCCCAATTCATCCCCCCACCACCACTTTCCCCCCTTGGTGTCCATACACTGTTCTCTACATCTGTGTCTCAATTTCTGCCTTGCAAACCAGTTAATCTGTACCATTTTTCTACGTTCCACATATATGCACTAATATACGATATTTATTTTTCTCTTTCTGACTTACTTCACTCTGTATGACAGTCTCTAGATCCATCCATATCTCTACAAATGACCCAATTTCGTTCCTTTTTATGGTTGAGTAATATTCCATTCTATATATGTACCACATCTTCTTTATCCATTCGTCTACCGATGGGCATTTAGGTTGCTTCCATGACCTGGCTATTGTAAATAGTGCTGCAATGAACATTGCGGTGCACGTATGTTTTTGAATTATTGTTTTCTCTGGGTATATGCCCAGTAGTGGGATTGCTGGGTCATATGGTAATTCTACTTTTAGTTTTTTAAGGAACCTCCATACTGTTCTCCATAATGGCTGTATCAATTTACATTCCCACCAGCAGTGCAAGAGGGTTCCCTTTTCTCCACACACTCTCCAGCATTTGTTGTTTGTAGATTTTCTAATAGGAATGCAAGAGATTTCTGTGCATTAATTTTGTATCCTGCAACTTTACCAAATCCATTGATTAGTGGTGTTCTGGTGACATCTTTAGGATTCTCTATGTGTAGTATCATGTCATCTGCAAACAGGGACGGTTTACTTCTTCTTTTCCAATTTGTATTCCTTTTATTTCTTTTTCTTCTCTGATTGCTGTTGCTAAGACTTCAAAACTATGTTGAATAATAGTGGTAAGAGTGGACATCCTTGTCTTGTTCCTGATCTTAGAGGAAATGCTTTCAGTTTTTCACCATTGAGAA
>NW_020174438.1:3175855-3242569 GCF_003031525.2 Neophocaena asiaeorientalis asiaeorientalis
TGAGTACAGGTCTTTTACCTCCTTATGTAGGTTTATTCCTAGGTATTTTATTCTTTTTGTTACAATGGTACATGGGATTGTTTCCTTTCTTTCTCTTTCTGATCTTTTGTTGTTAGTGTATAGGAATGCAAGAGATTTCTGTGCATTAATTTTGTATCCTGCAACTTTACCAAATCCATTGATTAGTGGTGTTCTGGTGACATCTTTAGGATTCTCTATGTGTAGTATCATGTCATCTGCAAACAGGGACGGTTTACTTCTTCTTTTCCAATTTGTATTCCTTTTATTTCTTTTTCTTCTCTGATTGCTGTTGCTAAGACTTCAAAACTATGTTGAATAATAGTGGTAAGAGTGGACATCCTTGTCTTGTTCCTGATCTTAGAGGAAATGCTTTCAGTTTTTCACCATTGAGAATGATGTTTGCTTTGGGTTTGTCATATATGGCATTTATGATGTTCAGGTAGGTTCCCTCTGTGCCCACTGTCTGGACAGTTTTTATCATAAATGGGTGTTGAATTTTGTCAAAAGCTTTTTCTGCATCTATTGAGAAAATCATATGGTTTTTATTCTTCAGTTTGTCTATATGGTGTATCACATTGATTGATTTGCATATATTGAAGAATCCTTGCATCCCTGGGATAAATCCCACTTGATCATGGTGTGTGATCCTTTTAATGTGCTGTTGGATTCTGTTTGCTAGTATTTTGTTCAGGATTTTTGCATTTATATTCCTCAGTGATATTCGTCTGTAATTTTCTTTTTTTGTAGTATCTTTGTCTGGTTTTGGTATCAGGGTGATGGTGGCCTCATAGAATGAGTCTGGGAGTGTTCCTTCCTCTGCTATATTTTGGAAGTGTTTGAGAAGGATGGGTGTTAGCTCTTCTCTAATAGTTTGATAGAATTCACATGTGAAGCCATCTGGTCCTGGACTTTTGTTTGTTGGAAGATTTTTAATCACCGTTTCAATTTCATTCCTTATGATTGGTCTGTTCATATTTTCTGTTTCTTCCTGGTTCAACCTTAGAAGGTTATACCTTTCTAAGAATTTGTCCATTTCTTCCTGGTTGTCCATTTTATTGGCATACAGTTGTTTGTAGTAGTCTCTTATGATGCTTTGTATTTCTGCAGTGTCTGTTGTGACTATTGTTTGTTTCTATTTCATTTATTTCTGCTCTCATCTTTATGATTTCTTACCTTCTACTGACTTTGCGTTTTTGTTGTTCTTCTTTCTCTAGTTCCTTTCGCTGTAAGGTTAGATTGTTTATTTAAGATTTTTTTTGTTTCTTGAGGTAGGCTTGTATTGCTATAATCTTCCATCTTAGAACTACTTTTGCTGCATCCCATACATTTTGGATCATCGTGTTTTCATTGTCATTTGTCTCTAGGTATTTTTTGATTTGCTCTTTGATTTCTTCAGTGGTCTCTTGATTATTTAGTAACGTATTGTTTAGTCTCCATGTGTTTGTGTTTTTTACGTTTTTTTCCGTGTATTTGATTTCTAATCTCATAGTGTTGTGATTGGAAAAGATGCTTGATATGATTTCAGTTTTCTTAAATTTACTAAGGCTTGATTTGTGACCCAAGATGTGATCTATCCTGGAGAATGTTCTGTGTGCACTTGAGAAGAAAGTGTAATCTGCTGTTTTTGGAAGGAATGTCCTATAAATATCAATTAAATCTATCTGGTCTATTGTTTCATTTAAAGCTTGTGTTTTCTTATTAATTTTCTGTCTGGATGATCTGTCCATTCGTGTAAGTGAGGTGTTAAAGTCCCCCACTATTATTGTGTTACTGTCGATTTCCTCTTTTATAGCTGTTAGCAGTTGCCTTATGTATTGACGTGCTCCTGTGTTTGGTGCATATATATTTATAATTGTTATATCTTCTTCTTGGATTGATCCCTTGATCATTATGTAATGTCCTTCCTTGTGTCTTGTAACATTCTTTATTTTAAAGTCTACTTTATCTGATATGAGGATTGCTACTCCAGCTTTCTTTTGAATTCCATTTGCATGGAATATCTTTTTCCATCCCCTCACTTTCAGTATGTATGTGTCCCTAAGTCTGAAGTGGGTCTCTTGTAGACAGCAAATATATGGGTCTTGTTTTTGTATACATTCAACAAGCCTGTGTCTTTTGGTAAGAGCATGTAATCCATTCACGTTTAAGGTAATTATCGATATGTATGTTCCTGTTACCATTTTCTTAATTGTTATGGGTTTGTTTTTGTAGGTCCTTTTCTTCTCTTGTGTTGCCCACTTAGAGAAGTTCCTTTAATATTTGTTGTAGAGTTAGTTTGGTGGTACTGAATTCTCTTAGCCTTTGCTTGTCTGTAAAGCTTTTGATTTTCTGTTGAATCTGAATGAGATCCTTACTGGGTAGAATGATCTTGGTTGTAGGTTCTTCCCATTCATCACTTTAAATATATAGTGCCACTCCCTTTTGGCTTGTAGAGTTCCTGCTGAGAAATCTTTGTTAACCTTATGGGAGTTGCCTTGTATGTTATTTGTCGTTTTTCCCTTGTTGCTTTCAATAATTTTTCTTTGTCTTTAATTTTTGTCGGTTTGATTACTACGTGTCTCAGTGTGTTTCTCCTTGGGTTTATCCCGTATGGGACTCTCTGCACTTCCTGGACTTAGGTGGCTATTTCCTTTCCCATGTTAGGGAAATTTTCGACTATAATCTCATCAAATATTTTCTCTGGTTCTTTCTCTCTCTCTTCTCCTACTGGGACCCCTGTAGTGCAAACATTGTTGCATTTAGTGTTGTCCCAGAGGTCTATTAGGCTGTCTTCATTTCTTTTCACTTTTGTTTCTTTATTCTGTTCCATGGCAGTGAATTCCACCATTCTGTCTTCCAGGCCACTTATCCATTCTTCTGCCTCAGTTATTCTGCTATTGATTCCTTTTAGTGTGTTTTTCATTTCAGTTATTGTATTCTTCATCTCTGTTTGTTTGTTCTTTAGTTCTTCTAGGTCTTTGTTAAACATTTCTTGCGTCTTCTCGGTCTTTACCTCCATTCTTTTTCTGAAATCCTGGATCATCTTCACTATCATTATTCTGAATTCTTTTTCTGGAATGTTGCCTATCCCCATTTCATTTTATTGTTTTTCTGGGGTTTTATCTTGTTCCTTCATCTGGTACATAGTCCTCTGCCTTTTTATTTTGTCTATCTTTCTGTGAATTTGGTTTTTGTTCCACAGGGTGCAGAATTGTAGCTTTTCTTGCTTCTGCTGTCTGCCCTCTGGTGGATGAGGCTATCTCAGAGGGTTGTGCAAGCTTCCTGATGGGAGGGACTGGTGGTGGGTAGAGCTGGTTGTTGCTCTGGTGGGCAGAGCTCAGTAAAACTTTAATCCGCTTGACTGCTGTTGGGTGGGGCTGGGTTCCCTCCCTCTCTGTTGGTTGTTTGGCCTGAAGTGATCCAGCACTGGAGCCTACGGGCTCTTTGGTGGGGCTCATGGCAGACTCTGGGAGGGCTCATGCCAAGGAGTACTTCCCAGAATTTCTGCTGCCATTGTCCTTGTCCCTGTGGTGAGCCACAGCCACCCTCCCTGCCTCTGCAGGAAACCCTCCAACACTAGCAGGTAGGTCTGGTTCAGTCTCCTATGGGTCACTCCCCCTTACCCTGAGTCCTGATGCACACACTGCTTTGTGTGTGCCCTCCAAGAGTGAAGTCTGTGTTTCCCCCAGTCCTGTCAAAGTCCTGCAATGAAATCCCCCTAGCCTTCAAAGTCTGATTCTCTAGGAATTCCTCCTCCCATTGCCGGACCCCCAGGTTGGGAAGCCTGACGTGGGGCTCAGGACCTTCACTGCAGTGTGTGGACTTCTGTGGTCTAAGTGTTCTGCAGTTTGTGAGTCACCCACCCAGCAGTTATGGGATTTGATTTTATTGTGTTGCACCCCTTCTACCATCTCACTGTGGCTTCTCCTTTGTCTTTGGATGTGGGGTATCGTTTTTGGTGAGTTCCAGTGTCTTCCTGTTGATGGTTGTTCAGCAGTTAGTTGTGATTCCGGTGCTCTCGCAAGAGGGAGTGAGTGCACATCCTTCTACTCTGCCATCTTGAACCAATACCAATTCCCTCTTTTTAAAAAAAATAAATTTATTTATTATTTTTGGCTGCATTGGGTCTTCGTTGCTGCTCACAGGCTTTCTCTAGTTACGGCGAGCGGGGGCTACTCTTCACTGCGATGAGCAGGCCTCTCATTGGGTGGCTTCTCTTGTTGTGGAGCATGGGCTCTAGGCATGCAGGCTTTGGTAATTGTAGTACGTGGGCTCAGTAGTTGTGGCTCATGGGCTCCAGAGTGCAGGCTCAGCAGCAGTGGCACAGGGGCCCAGCTGCTCAACAGCATGTGGGTTATTCCCGGACCAGGGCTCGAACCCATGTCCCCTGCATTGGCAGGCAGGTTCTTAACCACTGCACCACCAGGGAAGCCCCCAATTCCCTCTTAAATAGAGAATCACAGAGGGAAACATCACTCCTTTGGCTGGTTGTGAACAAAGAACTTGTTCTTTGGCTGCTGTCTTTCGGACTACTTGTATGTCTGACTACTACTGCTGTGAGATTGGAGGGAACAGCCATGAAAATACAGAGACATGGAAAGAACCTGAGTGCTTGCTGACATCATTGAGTTGCTCGTTGTGGTTCTTTGGGTTGTACCGTACCTGGAATTCTGAGTACATGAAATAATGAACTTTTTCCAATATTTAAGCCATTTGGTTGCATTTTCTATTACTTGCAGCAGATATCATCCTTGATACAGGGGATACAGTGGATGCTCAGTGGATATAGAGGTGCCTCTGGCTTGCTGGAGGCTTTCCAGTAAGGGCCTGTGGGCATGTCCCTTAGTTACTTTGTAGGGCTGGGGCTCCAGTTTTACCTTCTGACCTGCTCAGGGATGCAGCTGAGGCAGCAGGTGGGGTCCTCAGTATGTCTAGTTGGGAAAGGATGGAGAATGCCCATATCAAACAGTAAACCGTGAATTTCTCTTTTGGGCTTTCAACTTACATTGAAATGGGAAAGTTTACTTACTGACTTGTTTATTTTTAATCAGTTTATGTTCTACTCTTACTCTTCTTAAATAATATATTTTGAGGACCCCACAACCAAAGAAATACTGTATTACAGTAATAGAGATAGAAATCAACATGTAGGAAAGAGCAAAAAGAGTGTTCCCTTATCCCAGAAACAACACAATCAAATTGTTTTCTTTACCCATGTTTCCTAGAAATTCTTGTTCATATTCATGCAAAAATGTACAGAAGGGTAATCATAACTCAGGCATCATTAATTTTTTTATTGAGGTATGACATCCGTGCTGTGAAGTGCCCATAACTGTATACCTTGATGACTTCTCATGTGCTCACTTTTGTAACCACACCCCAGTTCAAGATATGAAACACTTGACTGGGTAGCATTTTTTAGTTTGCTTTTTAAATTTAATGTCATATCAGAATCATGCTACCCTGCTGTTTATCCTAAGAATTTTTTTAGTATGCTGTATGGTCTTCATACTGCTGACTATTAAAGGCTTTAAAAATTCAATCAGCTGGCTGTATCACAGATACCTGAGCCAACTCACATCGCTGGACATTAAGATTGTTTAAAATTCTTCCAGATCACAAATAGTGCTTCAATAATCTGTACAGTAGAGTCAGAAGTTGGCAGCCTGTAGACTGGATTCTGCCCACATACCCATTTGATTAGGCTTGTTTGACGTTGGCACACCAGTATTTTAAAGAATATTTGAGTTTTGTTGCAAACTTTTACAACTCGATAGAGCTCACATGGAAATCTGGATTTCTTGCTTCCTTGATGAGGCAGAAGGTCTGGCTGCATGGGCCACATTCCCAGCAGAGGCCATCGTGTGGGGATGGGAAGGGGCTGCTCTCCTTGGAAGGGGTTTTTACTGCCCAGTTTGCCACAGTACTTGGGATTCCCAGTGTTTCCTTCTATCAGGCCTGTTCACTAATTAATAGCATCTGCCTGAGTCCAGTAGGCACCTGACTTTGCTATCCCTGGCATATGGCTTCCTTCTTCCTGATACTTATAATGATGTCATTTATGCATGAGGTTGCTGATAATCCTGAGGAAATCATAAATAGAAGTATGTTCAGAAGATCATAGTGAAAAAGAGCATGGCTATTGTGTCCAAGGTACCCTAGTGTAATCGCTGCTCGTGACTTTGGCCCAGTCATGTCCTCTGTGGGCCTCAATTTTCTCAAGCTTCAAGTAAGAACAATGATATTTCAGGGAGGAATTGTAAAGGTCTAGTAGTGCTTGGAACACAGTAGGAAATCAGTAAATGGTGGATAAGTAAAGAAAACTATTGAAAATTATTCTTTATAGTTAATTTATCCAATTCTGGTTCTTGAATAGCAAAATTTATTTTCATAAAAATAAGATTTAATTTCCTCTGAATTTGCTGTTCATTCAAAGGTCTCCAGAGACATGTATAAAGTTTTAATGACAGCAACAATAATAATGATAAGTGGATAGGATTTAATAATGTGTCTGAGTGTCTAAAGAGTGACCTTAATATGATTTAATTGAGATGGTAAATTAAAAACGTGCTGCATTGCTCCATCATACTTAAGAGGTTAAAATGGGAATGAGTTGGTCCTTAACATTGTTGTTCGAGATGATGTTTCTTTAGGAAGATCACGATCGCCACTTACTAGCTACAGGCTCTTTCAGTTGATTTTAACAGACCCAGAGATTCTTTAGGGAGAATCTCTAGTAGTACACAGAGGCTTGCCTCCAGAATTTTGAGAGCATAAAGTATTGACCTTAGTAGAAGAAACATTTCCTAGAAAATAATTTGTCTTTCTCTTAGGTACCACCACCTACTAGAAACCTAAGAGTCATTTTTATCTTTTCTTCCTCCTCTACATCCAATCCACGCATAAGTCTGTCAATTCTCCTTCCCAACAGTCTCTCAGTTCAATTTACTTTCCTCCATCTAGACTGACACCACACTCACCTAAGGCAAAATGCATTCTCCATGGAGCAGCCAGGGGGATCTTTTAAATATTCAACTCATATCACATCACCCTACTTCTTAAAATTCTTCCATGACTTCCAGTTCACTTCAGATAAATTCCAAACTCCTTATCAGAGCACACGAGGCTCTGAATGATCCGTCCCCAACTTTCTCTCCAGCTTCATCTCATGCGACTCTCCCCGCCTTGCTCATGGTATTCCAGTAACACTGATCACCTTTCACACCAAGTTCTTCCCCAGCTCAGAGGCCTTGCACATGCCTTATCCCTGCCTGGAATCCTGGCCCCTACCCCATGTTCTCTGTCTTTCTTTGTAAAATTGGCTTCTTCAGGTCTCCAGTTAAAATTTACGTTTACATCCTATCTAAGGAGGCCCTCCATTATCCTTTTCTGCAATATCTAATGCCTTCATACCCCTCACACACTTCGTGGTGATTTTGTTTCCCTGTTGGTAGTCTGTCTTCTTGTACTCATGCAAGTTTCATGAGAACTGTGGCCACACCTCTCATTTACGTTATATCCCCCGCTTCTAGCACATTGCTGGGCATATAGCAGTCATTGCTAAGTTTTAACTGAATGACAGAAAGAAAGGATGGATGTAACTGCTATGAGAACTCAGGTTAGTCTCAGGAAGGTTTTTCTAGAATGCGTTGGCTAGAAAGGGCATTAACCTTGCCACCATACCAGCATGCAGCGTCTGTTTAGTATTGCTCACAGTGGGAAAGAGTTTTAAAGGATCTAGAAAAATTGAGAGCCAAAGACCAAGATACTGTCAGCTTATCTCTAGCACTGTCCACGGGAGGTCCTGGGTTCCAGACCAATTATCACTTACATTTTTCTCTGAAAATTACTGGCGTAGCACTTGGTTTATCAATCAGTGTCTCATAAGTTTGGTTGGCATGAATTAGAGCTCTTGAACCTGATCAGTTCTGCGAGAGCTGACAGATTTAACCAGCTGAGTGTCTGATGCACCTTGGTCTCTCACTGACCCTCAGTCCATTGTTTGACTCTGACCCAGCTCTCACTCTGCTCTCACTCAGGATACTCAGCTGGTCCTGCCTACTTTCTCTCCACTTTCTGACCTTGGCCCTTCCTCTCTCTCAGCTTAGTGTCCCATCTCCCTTTTTCTCATTCTGTGCCTTGACGTAGTAAACTCAATGCACAGATTTCAAACGTAAGAACCATTAAGGGTACATCTTCGTGTCAATAAACTGAAATTAATTTATTTCAGGTTTGCTGACATTGCGGACAACCTTATGTCAGCATAGTTGGCAGCTCCTGCTGGTGAAGTGTGATATTACAGTCCAACTCTTTTAGATATTATAGGTGTCCAGGTGAAAAAATAAGAAGAAAGCAAAATTCTGGGAGCTTTGAAGTGGGACTGGAGGACTGCTCAGATGTAGAAGAATACTGAGTTCTGGAGGAGAGAAGTAAGGTAGAATTAATAAAATGAGAAGATCTGCAAAAGAAAAGTAAATTTCTAAATGCAGGGAGTATCCCTCTTAGAGTCAGAGCCAGCTAGTTTCCCTCCGTTATTCTGGTAAAATGGAGGAAATTACTCTTCTTTGTCTCCATTTTCAGCTCCCTGGTCTGGGTTTATTATTATTATTGAGGATCACGGGAATCTTCTACTGAGAGATTTTGCTATGATTTGCGAGCTTGTAGCTCATGAGAATGAGTGTACTCAGGATCCCAGACCACACCAGTCTGTCTGGCTCTGATTGTTTCTGGATACTTCCCAATCCAGGCCTGCACCCAAGTGTAGTCTGAGGGAAAGTTGTGAAGTTGAACAAATTTGTTATCTACAAACTGATTCTATCTCGTCTGCATCATACACACCTCTCAGAGCCTCCACCACTTTCTCTTCTCTTAGGCCCTTTACTCTCATATTTGTAAAAGAAACAAAATCAAAATAGTTAATTAATAATAATGATGGTATTGGTTAGGATTCAGCCAAGAAAAGAAACTACAAAGACATGGGTTCAAACCTCAGCTTCATCGCTTACTACCTGTGTATCTCTGAGCTTCAGTCTCCCCTTAACAATATTAAAATCACAAGATCCTTGTGAGGATTCACTAAAAGTATGCAGAGTGCCTTGCATATTGTTTGTGCTCAATAAACTTTCCTTTTCCCCCTTCTCAAGTATATTAACATGTTTAAAATCGTCTGCAGAGGTAAGGATTAAAACCAAGGAATGCAGCTTTCACGGTGTAATTTCAGGCAGTGGGTGGAATAGATATTTTTGGATTGTGGCTCCTCCATGTGTTCCTGACATTATAATATAGAGGTGACTTCCTACTCTATCTACACATAATGGTATTTGACTTTGTCATTATGGTTTCAGTATGATGAGCATTACTGGTGCTTGGCTCTGGACTACATAATTGGTCCTGTTCAAAGACACAGTGGGAAAGAGATTCTTTGATTAAGTTTTGTTCAGTTTTATTAAATATTTCTTGAATCCATTCCTTCCTTTCCAGCACCATCACCACTGTCATGGTTCAGGAATTCATCATTTTCTACATGCATCACTGCATCACCTCCTAATGGGTTTTCCTGATGCTGGGCTCTTCGTCTACACAGCAGGCAGAGTGATTTCTCGAAAGCATGCATATGATTCTGTCAACCCTTTACTTAAAAGCCTTCAGTGGCAGTATTCTCAGCCTCTGGTGTCATAACACACCAGTTTGTCACGTCAGTTGTAAGGCAGACTCATCCATCTATCTAACAAATATTTATTGAGCATCTACTATATGTCAGTTACTGTTGTAGGTATTTGGGGAGTACATCAATAAACAAAATAGACAAAAATCTCTGCATGTTGTCAGAAACTTGTTAGTAATAAGAGTTAAAGTCCTGAAGATTGTGAATGATTTATCTGTTTGAATATTATAGTGGATACATGTTTATTTCTACAATAACTTTATGCTAAATCACTTGGGCAGTGAGGTGCTCCTTGATGGGGAGCGGAAGGGGGGATTTATAGCTAGTAGTTGGGGAATCGTGTGTAAATCTAGGTATGCCTTTGGCATTGTGCATCTGAACAGTGTCATAATTTGTCTACAGAAAAAAAATGTTAAGCATTCTACTTGTCTACAAGATAGGGTACACATTTTTTAGCCTTCATCATTTGGCCTCCACTTACCCCATCAAGCTCATTCTCTGCCACTCCCTGCCTTTCACAGTACACGATCTGATCCTTACCTTTAAAACTGATTTAACTTCCCACCATTAGAAGCATTTGAGTCATAGATAACTGAAACATATAAATATTTTTCTTACAAGGCCAGAGGTCATATCCTTGTGGGAGAAGGAACCAAGTCCATATTGTAAACTGAAAATGAAGAGCCGAAGGGAATATGGTGGGACCATCAGATTCCTGCTAATAGATAACATTTAAGTATTTTAGAAAAGTATATTTCTTAGCATTTGATAAAAATAGACACAGTCATAATAATAAATCTGAAAACATTTACTGGTACATTATTAGTCAATCAAAAGTACAGCAAACACATTGGAAAATGGGATAGTTCTGGAGGCTAAGAAAGAAGTCGTGGAGGGATTAGTCTCACCTTGTCCATGGGTGAGGGGGAAATGGACAAAAATGAACTGGAGAAGAAGATTTTTGCTATCATACGAAAACTCTCAAGTGATGCAAATAGGAACCAAGGTCTGGTAGATTCCTGCGGCCATCAGAATTGCTCCCCATTACAAAGTGGGAGCTTCCAGTCGATTCACATTGTTTACAGCCTCAACTCTGAGCCACATGCCCAGAACAAAGATTTTCTGCTAATTCTTTCTTTCTTTCTTTCTTTCTTTTTCTTTCTTTCTTTCTTTCTTTCTTTCTTTCTTTCTTTCTTTCTTTCTTTCTTTCTTTCTTTCTTTCTTTCCTTCCTTCCTTCCTTCCTTCCTTCCTTCCTAAAAAAAACCCTCCCTCCCTCCCTCCCTCCCTGCCTCCCTTCCTTCCTTCCTTCCTTCCTTTCTTTGCACTTCATGGCTTGCAGGATCTTGGCTCCCCAATCAGAGATTGAACCCGGGCCCCTGGAAGTGGAAGCATGGAGTCCTAACCACAGGATGACCAGGGAATTCCCCTAATTCTTTCAACTTCTGATGTTGGGACATGCCTTCCATTTTTGATGTCAAAAGTGATGGTTGACACAACTTGTGGCAGCTTGGAGCGGGAGAAAGTAAGGAATCAAAGAAGTTGCTCTTGTTTAGGTTTTTATAGAAAGGTGTGAAAGGGAAAACTTTATGCATAGATATGGCTGGCTGGAAAAGATCTGGCTAGGAGTCCACAGATGGTGTTGAATGGAGATGCCCTTACATTGTTGTTTCAGGACACTCAGTATGGCTGGCTAGTGATTCATTAGGGCACAGTTCACTAAGAGGTGTGGGAGAATTGAACAACATCAAAGACACCCCAGGATGTATTTCAGTGTCTTGAAGCGGGAAACAAAAGTAGGGACTCAAAGCCATGAGTCATTCAGGGGAGCATAAAGAGGAAGAGTATAGCAAGCAGGCCAAGGGGTCCAAAGCCTGTGGTTCTACAGCTGTTGGTGTCACCTTGGGCGATTATGCCACAGGGTTCTCAGGGACAGGGCATGTTAGAGAGCTGTGCCCCTCGCCACCCATTTCTGCCTCCATAAACAGGGCTCGGCAATTCTCTCCTCAAAAGGACCACTGTTCAGTTATTTTGGTCCTTGCAGCCGAGGCTTCAGTGCCTGGCCTCTCTCCAACACTGTGTGAAATGCAGTGAGGGGCTGTGCTGGGGTGACCCACACTTCGTAATTAACCCTCCTCATTAGCAACTCCCCTGCTTCCGTTGGGGCAGGGCACACATGTTTGTGGTTATGTAACTGCCAACCAGGGCTGGGCCAGCCGTTTGTTGGCATCCTAATTGTCTCCAATCACAAGGAAATGAATTGCAGTGAGAAAAGTATTGAGAAGTGGAGCACCCTGGCTGCCAGCCAAGGACTCCAAACTGTCAGCTGCAAAGCCCAGGAATCTGGCATCAAAGCAGGACATTGGAAGTTGGGCTGGGGCCAGTGGAGCCAGAAGCCATGTGCCAACTTGCTGAAGGAGGGTTGGGGTGGGGGGGGAGCGGGGGCAGGGGAGGAGTGGGACCTGGGGAAAGAGAACACTTGAGTACAGGAGAGAGGAGGAGAGATTCGAGCACTTTCCCTTGTGACCTGTCCTTCCTCTCCTCTGATCCCCAACAGCCTCCAATGCCACCTTAGCGGTGATCTTGAGAGCACAGGGAAGTGAAGAGAGGGCAGGGCAGGGGACAAAGAGGAGGAGGGTAGATAAAAGAAGTCTGCATGGATTTAAATGATGAAGAAGACAAAAGATCTCAACAAACTGTTAGTTTCCACCCTATCCTGAGTTTGCTTTTGCTACTGCCACTGTGGAAGAAGGGCTATTGATGGTCTTGACGCCATCACTGGGGCTGTGGCCGCCTCCGCTGCTGCTGCTGGTGTAGTTATTTCAATTATGGGGATTCCAATGATGAGTGAGTACAGGCACGGAAACCTTAGAGCTTTAAGTCAAGATTACCTTCTATGAGTGAAATTAAGAAGAATAAATACGTCATGGAATGAGACCTACACTCTCTAGAAATGTCCCGAGAGTTCATAAAATGGGCATTTTACTAAATGCCTAGTAAAAGGCAGTCAGTAAAGAGGAGTTTCGGAGTACCGAGTCTATCAAGCCTCAGTCAGGCTGGAGAATCTCACATCCTTACGTGCATTAGTTTGGCTGCAGCTGAAACCTAATGGCAGCTGGATCTTGCTAATAGGGAAAGCTGGTCTGCAATGAGCTTGCAGCGGGGAGCCCCTTATGACCAGATTTGTCACTGAGTGCCCAGCATCGTCAGAGGAAGAGGGTCCGAAAACCGGGCAGACAGAGTATTCTTGCCCCAGAGAAGCCCTTCTGTCGTAGGCTGGAATGTTTCGCAGATGCTCACGGTGGTTGGGTGGAAAGTTCTTCAGAACTCTACCATTTCTGTTGATGTGCTGACTCATTCCATAAATATTTATTGGGCGCCAACTGTATGGCATACGCTTTGCCAGTCCCTGGGAATAAAGAAGTGGAGAAAACAGACACAGCCCCTTCCAGCATTGACCATTCAGCTGAGCAGAAAATCAGAGAGTTGTTCAAGAAAGTCCTGAGGAACTGTGTAGCACAGGGAACTCTACTCAACACTCTGTAATGACCTATAGGGAAAGGAGTCTAAAAAAAGAGGGGATACATGTATATGTATAACTGACTCACTTTGCTGTACACCTGAAACTAACACAGCATTGTAAATCAACTGTATTCCAATAAAAATTAATTTAAAAAGAAAAAACAGTAAAGTCCTGAGGAGAAAGCGAGCACGGTGTGTAAACGCAAGAGCTCAGCAGTTGCCGTAGGAACTATGTAAATTGGATAAGGTGATGTGGGAGTACTGGATACCCCATGGATGTCCACTATAGCAGTCAGTGCCCCCCAAGCAACCTCTGGACTTCTAAAGCAGGTTTCCAAGGTACCCTAATTCTGGAACAGAAATACTAGTGTTAGGTCACTGGGAAATGCTGTCATATTTGTCAAGTAATTGATTAATGAGTCATATGTATATGACTTATGGCTTAGAGCAGTGGCTGGTATATAGTAATGCTACCTAAGTGTTAGTGGTTATCATTATGATAACGATGGTGATGATGATTATCCACCCCCTTTGGGTATAGGGGCGTAATTCAGTTGGAAGGGGATATACAAGAGGTGTTAATATAGTGTTAACCAGATTGTGGTCAGGGTGCAGGAATTATCGTAATGGTGAGACTATTCATTATCTCAGTCATCATTCATTCATTCAAAACCGATATATTGAGCACCTACTATGTTCCAGGCTCTGCACTGAACATGAGGGCTATAAATAGAGACTAATCATTGTCCGGGTTTCAAGGTGAGGTGGAGAAATGAGCAGATTAAAAGACAGATACAGAAGTTTGTGACGTGTTTTTATATTAGGGGAAGCATACGAGCTGTGGGAATATAGAGGAGAGGCAACAAATTCAGCCTGGTGGGTAGGAAGTGGGGTGGACAGGTCGCAGAATACTTCCCAGAGAAGTGGAGCTGATTCTTAAAGGACCAGTAAGGATTCTTCCAGGTGATGAGGATGCGGGGAGGGTGTCATCCCAGACAGGGCGACTGGCACAGACCAGGGTACAACAGTACTAGGGAGCATGGACCTCTAGGGGATTTCCAGATGGGTGAGACGTGTAATATAGGGTACACATGGTGAGTGGTCAGCTGTGACCCGCCCCCCCAGCTGTGACCCCCCCCCCAGGAAGAGGGCAGGGAGAGTACAAAGGAATTTGATAATGAAGTTTGTATTTTACCCTAAATGTAGTGGGCAGTCATTCAAAGGGCTTTAAGCAGGGCAGTAGCAAGATCAGATTCGTGTTCTAGAAAGACCCTTTTGGCAGCAGTGTGGAGAATAATTTAGAGGGAGGAAAAATGAAGACAGGAGCCCCTGGGGAAGGTAAGGTTTTCTTCCACGAAACCCTGAAATTGCATCTAAAGTAATATGGTTGCCGCCGGCCAGATGCACATCTAACTGCTCTGTTCTGAGAAATGGTGGTGATCTCTGGGGTGCAGGGTGCTGGAAGGTCTGAAGTTGGCTTCAGGGAAAGCAAAGAGCCTTGCACAGTACCAGGGGGACTGTCATTTGGAGAGAGAAATCTGTTTACTTGAGCAGCCTGTGTGTATGAAGGTGGGCTGATGGTGACCCGAGCCATTCTGAAAGTGGTGGCCCCTAGGGGTAAAGCTAGGATCAAGAAGAGATTGAAAAAAAGAAAGACTGGGGGTTACTATAAGGACACACTTTTAACTCTTCAGCATAAGATGGAGGTCTTGAAAAGTAGTGGGTTCTCCATTATCAAAGGTATGGAGGTAGAGGCTTGATGACAATTTGGCAAAGATGCTATAGGAGGACAAAACCAATGAATGAAGAACTAGATTGGGAAAGCGACAAACAGAAGACCATGGATCAGAACATTATATAAATTCTCTGCGGTATCATCTAAGTAAACAGACCATTACAACATGTGGGGGAAGTTCAAGGTGTTTTGGGAGCACATTGGAGGGGTATGTCATCCAAATTTCAGAAAGGCTGGGAAGGCCACCCAGAGGAAGTGATATTTAAGCAGAAACTTAAAGGATGAGTAGGAGTTAACCAGGGAAAGGGGGTTGGGATTGAGGCATACAGACCACTCCACTTTGTAATTCTCACAAAGAATTATCTGGCTTAAAATGTCACTAATCACAAGGTTAGTACACCTCAATCTAGAGTCAATTCCTGTCTGAGAGCTAGCATCCCTTTTGATACCATAAGATATTTGAATGAATTTTTGCTTCCTCATTTACAATATGTTCTGTATTCATCAAACATAACAATTTTTTGGACAGAATCTAAGACATAGTAGTATGGAAAAGAGAGTAGGGCCATTCTTTGCAATGCTGAGTTCTTTGTAGTCCTGTAATCCCTGGGAAGGCAGCAGTGCAAGTGTGGATGATGCAGTGAAATGGAGCACAAACCCTGCTTCTTCCACCTCTTGGCACCTTGGGGATAATGCTACTCAGTCGCAAGTCATTGCAAAGCTCCTCTCACTGTCGCCTGTGATACCTCCAGCTCTTCAGCTGTCAAGACTCTGAAAGGTATAGGCTGAGCCTGTGCTGTTTGGGGAAAAAGATGGAGGTGGAGAAACAGACTTATGGGAGGCATTAAAAACCTCTGGGTAGGGCTTCCCTGGTGGCACAGTGGTTGAGAGTCCGCCTGCTGATGCAGGGGACACGGGTTCGTGCCCCGGTCTGGGAAGATCCCACAGGCCGCGGAGCAGCTGGGCCCGTGAGCTATGGCCGCTGAGCCTGCGCATCCTGAGCCTGTGCCCCGCAATGAGAGAGGCCGCAACAGTGAGAGGCCCGCGAACCGCAAAAAAAAACCCCGAAAACCTCTGGGTATTTTGGGGAAAAAAAATTGAATTTTGACCTCGTTTCCACAGCCCAATTCCAAGAATAGTCTTACAACTTTGGACTCTCTCCCTTGGGTAATATAAATGTTCAGTTAAATGCTGAGAGAACTGAAGTTCAGTTTTATGATTAACTAACTATCTGTCATAATCTTTTATATTGCTCACTTGCAGATTTTATGGTCACGTCCAACATCATCTTCTCTGTGGTTGTTTGAAAACTTATCCAGCTTTAACATGCTGGAGAGACAGCATGATATAAAAAGAATAGCATGGAATTTAGAGATAGATTATCAATCCCACATCTGCATAATTAGCTGTGTGACCTGGGTCACTTAATAATATCTCTGAGTGTGTTTCATCATTTTGGATTTAAGGGTAACATCTGTCTCATAGGAAGTGTCTGGTATAGCACCTGACACACAAGAGGCGTTCAGTAGGCCAGCGGTCCCCACCCAACCTTTTTGGCACCAGGGACTGGTTTTGTGGAAGACAGTTTTTCCACAGACGGGGTTGGGGGCATGGTCCAGGCGGTAATGCGAGCAACGGGGAGCGGTGGGGAGCGGCTCACTCACCTGCCACTCACCTCCTGCCGTGCGGCCTGGTTCCTAACAGGCCGCGAGTGAGTACTGTTCCCTGGGCCAAGGGCTGGGGACCCCTGCAGTAGCCATTTCTCTTTTCTTAATACATGGCCCTTCCTTCTCTTTTCTATGCTGCTATGTCTTGGGCCCTGTGAAAAACTGTTACATTTGATAGATACAAATCATATTTAAAATAAGGAAGAAAAACCCTCAGTCACATGGCTTATAGTATCCAGAGGTGTGTTATGTCTTACAAGACAGGAATTCCAAGTTGACTTCAGATAGAATATACTGTTTGTCAGTTTTCAACACCCATTTCCTTTAAAAGGTTTGCATAAGAATGAAGGAATGGAAAACATGTTTAAACAATCACATTCTTGACCAACACTGAAAATTGTCAGTGGTGCAAACTTCTCATTTTGAACAATTTTGATTAAAAAAGTCATGGTCTAGGTTCTTTTTTTTTTTCCATGCATAATTTAGAGCTACCTCAATAAAATGTTGTAGATTCTTTGAGCTGGAAGAAATCTTAATGATGATCTATAATAAATGCAAGTGACAGTGCCATGGGCTGTTACTCGGGATGTTAATTGCCCCATAAACTGATCTAATAAGGAAACTCAGACTCAGTAAGTAGGAGTGGCTTGCTCAAGGTGTGGCGAGAGGGTTAGTGACAGGGACATTGTCTCAGTCTGCTCAAGCCTCATGGCCCAGATGGCACTTGGGTGTCACCTGCCTCTCTCTTGACCAGTTGGCAGCAGCAGGGCATGCATGAAGATTGGCTTCTCTGGCTTCTGACCTTCCCCCCTGCCCTCCTGTTGTGGCCTGGATTCATCTGCCCACTGCAGCTAGAGTGACGGATTGTGAGTTGACCATGTTTACCGATCTACCATATTTATCTCTTCAACTACTGGAAAAGGGTCTGGCAGAGACTGAAAATCAAAGCAAAGGAATATCCTGGTGGGGCTCATGCATGGAGGGAGCTGGGTCAGTCCAGGTAACACAGCATGGGGTGGGGGGGGGTGTGTATAACTCAGAACTGTAGACGGTCTCTTGAAACAGACTCAGCTGGGAGGTAATTGAGGGTCTGTACAGCAGCCGCTGAGACTTGTCACTCAACAGCACCACAGTTACCTTGACAAAGCATTGCTGATTGGAAATTAAAATGCATGGGATTGCATGGGGAGTGTTTTCAGGAAGAAATAGAATCGACTTAGGGACACCATTCAGTCTCTTACAGCCGAATGCCAGATGCAAGGATTTTTCAAGGAAACCGCAAGGCTCTCTTCTGTTCTAGAGCAGAAGGTTTAGGGCTTAGGTTGGTTAGAGTAAAGCTATTTTAGGAGACATTGCCAAAGCCTGAGCAGCGAGGCGTCGGAGAGCTGTGTCAGAATTGATGCAGATCCAGCCCTGGAACCAGTCTGGACAAACAGCCCTTGGACTCTATCTGCATCTGCTTGCCGGACCTACTGCTGGAGGTGGACTCCTATTGTCCCAGATCAAACATCTGCAGTGCTTTGGGGCCAGGAGACTTGTGTGTCCAGTGAGTCACCACTTTTTTCTGACTTGCTATGTTGGGTTAGATCAGTGATTCCCAACCACATGGGCAGACATGAGACCTGAGCTCCTTGGGCTCCCTATCTCCTGGGCAGGAGGTTCAGCCAGATTCTCTTTTCTTGAACTCACATTTCTTCCATTAAAAAAGTATATATATGGAAATATAGTTTATGTCTAATGTGCTGTGAAGGCATATGTGCTGTTAATCAGTATATATATATATATATATATATTTTTTTTTACGCCACCAGGGAAGCCCCAATCAGTATATATTATATAATGTGGATTATATGTCAGATTTCCTCCATTAAATTGTATATATATATGTATGTGTGTATATGTATATATAGAGAAATATTAGACAGTATAATGGCCCCCAAAGATGATCACTTCCTAATCCCTGAAATCTGTGAACATGTAACCTTACATGGCAAAAGGGATTTTGTAGATGTTTAATTTAAGGATCTCAAGGTAGGGAGATGATCTTGGACTATCCAGGTAGGCCCAATGTATTGATAAAGTCCTTACAAGAGGGATGCAGGAGGAGTCAGAGTCAGGAAAAGGAGATGTGGTGATGGAGCCAGAGGGTGGAGTGATGCGCTTTGAAGATGGAGAAAGAGACCATGCGTCAGGAATGTAGGTGTCCTCTAGAAGCTGGAAGGGGCAAAGAGATGGATTCTCCTCTAAAGTCCCCAGAAGGAAAACAGTGATGTCACCACCGAGGTGGTGACCTTCTGACCTTCATAACTGTAGAAAATAAATTTTTATTGTTTTAAGCACTGTTTGTGGCAATTTATTACAGCAGCAATAGGAAACTAATACTCCATACATATATGTATACATACACAGTATACACATATCCTCTAAGTTATAAAATTCAAGGATTAGAAAAGTTATACATGTTTGTATATATTTTATAAAGTGAAAATAGCAATAAGTTACACTTAGAGTACTGATTATGACTCAAGATTGTGGTCTCTGGAGCCAGCTCTGCCATGTTCTAGCATTGTGACTTGGGTAAGTCACTGAACTTCAGTTTCCTCATCTCTAAAATGGGGATATGATCCCACCTCATACGGTTAAAGTGAGGGTTAAATGAGGTAATACATATATACACGAGTACCTGGCACATAGTAAGCACCATATTAGATAATGTTATTATCCTGATTTGTCAGATGAAGAAACTGAGGTTGACTTTCCCATGGCCATGCAGCTCTGAAGTGGCACAGCTGGGGTTAGGTCCTAGCCAATCCAGGGGCAGTAGGTTTCCACACTGTACTCTCATCCATAGAGGGAAAGTATCTATCATGGACTGAATGTTTGTGTTCCCTAAAAAATTCATATGTTGGAGCCCCAATCCTTAGCATAGCTGTATTTGGAGATGGACCTCCAAGGTTAATTAAGGTTAAAATGAGGTAATAAGGGTGGGCCCCTAATCAGATAGGATTAGTGTCCTCAGAGCTCCATCCTTCTGCCTGTTTCACCCCTCACTCCGCTGGGAGCATGCAATGAGGAAAAGGCCATGTGAGAACATAGCAAGAAGACAGCCACCTACCTGCCAGGAAGAGAACCCTCACCAGAAACCACATTTACTGGCACCTAGATCTTGGACTTCCAGCTTCTAGAACTGTGAGAAATAAATCTCTGTTGTTTAAGCTACTCAGTCTGTGGTGTTTTGTTATAGCAGCCTGAGCAAAACGACTAATATATTCTCCTTCCCCAGACCCCAATTCCCATTCCACAACCATACGACCTGTTAACTATTTGGTATATACCCGTCCAGACAGACAGACAAACAGACACATACACACAAACACAATTCATAATACTTTTAAAAATAAAATGCCATCATAAAATATATATGGTTTTGGGCTTCCCTGGTGGCGCAGTGGTTGAGAGTCCCCCTGCCGATGCAGGGGACACGGGTTTGTGCCCTGGTCCGGGAAGATCCCACATGCGGCAGAGCGGCTGGGGCCGGGAGACATGGCCGCTGGGCCTGCGCGTCCGGAGCCTGTGCTCCGCAATGGGAGAGGCCACAACAGTGAGAGGCCCACGTACAGAAAAAAAAAAAAAAAAAAAAAAAAAAAAATGGTTTTGTAACTTGCTACTCATGTAATATATCATGAACAACGTTTTTGTTAAATTTATTTTAATTATAAAATAATACATAGATTCATTCTTTTCAAAAAGTTTGAACATTATAGGTAAAGCTAAAGTCTCCTTTGACCACCACTTTTAATCCTGATCTTCTCTATGGCTTGAGATAACCACTGCGTCAGTGTGTATCTTTCCAGATTTTAAATACATTTGCACACATGCACATGTACCCATGGTAAATGTGTAGTGTTGTTTGCTGTTTGTGTCCATGTGCTTAAACAATTTGTGTCATATTGCAAGGACTGTTCTGAAACTTGGTATTGTATTTCTGAGATCTAGCAACATTCATGAACATAGATTTGGTTTATCCCTTTTAACTGCTGAATTGCATTCTGTCACATGAGTGCATTGCATATTTATCCATTCCATTACTGGTGGACCTTTAGGTCACTTTCACTTTCTTGCTATTATAATGTTTCATTTAGTTTTCTTATCCAGTCTTCTTGCATACATGTGAAACTGGTTCCCTGTGGGTAGAGACCCAGGAAGAGGAAATGCTGGATCATGGGATATACACATTTGCAGTTTTTAATAGACTGCCAAGGATCTATCCAAAGTGACTGTCCTCTTTATATATCTCCCAGTGGTGTATGAGAGTACTCTTTTCTCTACAGTATCATCAACACTTGATTTTGTCAGTGTTTTAATTCTTGCAGATTTGATGAGTGAAAAATAGAATCTTCTTATTTTAGTTTGCATTTGGAAAAGTTAATCAATTAGATGGTTGAACAACTTTTCAAGCTGGCTACTTGAATTTTCTCCTTTATGAATTTCCTGTTCATATTCTTCCCCCAATTTTTATTGCATTTTTACCTTTTTCTTATGATTTTTAGGAGTCCTCGTGAATATCTTTCTGTCTAGATACATGCAGTTCTACTTTGTTTATTTTTTAATGGTGCATAGTATTCAATCATACACATCAGAGGCCAGCAAACACTCAAGTCAAATCTGGCCTTCCATATGTTTTTGTAAATAAAGTTTTGTTTTTTTTTTAAAGACATGGCCATGTGCATTCTTTTACGCATTTTCTGAGTGATTAGTGCTACAACAACAGAGCTGAGTAATTGTGACATAGGCTATATGGCCCACAAAGGCTAATACTGTTTATGGCTCTTTATAGGAAAAGTTTGCTCTGATACAGATAAATCAAAATTTGTTTAACCATTCCTCTTTTGATACATATATAGGTTGTTTCCCATTTTCCCACTATTATAAACCATGTGTAATTAATATCATCACACACATATCTTTCTCTGCAGATGTGATCATTTTCTTTGGCTTCTTGGAAGTGGAATTTCTGGCTTATCAGAAGGCTGCTTTTAGTGAAACTTGCTTATTTGAACTAGTACTATGTCTGAATTGGAGGATATTTTACAGAAGTATTGTTATTTCTTAGGAATAATGATATATTCCCATTATTTAGAATCAGCTAGGTACCAGGCATCGTATTAGGTGCCTTATTTAATTAGGTGTACTATCTCATTTAATCCTCCAAGCAACACTGAAACTGGTGTTAATAACTGCCTTTTATGAATGAGGAAATTGAGGTTTTGTGACGTTAAGGAGCTTGTCCAAAACCACAGAACTGGTGTGTGGTAGAGCCAGGATTTGAACCTATTTCTCAGACTTCAAAGCTCCCATATTTTCTGCTACACAGTGATATCTCTCAGTGAGAAAAACTAGGTGATGTGCACTATTGACATAATATCACATTACAAGTAGCAGTTTTACATATTTGTTCTTTTTAATTGAACAGGTAACAACATTTGTAATTAATGGAGTAAGTTTCTGTAGGCAGATGGGTTAAATTAATTTTATAGACTCAAACACTGTTGGCTTTCTTAAGCAAGCTAAACATTTCCTTTGCAATCCTATTTATGCTTCTATAAATAAAGGCACAGCTGTGACGTGGTGGAATGAATACTGGATTTAGGAATCCAAATTTGGAAAACCCGTGGTTTCTGCCTACTTCCAAGGCTGCTGTGTGACCGTGGGCAAATTTCCTACCCTCTCTGTGCCTCAGTTAGTTCACAGTGCTGTGAGAAATCAGTGTAAATAGCTGTGAAGTGCTTGATATAGTGTCTGGCGTGTAATGAGGGTACAGTCTGTGATTGTCTTCATCCCCTGAGGATATTTCCGGAAGGAGGATTCAATCTGATGAACCCTGGGTACATTTCAGTGAGCTTGTTTCAAGCTCAAGTTCCGCCCTGCTCTGAAGCCCTCAGGCCACACCCTTGGCATAATAGTAACTGAGAGATGCCAGACACAGTCCATTGCCAAGAATGTGCCTAATTCCTGCAGTACAGAAAGGAGAAGCTGGGTTGTGACCTTGCCTGGCATTTAAATATGGTTATGCCTGGTCCATGCTCTTCGGTGCGCTGAGAAACAATATGAACAGCTCACACTTATTCAACACTTACTCTATACCATCGATGGTGCCAATTATGGATTTAATTCTCACCGCAGTGCTGGTAGACCAGTACTCCTTCTGTTCCTCAGAGGAATAGACTAGATGAGGAAACAGAGGCCTAGACAGAGTACAAAGAGGCATGTGCTCAGTAGGTAGAAAAGCTGGGATTTGAATCCACATCTCTCTGACACTTAGGCCTGAGCATTTAGCCACCATACTATACATTCCCCCTTGAGAGGAGAATCCCTGGCTGGGAATATATATGTGTTTATTTCAGCTGCAGGTTTCGGGTTGGGAGGATGTGCCGCCTGGGGCATGCCGTGCATCAGACTTATATAAGCTAAGTGGTCATCTCTTAATATCTGGAGGGTAGGATTGCCTTTCTTGATTGTCTGGTGCCACAAATCAACATGTCTGCCTTGGCTATATTGAGTTTTCTTGCCATCTCAGGGAAGCCTCCCCAAGCGTCAGGAAGCGACATCTGATGGCCGACAATTTTGCTTTTATCACTGCCTTTCTCCTGTCAAAGAAGGAGTCTCTTTCACCCCAAATTGCTGCCTAGCATCCATGTCTGAACCAGATCAATTTGTCTGTGCCACTCTGTTGGGATTGCTGTCATTTTTATTGGTTTTAGCTGCCATCTAGACCATCTTGTTGGCAATATACGCTCCAAATGGCCTGGAACTCATCGTTTGTGGCCTCTGCCAGATTAAACATTTAGAACATAATATAGCCAGCTTCAAAAACAATTGTGCAGCCTTCCAGCCAAGCAGCATATTGATTTTAATTTGGGCAGTTGCATACATTTTCAGGTCTTAGGAGGGACTCGGAGGCTTTGGACTGCCAGTGGCTCATGGCCTTTCTCCTTCCCACCCCTGTTTCTCCACTTGGAGCTGGAAGAGCCTAGAGATCACAGGGCCAGAAGCAAAGGTCTCCTTCTGTGCCCCATGTTTTCCCTTTTGGAACTGAGACCATCCCAGCCTCAGATCTAAAACGGTTATGAAGTAGAAAGGCAGCAAGGTAACTAGGAATAGTGTGGGCAGAGCTGGGTTCAGATCCCTGCCTTACCTGGAATGGCACATGACCTTGGGCGAGTCATTTCAACCTCTGGATCTCAGGCTTCTCATCAGTAAAATGGGGGCAATGAGGACATTTAACTCACAAAGCAGATGTTAAGCTTAATTATCATGTGCTGGAAGATCCTCCATAAAAATTTAATGAAAAAAGTGGACTAGTCTGCAAAGATATATAATGCATTTTTGTTGAGTTGATTAACCATGGCAGAATATTTGAATGCCTAAGAAGGGTTTCTTCTCATCCCAAGGATGTATTGATTCAACAACCACTGTGTGGAGATAATGGGCCTGGTGGCTTTCGCATTTTGGTAACAATGGCAGCATCCTGCATACAAGGCTGATGGTGCATAGCGTCTTCAATTAGCCAATTCCCGGGATCCAGTCATCAGTACAAGACCCCAGTGCAGTTTCCACTTGTTCATTCAACATACATTTGCAGACTTCTCACCTTGCAAGGTGCTGCTACATAATTGTGAATGTGTTTGCCTTCAAGGAACTCACTATTTAGGATGGAAGACAAGCTCACATAATGGTAATGACAATGCAGTGCTCTAGTGGCTCTTCTCAAAGAAACATCTGCCAAGGCTGGGGAAGGCCATTCTAGGTCTCCTTATTTTCCATGGTCTCAGAGGGACTCATAGTAGCAGAGCTGCTAGGAACCAAAACTCAAATACACTGGCTTAAACACATTATCAGGTGGTTTTCTGACTTGTAGAAGAAGTCTGGAGGTCAGCAGCTAGGGCTGGGGAGCTCCAGCTGTTACCTCAATATTCCAGCAGGAAGAAGAGAAAGGATGAAGGGACAAAAGGTATTTACTATCAGCTGAGTAAGAAACCATGGCCACTTAACATCTTGTTGAGAGCCCTCCAGTCTGCTAGCTGGGCATTTTGCTGCCCCCTACAGAACAGGAAGGGAGAGTGCTTACTGTATGGAATACTAGCAATCATTGTAACATACACCTGATAGAATGTTACCGTCTTCCCACCACCTGGAGTGTTCCTACATCTGTTTAAAAATAAAGATGGGTGAGGGAGTGGTCAGGCTGAACCAATGACAAAGTTTTGTGGTACAAGATGAGATACCATGGTTTTCAGTGGCAGGGTTAATGTTGATTTGCTTTCCCAGTGTGATGAGTGGGGACTAAAAGGGTGACAGACGGAGATGAGATGGAGTGGCTGAGCTGATTGGAGGCCGACTCAGAAGGAGGTGGCTTCCTTCTGATTGGCTTTGGGAATGGAGCACATGGACAGCCCTGTCTACTGCAGAGAAGCCACTTTTCCTGTCTTCCACTGAAATGGGGAAACCTATAGAGAACACCGGGAGGTAATCAGTATTTGGGGGCCATTTCTTTGGCTAAGATGCCCTGACCTGAATCTGCAACAGCAGTCAAAGGAGTTTTGCTACTTAAGCAAACTGCCTGAGAGGCCCTCCCTAAACCACTGGAATGAGTTTGAGCTCTCAGAAATGAGCCTGGAAGTTATGCTATCAGCCCCTTACATTCTTAAATTGACCTGTCAAGATGGTATGAAGCAATTGTGTCTTTCAGATCAGGATAACCTTCCACTTAAAAACATATTCTAACTCTGGTTGCAGAGAAGTTAAATTAGAATAATGAATAGAGTTTGATAAGTGAAAATCTAACTTTGCCTGCTTGTAGAGAAATAGCTGAATGTCGGCTAAAAAATGAATGTATCAGTGCCTTGGAGAGGCTGACAAGTGATAGATGCTGACAACCCATTTTGTGGAGAGGTACTCAGAGGTATGGGGATACATAGGCTATGGGACTTACTGTAGCACTTATCCTCACCCCCTCCTCCATTCCACACACACAAAGCTGTTGACCACACTGCCACTGTAGAAGTGTCCACACGTCCAGCTGCCTGCCCTCCATCCCCGCTGGTGCCCACAGACACCCCAAACTCAGCCTGTCCAAAACTGACTATCATCCCTCCCCCTTAACTCTGTTTTCCATCCAAATTAGAACTCTGGGTGACATTCTTGACTCCACCCCATATGCCCAATTCTGAACAATCACAAAATCCTGTTAATTCAAATGCCAGAATTTTCCTCAAGTTCATCTTCTCCTTTCCACCCTTAGTACAATGGCCCTGGTTCAGACTCTATTTCTCTCGTTCTACTATCAATCTTCTAAGGGCTACTCCTACCCTCAAATCTGCCCCCTCTACTCTGTGTGTGATGGTCCCTCTCTCTGTATAAAATTCTTCAGTGGGTCCCTTTGCCCTCCATGATAACATCCAATCTTCTTAAGCATGGCTTATTGCAATAATCTATCACAAAGGTAGTGGAGCACGGCAGTTAAGAGTGTATACTCCAGAGCAGCCTGTCTTGGTACACATCCTGGCTGTCACTTGCTGTGTGATTTGCGGAAGTTCCTTATACTGCCTGTGACTTGATTTTCTCATCTGGAAAATGGGGAAGATCATCTTATCTCATTAGGTTGCTATAAGAATCAAGTGAGTAAATAAAAAAAAATAAAATAAAGTAAAAATAAAATAAATGTACACACACAGAGAATAGTGCAAGCCACACAGCAAGCACTGTATAAGCGTTTGCTATTGTGTCTCCTTTCACATACGCTATGCCCTACAACACCTTACGGTTTGCCCTTCTTTGTTTTTTAACATCTTTATTGGAGTAAAATTGCTTAACATTGTTGAGTTAGTTTCTGCTGTATAACAAAGTGAATCAGCTATACGTATACATATATCCCCATATCCCCTCCCTCTTGCATCTCCCTCCCACCCTCCCTAACCCACCCCTCTAGGTGGTCACAAAGCACTGAGCTGATCTCCCTGTGCTATGCAGCTGCTTCCCACTAGCTAGCTATTTTATATTTGGTAGTGTATATATGTCCATGCCACTCTCTCACTTCTTCCCAGCTTACCCTTCGCCTCCCCGTGTCCTCAAGTCCATTCTCTACATCTGCATCTTTATTCCTGTCCTGCCCCTAGTTTCTTCAGAACCTTTTGTTTTTTTTTAGATTCCATATATATGTGTTATCATACGGTATTTGTTTTTCTCTTTCTGACTTGCTTCACTCTGTATGACAGTCTCTAGGTCCATCCACCTCACTACAAATAACTCAATTGCATTTTTTTTTTTTGTTTGTTTTTGGTTTTTTTTGTTTTTTGCTTTTTGTTTTCTTGTGATACGTGGGCCTCCCACTGTTGTGGCCTCTCCCGTTGTGGAGCACAGGCTCCAGACGCGCAGTCTTAGCGGCCATGGCTCACGGGCCCAGCCTCTCCACAGCATGTGGGATCTTCCCGGACCGGGGCACATGATTCCTCCAGCTCCGTTTTTCTTTCTCAAGATTGCTTTGGCTATTCAAGGTCTTTTGTGTTTCCGTACTAATTGTGAAATTTTTGTTTTAGTTCTGTGAAATATGCCGTTGGTAGCTTGATAGGGATTGCATTGAATCTGTAGATTGCTTTGGGTAGTATAGTGATTTTCACAGTATTGATTCTTCCAATCTGAGAACATGGTATATCTCTCCATCTGTTTGTATATCTTTAATTTCTTTCATTGGTGTCTTATAGTTTTCTGCGTACAGGTCTTTTGTCTCCTTAAGAAGGTTTATTCCTAGGTATTTTATTCTTTTCATTGCAATGGTAAATGGGGTTGTTTCCTTAATTTCTCTTTCAGATTTTTCATCATTAGTGTGTAAGAATGCAAGAGATTTCTGTGCATTAATTTTTTATCCTGCTACTTTACCAAATTCATTGATTAGCTCTAGTAGTTTTCTGGTACCATCTTTAGGATGCTCTATGTATAGTTTCATGTCATCTGCAAACAGTGGCAGTTTTACTTCTTCTTTTCCAATTAGGATTCCTTTTATTTCTTTTTCTTCTCTGATTGCTGTGGTTTAAACTTCCAAAACTATGTTGAATAACAGCGGTGAGAATGGGCAACCTTGTCTTGTTCCTGATCTTAGTGGGAATGGTTTCAATTTTTCACCATTGAGAATGATGTTGGCTGTGGGTTTGTCATATATGACCTTTCTTATGTTGAGGTCGATTCCCTCGATGCCCACTTCCTGGAGAGATTTTATCATAAATGGGTGTTGAATTTTGTCAAAAGCTTTCTCTGCATCTGTTAGATTATCGTATGGTTTTTATCCTTCAATTTATTAATATGGTGTATCACATTGATTGATTTGCATATATTGAAGAATCCTTGCATTCCTGGGATAAACCCCACTTGATCATGGTGTGTGATCCTTTCAATGTGCTGTTGGAGTCTGTTTGCTAGTATTTTGTTGGGGATTTTTGTATCTATGTTCATCAGTGATATTGGCCTGTAGTTTTCTTTTTTGTGACATCTTTGTCTGGTTTTGGTATCAGGGTGATGGTGGCCTCGTAGAATGAGTTTGGGAGTGTTCCTCCCTCTGCTATATTTTGGAAGCGTTTGAGAAGGATAGGTATTAGCTCTTCTCTAAATGTTTGATAGAATTCGCATGTGAAGCCATCTGGTCCTGGGCTTTTGTTTGTCGGAAGATTTAAAATCACAGTTTCAATTTCAGTGCTTGTCATCAGTCTGTTCATATTTTCTGTTTCTTCCTGGTTCAGTCTTGGAAGGTTGTAGTTTTCTAAGAATTTGTCCATTTCTTCCAGGTTGTCCATTTTATTGGCATATAGTTGCTTGTAGTAGTCTCTCATGATTCTTTGTATTTCTGCAGTGTCAGTTGTTACTTCTCCTTTTTCATTTCTAATTCTGTTAATTTGAGTCTTCCTTTTTTTTCTTGATAAGCCTGGCTAATGGTTTATCAATTTTGTTTATCTTCTTAAAGAACCAGCTTTTAGTTTAATTGATCTTTGCCATCATTTCCTTCATTTCTTTTTTCATTTATTTCTGATCTGATCTTTATGATTTCTTTTCTTCTGCTTTTTATTTTTTTTGTGATTTCTTTTCTTCTGCTTTTTTCTTTTTTCTTTTTTTTTGTTGTTGTTGTTCTTCTTTCTCTAATTGATTTAGGTGTAAGGTTAAGTTGTTTATTTGAGATGTTTCTTGTTTCTTGAGGTAGGCTTGTATTGCTATAAACTTCCCTCTTAGAACTGCTTTTGCTGCATCCCATAGGTTTTGGGTCATCATGTTTTCATTGTCTTTTGTTTCTAGGTATTTTTTGATTTCCTCTTTGATTTCTTCAGTGACCTCTTTGTTATTTAGTAGTGCAATGTTTAGCCTCCATGTGTTTTTCCTGTAATTGATATCTAGTGTCATAGCTTTGTGGTCATAAAAGATACTTGATACAATTTCAATTTTCTTAAATTTACCAAGGCTTGATTTGTGACCCAAGATATGATCTATCCTGGAGAGTGTTCCATGAGCACTTGAGAAGAAAGTGTATTCTGTTGTTTTTGGATGGAATATTCTATAAATATCAATTAAGTCTATCTGGTCTAATGTGTCTTTTAAAGCTTGTGTTTCCTTATTTATTTTCATTTTGGATGATCTGTGCATTGGTGAAAGTGGGGTGTTAAAGTCCCCTACTATTATTGTGTTACTGCCAATTTCCCCTTTTATGGCTACTAGCATTTGCCTTATGTATTGAGGTGCTCCTATGTTGGGTGCATAAATACTTTCAATTGTTATATCTTCTTCTTGGATCGATCCCTTGATCATTATGTAGTGTCCTTCTTTTTGTCTTGTAATAGTCTTTATTTTAAAGTCTATTTTGTCTGATATGAATATTGCTACTCCAGCTTTCTTGTGATTTCCATTTGCATGGAATATCTTTTTCCATCTCCTCACTTTCAGTCTGTATGTGTCCCTAGGTCTGAAGTGGGTCCCCTGTAGACAGCATATATATGGGTCTTGTTTTTGTATCCATTCAGCCAATCTATGTCTTTTGGTTGGAGCATTTAATCCATTTACATTTAAGGTAATTATTGATATGCATTTTCTTATTACCAGTTTCCTAATTGTTTGGGGTTAGTTACTGTAAGTCTTTTCCTTCTCTTGTATTTCCTGCCTAGAGTAGTTCCTTTAGCATTTGTTGTAAAGCTGGTTTGGTGGTGCTGAATTCTCTTAACTTTTGCTTGTCTGTAAAGATTTTAATTTCTCTGTTGAATCTGAATGAGATCCTTTCTGTGTAGAGTAATCTTGGTTGTAGGCTTTTCTCTTTCTTCACTTTAACTATGTCCTGTCACTCCCTTCTGGCTTGCAGAGTTTCTGCTCAAAGATCAGCTGTTAACCCTATGGGGATTCCTTTGTATGTTATTTGTTGCTTTTCCCTTGCTGCTTTTAGTATTTTTTTCTTTGAAGTTAATTTTTGATAGTTTGATTAATATGTGTCTTGGCATGTTTCTCCTTGGATTTATCCTGTATGGGACTCTCTGTGCTTCCTGGACTTGATTGACTATTTCCTTTCCATATTAGTGAAGTTTTCAACTATAATCTCTTGAAATATTTTCTCAGTCCCTTTCTTTTTCTCTTCTTCTGGCATCCCTATAGTTTGAATGTTGGTGCATTTAATATTGTCCCAGAGGTCTCTGAGTCTGTCCTCAGTTCTGTTCATTCTTTTTTCTTTATTCCGCTCTCTGGTAGTTATTTCCACTATTTTATCTTCCAGGTCACTTATCTGCTCTTCTGCGTCAGTTATTCTGCTATTGATTCCTTCTAGAGAATTTTTAATTTCACTTATTGTGTTTTTCATCATTGTTTATTTGCTCTTTAGTTCTTCTTGGTACTTGTTAAACATTTCTTGTATATTCTCCATTCTATTTCCAAGATTTTTGATCATCTTTGCTATCATTACTCTGAATTCTTTTTCAGGTAGACTGCTTATTTCCTCTTCATTTGTTTGGTCTGGTGGGTTTTTACCTTGCTCCTTCATCTGCTGCATATTTCTCTGTTTTCTCATTTTGTTTAACTTACTGTGTTTGGGTCTCCTTTCACAGATTGCAGGTTATAGTTCACATTATTTTTGGTGTCTGCCCCCACTGGGTGAGGTTGGTTCAGTCGCTTGTGTAGGCTTCCCAGTGGAGGGGACTGGTGTCTGTGTTCTGGTGGGTACGGCTGTATCTTGTCCTTCTGGTGGGTGGGGCCGTGTCCAGTGGTGTATTTTGGAGTGTCTGTGAACTTAGTATGACTTTAGGCAGCCTCTCTGATAATGGGTGGGTTTTTGTTCCTGTCTTGCTAGTTGTTTGGCATACAGCGTCCAGCCCTGGAGCTTTCTGGCTGTTGGGTGGAGCTGTGTCTTAGTGTTGAGACGAAGATCTCTGGGAGAGCTCTTGTCAATTGTTATTATGTGAGGTCGGGAGGTTTCTGGTGGTCCAATGTCCTGGACCTCGGAGGCTCACACCCGACATACAGCTGGAGCACCAAGACCCTACCAGCCACATGGCTCAGAAGAAAAGGAAGAAAGAAAAAAAAAAACAGAAACAAAAAAACAAACAGACAGAACCCTAGGACAAAGGGTAAAAGCAAACCTATACAGACAAAGTCACACAAAGAAGCATACATGTACACACTCACAAAAAGAGGAGAAGAAAATAATACATATATATATATAAAAGGAAGAGAGCAACCAAGCCAATAAACAAATACACCAGTGATAATAAGCAGTAAATACTAAGCTAAGATAAACATAAAACCAGAAACAAATTAGATGCAGAAAGCAAACCTCAAGTCTATAGTTGCTCCCAAAGTCCATCATCTCAATTTTGGGAACATTTGTTGTCTATTCAGGTATTCTTCAGACGCAGGGTTTATCAAGTTGATTGGGGGGATTTAATCTGCTGCTCCTGAGCCTGCATGGAGAAATTTCCCTTTCTCTTCTTTGTTCACACAGCTCCTCGGGTTCAGCTTTGGTTTTGGCCCTGCCTCTCTGTGTAGGCCACCCTCAGGAGTCTATTCTCCCCCACCCAGAGAGGAGGGGGTTAAAGCAGCGGCTGAGTAGGGCTCTCTTGCTTACTCAGGCTGGGGGTAGGGAGGGGTACGGTAGTCATAATTGGAATGCGGGGCGAGCCTGAGGCAGCAGAGACCAGTGTGATGTTGCAACAGCCTGAGGCACGCGGTGTGCTCTCCCAGGGAAGTTGTCCCTGGATCGTGAGACCCTGGCAGTGGTGTGCTGCAGATCCTCCTGGCGGAGTGTGGATAGTGACCTGCGCTTGTACACAGGATTCTTGGTGGCAGCAGCAGCAGCGTTAGTGGTTCCTGCCCAACTCTGGGGTCCGAGCTGATAGCCACGGCTCGTGCCCATCCTGGAGCTAGTTTAGGCAGTTCTCTGCCTTCTGTGAGCACACTGGAAGGAATCCCCTCTCCTTGAGCACCCCGAAACAAAGGTCTCTTGCCTCTCTGGCAGGTCCAGACTTTTTCCTGGACTCCCTCCTGGCTAGCTGTGGTGCACAGCCCCCTTCAGGCTGTCTTCACACAGCCAATTCCAGTCCTCTCCCTGGAGTCTGACCTCTGAAGCCCGAGCCTCAGCTCCCAGCCTTAACCCACCCTTGTGGGTGAGCAGACAAGCCTCTCAGGTTGGTGAGTGCTGGTCGGCACTGATCCTCTGTGTGGGAATACTTCGCGGCTCCCTCCCAGAGGTGCAGGTTCCATCCCTATTCTTCTGTCTCTGTTTTTTCTTTTTTCTTTTGCCTTACCCAGGTACATAGGGATTTTCTTGCCTTTTGGGAAGTCTGAGGTCTTCTGCCAGCGTTCAGTAGGTGTTCTGTAGGAGTTGTTCCACATGTAGATGTATTTTTGATGTATTTATGGGGAGGAAGGTGATCTCCACGTCTTACTCCTCCACGATCTTGAAGGTCTCCAAAGCTGCAGGAGGGTATGGCAAGGTTTATCCCTGATATAATGAGGCCTTCTAGAGAGGAGGGTGTCTTCTGAGCAGGACTGAAAATGGTTTGCCCTTCTTAATGCAGTTTCCTTTCTCAGTCATCTTTGTTCCCTCATCTTTGTTCAACTAGCCTTTGTTTACATTGACCCTCTGCCTCGGAAGTCCTTTTCACCTGCACCTGGCCGACTCCTGGCCATCCTCAATGGCTGAGTTCAGGAATCACCTCCCTACCTCCCATGATGCCTTGGGGTCATCCTTGGCTTCACATTTCACCTTTGTCTACAGTGATCCCTTTACCAGCCTATTTCCCCCACTAGCTCATGGAGAGAAGGGGTTGCATCTTATGCATTTTAAAAATTTCCTGCCCCTAGCTCTGTGATTGGTATTTAGGAGAAATGCAATAAAAGTCTGTGGACTGGAAGATATTAAACTACTAATAAAATTCCAACTGTCAGAGCTTTCTTTATAAGCATAGATCTGATAACAGCTTTTCTCTACTCAGAGATGTTTGTTCTGAAACAATGAGGACTATATGCTGGATAAAACACAAGACTTGCAGCCAGCTTCTCCCTTGCAAGACCAGGGAGAACCTGGCTGGAGACCTGTTTAACCCAGGTGACCTAAGACAGATTAGCCAGAGAGAGAACAGAAATCGGAAGGAAGGAGAAGCAAAGGCCCAGCTGGGTGACCATCCTGCTTTGGTAGCCACATCCCAAAGGAACAATTGCCTTAGCTCCTCTCTGTGACAAGCCAGCTCTGTCTACTCAATCCCGTCTGATCACTGGGAACCTCTTGGTGGAGCATCAGAACCTATCATGTCTCACGTGTTATCTCCTCTAAGGAGCTCAGGTGATGATGCTCATGTGGCCAGAGGTGCTGTGGGCTTCTTCTCCCTGTCAGGTGACAACAGTGATCTCAGGTGACAAAGCTGTCAGTCATGACCCCAGGAGTCCTTTAAAAACCTAGGAAAGCAAACCCCACTACAGGGCAGTGACTCCCAGTCTTGGCTGTACATTAGAAGCACCTGGGTAGCATCCAAACCTCACCATATTCAGGCAATACCCCTAATAATTGAACCAGAATGCCTGGTGGTGGGATCCAGGTGTCAGTAATGTTTAAAATTGTCCAGGTAATTACAATATGTGGCAAGATGGAGAAGCACTGCTGTAGGAGTGGGAGTGGTACAGGGCTCGGTCAGAAGAAAGAAACTCATTAACCTGGCTTTTTTCTGGGCCGTATGTGCTTCCTTCATAAAAACAGTTAAAGATTAAGCTGCTTTTCTCCTTCCCCTCCCCTACAGTGGTGAATAAAATAGACACAGTTCTATGCATCATGGAGCCTATGGTCAAGTAGAAGAGATAGACAATGAACATTATAAATTATGAAAATTCCATGGAGAAGAAAGCAGGGTGCCATGTGGAAAATAACTTATTTTATATTGATTTATAGGGAAGTGAAATTGAAGCTGAGACCTACAGAATAGGAAGGAGCCAGTCATTTGAAATGATCGGAAGAGCATTCCCAAGCTGAGGGATCAGCACGTGCTAAGACTCTATGACAGGAGAACGCTTGGTGTGTCTACTCCAATTCAACATCTACCACAAACATTCTCTTATTACCTACTCTGTGGCAGGTAGAATATAGAGATGGCAGGCAGAATATAGAGATGGCAGGCATGTTCCATACATTGAGGAGTTTATAATTCAGTGTGTAGAGAAATAGATTGCAAGAAGCAAAGTTTAGCAGGACTCCTGGGGGAGAAATTTAATTCTGCCCAATGTATGAAGTGGTATATTTATATGGGGTTGATCAGAGGTCTCAGATGGGAGAATTAAGGCTTTGAATGCTGACATAAACCACCTCTTTTGTCAGATGCTCTCTTTGACATCTGTGGGGAGAATTTTCCAGATTGATAGGGGACAAAGTGCCACAGGTACCAGGAAGCACATGTGTAAAGGCATGGAGTCATCAGAGTGTTTGGCATGCTTGGGGAATGAAGAGTTTGTGTATCTGGGGCTTCAGGCGAGGCCATATGCTGTGATGCGGGTGTGGCTGGAAACAGGTGAAACTGATAAATGAATGATACTAGGGACTCTCTCTGGGTTACCTGGCATTGGGGTTACCTAGGATGGATGATTCTCTAATCCCAGAAGAGGCTGCAAGTCCCGTGGGACCTGGATAGGCTCTACTCCTCGGTCAGGGTTAGCTGTGCCTGAATTCAGTTTCCCATGGAATGGGGGCTCCCAGTGTCTCCAGGTGCAGCAGTCCTCCACACACCTGGCACTTCAGCCTGCATCTCGGTGCCTGAGTCCCAAATGCTTATCCTTTGTCCCCTTCCTGGGGCAACAACAAGGGGTAGAGCCCTCTGATGACCCACTGTATACACAGCTGTGCTGCAGCCTAACCGTCCTTCTCCACAGAATGCCAAGAGGACGGGGCTGGGCACACCTGCTGCCCTCTGCCCACAAGTTCCAGGTGCGCCAACTGATGCTTGCTGCTACTTGTTCCAGGCTCTTTCCACCATGAAAGGGATGCTGGGGCAGGGAAAAGGTGAAGCTGAGGCTGCATGGTTTGGTGGGTCTAAGTTTGGAAGGGTCTTGTGGGCCATGAAGCTTGAACTTCAAACTTGAGAATGAGGAACCAGGGAAAGATTTCCAGCCTGGGAGGGCCATGGTCAGACCTGTGATTTTGAAAGACTTCTCTGTTGGCTAATGTGGAGGATGGGCTGTAAAAGAATGATACTAGACACGGGGGTTCCTAGAAATGTTAGCTCCCTGAGAGCCAGCCGTTTTGTTTCTTTTGTTCACTGCTTTTCTCCAGGGTCTAGGACAGTGCCTAGCACATGGCTGGTGCTCAATAGATAGTTGATGAATGAATGAGAGCAGTTAGGAAGCTATTGTCCTGGTCCAGGTGAGAGATGATGCTTAAACTTGGTCAGTGGTTTGGGGATGGAGAAGAGTTAGATATATTGAGACAGTGTGGAAGGAGGGTTTAGGATGGGACAGCACAGCTAGAATAGCACCTAAAATGGCTTTACTCCTTTAGCCAGCACCACGGACAGAGAATTCAATAACATGGCTGTAGTGGTAAGGACTGCCGGTTGACATAAGATTCTCATAAGATTCTCTATTTTCCATCCTGGGATTTGGGCTCCTACCCCAAGGAGTCATGGGCTCCATGATGGGCATCCTCTTCCCGGAAGTCAGGCCTGGGCACCATACTGTCCTTGGTGAACTCCGTGATACCTCGGCTTCCTGGTGCAGTAGATGGAATTGTCATTGCGTTTGTCGTAGTGCACAGTAGAAGACCTACAGAGTTTCTGTCTCTGGCATTTTTTTCTATTTAAAATGGAAGGGATACTGTTAAAATGAAACTTTCCTTCGGGATGCTTTCAAAACTCAATCTCCCACCCTGCACAGTGCCCTTGACAATCCACGTAAAAGAAACCCCAAATCTAGTCTACACACGGGCGAACTGTTGTTTATTCTCTAGATTTTATTCATATGTTTGGTTTTTATGATTTTCAAGGCAATTTGGGCTGGTCAATGACCAGCAAGGCCACGGGAGTGCTGGCAGTACAGTTTTAAGGTATTTTCTGGAACCTGTCTTGGGCACTCTTAACGGTGGCTCACAGGACTGCATTGTGATCATGACTATACTAGTGATGATCTCTCACAGTACAAATTATTTAACAGCATTGCTTAATTTATTCTTTTCAAAACCCTTTGTATGTGGCATGTGACAGAAGACCCACCTCCATTTTACAGATGTAGGAGCTGGAACTCAGACACTGATTGCTAACAGATGGCCCATCTGGGGTCAGTATCCACACTTCTGACTTCCGGTTCAGTGATCTGTTTATTTCCCCACTATGAGCTGGGCAACTGGGAACTCCAGATTTTATTGACTTGGTGGTTTGTGATATGGTTTGAGGGAGGTCAGGTGACCTCTCTCTGCCTGGAAAGGAGGAAATCTGTGATTCTCTCTCTCTTTCCAAATTTCCAAAGAGGAAGCAACTCTCAGCCAGAGCAGGAGCCTAAGTCTTGTTTGTAGGCAGTGGGGTGTACAGGTGGCTCATTGCTGTGTGCCCCGGGGCAGCAGTAAATTGATACTTGTTGATCTCCAAGCCTCTGGCAGAGATGGGGAGGAAGGGATGGGAAAGTGACATTTTTGTAAATAACCACACCTGGTTCTAAAAGAAGAAGGACTGGCATGTCCCTATAGCCTCAATTACCATCAACCTTTCGCAAAGGGAGCCCTAGGGGAAAGAATCTCTTCACACTCTTATGATTATTTATAGATACCCCCTCCTGTCCACACTCTGAGGGGTGTTTGGTTTGCTCAGCAGTGGCCTCCTTCCAGATGTGTTTATATTTCCTCCAGGCCCAGGGGAATGCATCCTTCTGCCCCTCCATTACTGGAGCAGAGAGGATGCCTGGCATTGGGACTTAATGAAGATGTGGAAGGAGAGACAAGGGGCAGCATGCCTGAATTCCTCAGCTAGATTCATGTATCTCCGGGCGATCACTGATTGAGTAGCCACTTTGCTGCTAAAGAAGGCAATTCAACACGGTGGTTAAATAAACATGATTTGCAAGCAGATAGACCTGGATTTAAGTCCCAGCTCTGCCCTTTACAAACTGTGTGGCTTTGGTTAAGTAACTTACAGTTTCTGCCTCCGTTTCCTCATCTATAAAATGGGATAATAACATCTCCACTCAGGGTCATTGTGAGGTTTGAGTGCAAAGGGCTGAGCAGTGCCTGACACAGAAGGTGATATGTATGTGGTGCCTGTTCTTTTAAAACGTTGAAAAATATGGAATGCTTCACGAATTTGCATGTCATCTTTGCACAGGGGTCATGCTAACCCTGTCTGTATTGTTCCAGTTTTAGTCTATGTGCTGCTAAGTGAGCACTGGTGCCTATTCTTATAAGACACTACCGTGTGTGTGTGTGTGTGTGTGTGTGTGTGTGTGTGTGTGTATGTGTGTGTGATTTGGAAGAAACAGAGGCAGTGTGGGCAGTACAGGCAGGGAATTTCTGGTTCAAAAGTAACTATTAAAACCTAGAGAAGGAGAGATTGCCACAGACAAGGCAGGTCAGAGGGGAATTCTTTGCAGAAGAGGTGACTGAGCTATCTGAGTATCTGAGGTATGCTATTGGACATGCCTGCAGGGTACCCACCACCTGATTGTGGGTTGGCAGAATGCCTTAGACCAGCTTTTAAGAAAGGCTGTTTTAGCCTGGGAAGGAGGCCTGGGCTGCCAGTGTCCTGTGTTAAGGCTTGGCAGCCTCTCCAGATGGAGAGTTTTGTTGGCATGCCACACTTTGAGTGGAGCATTTGTTTCACAGGTAATCCAGTCCCAGCAAAAGTGAGGCTGCCTGAAATGACAAAAAAAAAAGAAAAAAGAGATAGATTTTGGCATTTTAGGATTACAGGGCTTTGCTTAACTTCTGTGATTTTATTTTGAATCTTTTTTGAATCTTTTCCTTTTACGCTAAGAATCTTGGTTCTTAATGGCAATAGCATTATTGCTTATTTGCTTTACCCCATTTTTAACACACACATATATTCATATAAAATCAATATCAAATATATGATTAGTGAAAATATTATTGTATCAAACAATATCAAATATATGATTAGAGAAAATATTTTTATTATTGCAGTTCTTAGGTATATCCTACTAGAGACATATAGTTGAATTACTGTATTTTCAAACCATTTACAATAACACACCTCTGCATAATTAAGCTATCAACTCAATGTGCAATTAGGGGCCTTTATTTTATTTTGCCCTTGATTTTAGGAATTGCCTTTTTCATTCTGATTTAACATTTTCATGGTTCTAAAGTTGAACCTAAAAAACAAGGTATTATAGGGCTTCCCTGGTGATGCAGTGGTTGAGAGTCTGCCTGCCGATGCAGGGGACACGGGTTCGTGCCCCGGTCCGGGAAGATCCCACATGCCACGGAGCGGCTGGGCCTGTGAGCCATGGCCGCTGAGCCTGGGCATCCGGAGCCTGTGCTCCGCAACGGGAGAGGCCACAGCAGTGAGAGGCCCGCGTACCACACACAAAAAAAACAAGGTATTATTCAGAGAAGTCCAGCTTCTATCCCAAACTCACCTCTCTTTTTTCTCCTTTCCCTTTAGACAACAATTTTATTTACATTATGGTTTATCCTTCCATAATGTTTTACATAAGCAAAACCACACATGAATACATATATACTCTCTTAGATAGATGGTAGCTTATTATATACACTTTAGTCCACCTTTTTTTTTTCCCCACTTAGCATTACATTCTGGAGATCATGGCGTAACAATGTATACATATTCCACATTCCTTTCTATAGTTGCATGGTACTTCACTATCTGAATGTGTTATAGTTTATTCAACTAGGCCCCTGTTAATGGACATTTGGGTTTTTGCTATTACAAATAAAAAAATGTGGTCATATTTTTGTTTCTGTCAGTGTTTCTTTAGGAGAGATTCCTACAAATAGGCTTCCTGGGTCAGAGTGCCTGTGTTATTTTGCTAGATATTGCTAATTCCCCTTCATAGTGTTTGTACCTTTTTGCATTCTTCTCAGCAATGATGGGAGTGCCTATTTTCTCAAAGCTGGAACAAAAGAGAATTTATCAATCTTTTGGATTTTTGCCACTCTGATAGGTGAAAAATGGTATATTAGTATACTTTAAGCTTGCCTTTTATTATGTGCACAATCAAGATCGTTTCATATAAACAGGAGGCATTTGTATTTAGTTTTCTGTGATTTGTCTGTGCATATCTCCAGTCTTATTTTTTCTCTATAGGATTATTGGTCTCTCATTCTTTTTAAAATTCTTTATATATTGGAAATATTAACTCTTTATCTATGATAAAAGTTGAAAAATTTCCCCCAGTTTGTTATTTGTCTCTTTCCTTTCTTTATGGTGTTTTTTTACTATGTAAGTAAGCAATTTTTTTTCTTATTTTCATGTAATAAAATTCATTAATCTTTTCCTTTATGGCTCCTAGATATTGAGTCAGAGGTAGGAAGGTTCCCCCTCACACCTGGATTGTAGAATAATTCAGACTTGTTTTTTCTATACTTGTATTGATCCATTTAATACATTTAACTTTCTCATCCACTTGGAATTTATCTTGGTATACAATGTGGGGAATGAATACAATTTTATCTTTTTACATATGGCTATTCAGTTAGCCCATACCTTTGATTAAAAAGAACATCATTTCCCCCACTAATTTGAGATTCTGCCTTCATGGTATACTAAATTTCCAAATACAATTAGATCTATTTCTGGATTTTCTATTTTGTTTTATTGGTCTATGCATGTAACACCACCACACTCTTTTAGTTAGCAACATTATAATATGTTTTAAAGTCTGATGAGGCTATCCCTTTCTTACTTCTCTTTTTTTCCAGCTGTGTTTTTAAAAAAATTTTTCAGGATTTTCCCCTCTTGGATATTCTTGCTTATCTTTTCTTCCAAATGAATTTTATAATAAACTTATCTAGCTCCAGAAAGAAATTTAGTCAGATTTTTATTGGATTATATTAAATTTATGAGTTATATTAAATTAAAATTTATGAATTAGCTTAGGGAGACCTGAAATCTTTGATATTAATCTTCTTATCCAAGAATATGGTATATCTTTCTATTCATGCAGGGTTATTTTGTGTATTTTTTAATTGTTTTATAGTTTTTCTTCATAGAGGTTTTGGGCATTTCTTGTTAAATTTATGCCATCACATTTAATTTTATTTGGCTCTCACAAATGGGGTTTTCTTTTCCAATATAAACTGATTTTTGTTTATATACATAAAAACTTGATTTTTGTAGATTGATTTTATAATCTATTTCACTAAATTTTTTTGTTTGTAGTCATTTTCAATGGGTTCCTTTGGGTTTTCTAGATACGTACTTATATAATTCTTAGCTCTTGTAGTATGATGGATAACACAAATGGATTTTAGAGTATTGAATCCACTCTACTTGGTCATGATGAATATTTTGATGTGCTGTTGGAATCTGTTAATTATTTAATATTTTTATTGATATTTAGAAGTGATATTGGTCTATAGTTGCGTTTTGTTGATACAATCTTTGCAGATCGAGATTGAAGTTGTACTCACTTCATAAAATAACTTAGAAATAGAATTTCCCTGAGAAACAATCTGGACCGGGTACATTTTTGTGGGAAAGCTCTTTTAATACTTCCTCTATTTCTTCTGTGGTATTATATATGTTTAGACTTTCTGTCTCCACTGGGGTTGATTTTGACAAGTTGTGTTTGTCCAGAAAATTATCTGCTTCATCTACTTTTCCAAATTTATTTGAAAAGAATTATATAAAGTAGATTCTTGTCATTTTTTTTAAAAGTGTGCAGTTTTGATGGTTATTTCCTCCTTGTCATTTCTAATTTTATGTATATGGCACACCCCCCCACCCCTGCCTTTTTTTCCACAATTATATTAGCTAATGGGTTCTTTTATGATGCTCTTTTTTCAAATAATTAACTTTTGGATGTATTTATTAGTTCTATGTTTTTCTGGTTCTAACTCGTATCTTTTTTTTCTTTTCCATTATGGTTTATTACAAGATATTGAATATAGTTCCCTGTGCTATACCATAGGACCTTGATGTTTATCCATTCTAAGTGTAATAGTTTGCATCTACTAACCCCAAACTCCCAGTCCATCCCCCCTAACACCCCCTCCTTCGCAACCACAAGTGTGTTCTCTATGTCTGTCAGTCTGTTTCTGTTTTGTAAAAAAGTTCATTTGTATCATATTTTCAATTCCACATGTAAGTGATATCATATGGTATTTGTCTTTCTTTTCGTGACTTACTTCACTTAGTATGATAATCTCTAGGTCCATCCATGTTGCTGCAAATGACGCTATTTCTTTTTTTTATGGCTGAGTAATATTCCATTGTTTATATGTACCACATTTTCTTTATCCATTCATCTGTCAGTGGACATTTAGGTTGTTTCCATGTCTTGGCTATTGTACATAGTGCTGCAGTGAACATTGGGGTGCATGTATCTTTTTGAATTAGTAACTCACATCTGTTTTGAGATATAATTTACTTACTGTAAAATGTATTATGGGTACAGTTTGATGATTCTGACATATTTATACACCAAGACAACAAAACACCAAACAAGATAGAAAACAATTCCATCACACTAGAAAGTTTCTTCTTTCTCCTTTCTGGACAACTTCCTATGCCACCCCAGAGATAAAAATATTCTTTTTTTAAATTATATTTATTTATTTTTATTTGGCTGCAATGTGTCTTAGTTTTGGCACGTGGGATCTTCGTTGCCGTGTGTGGGATCTTCGTTGAGGCATGTGGGATCTTTTAGTTGCGGCATGCCAACACTTAGTTGCAGCGTGCGGGATCTAGTTCCCTGACCAGGGGTCAAACCCAGGCCCCCTGAATTAGGGGCATGGAGTCTTAGCCACTGGACCACCAGGAAAGTCCCAACAATTTTCTAATATTTATCACTATAGTTTAGTTTTGCAAGTTCTCAAACATCTTACATGGGATCATACAGTACGTACTATTTTGTGTCAGACTTGTTATACTTAATATATTTTTGAGACATACATTCTTGAGTGTATCAGTAATACGTTTTTAAAAAATTTCTGAGTAGTATTACACATTTTTTATAGCACAGTTTATGCATCTGTCTGTTGATGATTTTGGTTTGTTCCAGTTTGGGCTATAAAGAAAAGCTGCTGTAAATATTTTTGCCCAAGTCTTTTTGTGGACACATGGTTTCATTTTTCTTGGCTGAATACCTAGAAGTAGAATAGTTGGCTCATAAGGTAGGTGTATGCTAAACTGTATAAAAAACAGGTTATTCCACTTCTGGGTATTTATCCTAAGGAAATGAAAACATTAACTCAAAAATATATCTGCACCATGTTCATTACAGCATTATTTACAATAGCCAAGACATGGAAGCAACCTAAGTGTCCACCAATGAATGAATGGATAAAGAAAATGTAGTATGTATATCTATATATATATATATATATATATATATATACAATATTGCATTATTTATCCATAAAAAGAAGGAAATCTCGCCATTTGTGACAACATGAATGGAGCTTGAGGGCATTATGTTAAGTGAAATAAGGCAGAGAAAGACAAATTCTGTATGATCTCACATGTATGTGGAGTCTAAAAGCAAAACAAAACAAAAAACTAAACTCATAGTTACAGAGAACAGATTGATGGGGGGAGGGGTTTGGGTTGGGCAAAAAGTACAAACTTCCAGTTATAAAATAACTAAGTCCTGGGGATGTAATATGCAGCATGGTGACCACAGTTAATAATACTGTATTGTTTACTTGAAAGTTGCTAAGAGAGTACATCTTAAAAGTTCTCATCACAAGAAAAAAAGATTTGTAACTATGGTGACATATGTTAACTAGACTTATTGTGGTGATCATTTAGCAATATACACAAATACCAAGGCTTTATGTTGTACACTAGAAACTAATATAATGTTATATGTCAATTATACCTCAAGGAAAAATATGAAGAAGCTAAAAAAAATTTTTTTTTTAGAAAGGAAGCAGGAATTATTTTTCCAAAGTGTTGTACCATTAACAATCCACCAACCTGTGAATGTTCCAGTTGCTCTAAATCCTCACCGCCGATTAGTATTATTGGTCTTTTAAATTTTAGCCATTCTAGTGGGTGTGGAGTGATATCTCATTATGGTTTTATTTTTAATTTCTTTGGTCACTAATGTTGAGCGTCTTTTCATGGTGCTCATTAGCCATTTATATATCTTCTTTTGTGAAGTGCTTTTGAAGAATTTGCCCTTTTTATTGAGTTTTTGGTCTTTTTATTATTGATTTATAAGAGTTCTTTATATATTTGGATACAATTTCTTTGTCAGATATATGTTTTGCAAATATTTTCTCTTAGTCTGTGACTTACCTTTTCCTTAATTCTATTTTTTGATGAGCAGACGTCATTAATTTTGAAGCCCAATTTATTTTTTCTTTTATATTTAATGCATTTTGTGTCCTCTCTAGAAAAATTTTCCCCTACCACAAGTTCATAAGGATATTCTCCTATATTTTCTTCTAGTTTTGTTGTTTCAGTATTTACATTTAAGTCTATTTTCTATCTTGAATTAATTGTTGTATATGGTGGAGGTGTTTGTTTTTGCTTTTTTAGCATGCATATCCAGTTGTTTTATTCCTTGGAAGGGCTTTTCTTTCTCCATTGGACTGCCTTAGCATCTTTGTTGAAGATCAGTTGTCTGTACATGCATGGGTCTATTTCCATTTTCTCTAGTCTGTTCCACTGATCTGTTTGTTTATCCTTACACCAGTACTACACCACCTTGATTACTTTAACTTTAAAGTAAGTTTTGAAACCAGGCAATGAAAGTCCTATGACTTTATTTATTTATTTAATAATTTTATTTATTTATTTATTTTTGGCTGCACTGGGTCTTCATTGCTGCGTGTGGGTTTTCTCTAGTTGCAGTGAGTTGGGGCTACTCTTCATCGTGGTACTCCGGCTTCTCATTGCAGTGGCTTCTCTTGTTGTGAAGCATGGGCTCTAGGCGCGTGGGCTTCAGTAGTTGTGGCACATGGGCTTAGTTGCTCCGTGGCATGTGGGATCTTCCTGGACCAGGGGTCGAACCCATGTCCCCTGCATTGGCAGGCGGATTCTTAATCACTGTGCCACCAGGGAAGTCCCAGTCCTATGACTTAAAAAAAAAACAAGAAACTTAACACAACTGTTGTGGTTATTCCATATCATTTGTATTTCCATTTAAATCTTAGAATCAGTTTGTCAATTTCTATAAAACTTTCTGAGATTTTTTGGGGGGTGGGTTATGTTAGTTTGATAGGGCTGCCATAATAAAATACCACAGTCTGGGTGGTTTAAACTACAGAAATTTATATTCTCACAGTTCTGAAGGCTGGAGATCCAAGATCAAAGAGTCAGCAGGTTTACTCTCTCCTTGGCTTGCAGATGGCCGCCTTCACGCTGTGTCTTCATATGGTCTTTCCTCTGTGCATGAGCATCCCTGGTGTCTCTTTGTGTGTCCAAATTTACTCTTTGTATAAGGACACCAGTCAGATTAGACTAGGGCTCACTCTAAGGACTTTATTTTAACCTAATCACCTCTTAAACGGCCCCATCTCCAGATACAGTCACCTTCTGAGATACTGATGGTTAGGGCTTCGACATATGAATTGTGGGTGGGACACAATTCAGCTCATAACGAGATTGTATTGGATCTATGTATCAATTTTGAAATAATTGGCATCTTCACAATATTGAATTTTCCAATCCAAGAACATGTTCTATCTCTCCATATATCTTAGTCTTCTTTAATTTCCAAGAGATATCTTACAGGTTTCAGTGTAGAGGGCTTGCATATATTTGGTTAAATTTACCCCTAATATTTTCTGTTTTTTTGTTGCTATTGTAAGCGATATTTAAATGTTTTTTCAGTCGTTTGTGATTAGTATATAGAAATGCAGTTATTTTTTGTACATCGACCATGTATCCTGAAATCTTGTTAAATTCCCTTATTATAGTAGACATCTTTGACTTATTCCTAATCTTAGAGGAAAAGTGTTCCATGTTTTGCCAATAAGTATGGGGTTAATTTTAGATTTTTCATAGATATCCTATAACATCCTCAGTGGTTATGAAAGTATATCTTTCAGATTTCCAAGTGTGGGAAGCTTAAAGACTGACAACCCCAGCAGCTGCATTCTGAAACCCATCACTTTGTGCAGATGCCACACTTCCCAAAGCCTTCTCCCAGCCAATGCCTAGGAGATGTGGGGTTCCTCTGGTGGGAGACATTGGCTTGAGGACTCCAGGTTGGCTTTACCCAACTCTCTCAAAACTGCACTGGAGTTTCAGATACTTCTGCACCATCTGCCTTCTTCCTTCCTCCTTTACCTGAGCTTGGATTCATATCATGATCTGACAAGTCTCTCATCCTCTTCCAGGCCTCCTCATTTCCTCTAATAAATCTTTTGCATGTCTAATCCTATCTTGGTGTCTGCTTCTCAGAGGACCCATACTTACACAAAGACTGAGGAATTCCTCTTCTATTCCTAGTTTGCTGAGAGGTGTCTTTTTTTCCTTTAGTCATGAATATGTGTTGAATTTTGTGAAAAGATTTTTCTGCATTTACTAAAAAATCATATGATTTTTTTTTCTGTTACACTGATTGCTTTTTAAAAGTTAAGCCAACCTTGTATTCCTGAGATAAACACTAGTTGGTCATGAAGTTTTATCCTCCTTACATACTGTTGAATCTTAGTTGCAATATTTTCAAGGGTTTTATATCTATATTCATGGGAGATATTGATCTGTAATGTCTAGTGTCTTCCTAAGGTTTTGGTACCAAAATTATTCTGATCTCATAAAATTACTTTGGAAGAGTTCTTTCCTCCTCTATTTTTCTAAAAGCGTTTTGTAAGATTGGCATTATTTCTTTTAAATGTTTTGATAGAATTCACCAGGGCAGCCAGCTGTGCCTGGGGTTTTCTTTGTTTTCTTTTCTGCAGTTTTAGTCTTTATTTCTGGCATACTTTATTGTCTGTGGGGACAGTATTCTGCTCACTATTCTCTTTTTATCTTAAAATAAATTTGTGTGGGATTCAAGCACAATCCTTTTTTGTTGTTCATGCTTAAAGGGCATGAGATCTCCTATTCACTTTGGAGAGGAGGGTGGGCCAGGATCATTTTCCTAGCTTCATAGCTCTCGAGTTCACTATGCTTTTGTTATTTCCAAGTGTTCAAATATGTGGCCTTATATATTCTAAAACCTGTTGGCTCAGTCACAGTCCCCCAGTTTTTTTTTTTGTTTTTTTTTTATTCCCCCAGTTTTATCAGGAACTTTTCTTTCCTTTTCCCTTAATGCTTTGTCCTAGATAAATTAGATTCTGCTCCCAGTAATTTCTACTCAGTGTTGACCTTTGTCTTGGAAGGGAGCTCTTGTTAGTTCTAAGAGTTCATAGAACCTAGACTGTTCCAGCATTCTTTCTGATCTCATGCTTATAACCTGAAACCTGCAAGGCACCTGCCATTATGGCTGTTTCCCCCAGATTGTGTTCCCCTCCCCTTGGGAGTATCCACTGATAATTTTGGGTTCTCTGAATCTCAAGTTCAATATAAATCCCTTTGTCTCTCCTTTGCCTCCCCCTGCACACTTGCTGATGCCACATGGTCTTGGTGGTATTTGTGGTTTTCCCTCAACTGTTCATATTTTAGGATTGGTGTAGGTTCTTGTTTTGCTGTATTGTCTGCAGAATTTTGATTTTGCTATCTTAGTCTCTCTGTCTGTTGTGTGGGGTGATTCAAAAAGATAAAAAAATTATAACACCATTGCTACCACCTTCCTAGAATCCCTGAATGTCTCTGGAAATTTCATGGTGGTGGTGGGGGTGAAGATATCCAATTATATGCCCCCCTGGGAGCTTAAACAATATGTACAAGTCACCAAGAGTCCTATTTGATTTTGAAAATGTTACAACTCTTGTGAGAAACTACAAAAGACCTTTAGAATTGATGGTGGCAAGCCCAGAACACTAAAATTAATACTTGTGAAATAAAAGTGGAAAGAAAAATAAGAAGCTTCTTGTTGAGTTCCTCTTGGTACCAGGTGTTGTGCAAAGTCTCTTACATGAATTTTCTTAATTAAGTCTCTAAACCACCTTATAAGGCAGGTACTATTAACACCCCTACTTTATCACTTTTGTCACTATGTATTATCATAAGGCAGATAGTATCACCCCTACTTTACAGCATTGAAAATGAGACATAGAGTGGTTTGTAACTTTTCCACAGTCACACATATCTCCCAGACTTCAAAGGTGGTGCTCGTAGCCCTTCTACCATACCACCTGCCTCCTATTTGTGTATATACACCAGTGGGGAATGGAGCTCAGTGTCAGGGGATTACTCTCATGTAGGGAATCACTGTCAAGTAGGTGTCTAAACTCTTGCTTGACTTGTGGGAAGGGCACCACATGCCTAGCGTTAATGACTTGTCTTGAGGATACAAGGCCCACCCTCCTTTCCCCTGCAAAAAGGAAACTTTTTCAAGGAATACTGTAAGAAACTGCAACTCAATAGTCCAATGGCAGGAAGAGAGGGCCCGCCTCAATCAGGCAGAGCAGCCAAGGTGGGTGTGTCAGTAACGGCAAGGCCAGCAGTAGAAGTTCAGTGGAGGTCACCAAATGACAGATGGGAGACCAGCCCAGTGGAAACACCTGGAAGGCTTCAGCTGATCTGGATGAGAAAGTATAAGCCAGCTTGCCACGTTGAAGAGAAGGTAGAGGGTTCAGGTCTTTGGCTCCTAAGTGATTCTCTGGAGAAACTAAGGTCATTGATCAGATTACTGCTCAGAGGCAATATGGATTAAACATGGGGGCTCTAGAGCAAGATACCTGGGTTCACATCCTGGCTTTGTCAATTCCTGGCTGTGGGGCATTTAGCAAGTTACTTTACTTCTTTTTTGCCTCTATTCCCTGAGCTGTAAAATGGGGACAATAGTAATATCTGCTTCATTGTGTTGCTGGTGGCATTAAATGCGTCAATACATGTAAAGCATTTTAGAATGATTCCTTGTGCCCTAAAAATCTTTAGATATGTTCCTTCCAATTACAGTCCATCTGCATTATTCTCTATTTGCAAATTTGACTACTGGCTAAAATTTACTAGTAACCCCAACATCAATACTCACAGTGCTTTTGTGGTCATTTGTGGATGTGTGCAGAGTGGCAAAAAGTTTACATTGTCCGATGTGCATATTCCTAGCTGAGGCTGTATAAGGTGATGCTCTGCCTTCTTGTTTCAGCTCTCAGACTGTACACAAGTGTTCTTTTTGTGATCTTTTCAGTACCACATTTTCTTTTGCATTTTTGTTGGTGACTTCACTGTCTAAAATGCCCCCCAAGCCTAGTGCTGAAGTGCTGTCAACTGGTCCTAAGCACAAGAAAGCTGCGATGATCCTTACAGAGAAAATATGTGCATTAGATAAACTTCATTCAGGCATGAGTTATAGTGTTTTGGCTGTGACTCAATGTTAACAAGTCAACAATATATATGAAATAAGGTGTCTTTACACAGAAACACACAGAAAACAAGGTTATATATTGATTGGTTGTTGAAAATGTTATGACCAGAGGCTCCCAGGAGCCTAACTCTGATTTCCCCTAGCAGCAATGGCTCTGTATCCATGACAGCTTTACAGAACATAACTACTGTGAAGGATAAGAATCAGCTGTCTTGTCTCACTTGGACTCTCCTAGCCTTTGTGGCCCGGAGAAGTGAGGCTTAGGGAAACGAGCAAAGGTCTTCTTCCTTGGTGCTGGAACAGAAATGTTTTAAGCTCTGAATTACACTTTCATATGGGTCCATGCTTTTCTTGACAAGATGCAGGGAGGACACGGATGTTTTGGGAAATGTCCAGCGGGGGGTGGGGGTAGGTGTCTCTTTGCAGTAGTGGGGGGCGGGCTGTGGGCCCCCATGCACAAGTGCGGAAGCCAGGCCCCTGACTGCTGCCCTTGGTGAATTTGGAGGCACTCCTCCTGGCTGATGCCAGACAGAGGTTAATCCTGGCAAGGGGTTGAGCTGTGCCTTTGCTCCCAGCCGCCTCCTCTGTAGTAGACTGACAGCTGGCTCTTATGTGGCAAGCTTCAGGGGCACCTGGCGGACACCTGACACAAAGCCCAGATCGTAGTTATTAGGTCTCCAGGGGAACTGTCACTGCATGCTCTTATACCTGAGGAGAAACGTGTATGGTGGCATGTTTGGAGCCCTCTCTGGGGTTTCGGGAGGAAATGAACCAGGGCAAGGTAACAAACAGTGTCTCGGCATCGAAATGAAAAGAATTTCTGGTATCTCAAACTGATTGGGAATCCCTCTAGTGAGAAAGGCAGTTTCAGACACATCTCACCCCCACTTCACGTTGCAAGATCATGAAGCCAGAACACAGCAAAGTCACCATGGCCTGTGACATCCTGGCAAGCTGGCATCACAAGACTGTGACACTGACACACTGCACATCAACTACCAAGTGGGACTTGGCACCAACACAACCCCATACTGTGTGGTTATGATGGGGTTCCGCACTGCACACCACCATGCTGTAAGGCTAAGATTATATAATGTGGCAACCTGATCACCCCACTGCACCTCCTATGATAGCATCACATGTATATCATGATATTGCAATGCTCTGATAATACGCCAGCATACTGCAAAGCCCTGGCCTCATAGCATTTATTTTGGCCAACTTCCTTGACAGGGTCCCTATCAGCTGAGAGCCCAGATGTTTCAGGGGCCCTTAAGCCCAGCCCAGAAACACCACTGACATAGACATCTAAAGGAATCCCCTCTGGCCACTCCTTCTCTTGTGCTATTGGTGGACATGCCTGCCCCCTCCCATTAGGTGTGAGGACAGGGATCATTTCTTCTTCACCTTTGTATCTCTCAGTACTTAACATAGCACGTGGCACAGACTGAGTATAAGTAAGAAAGTAAGGAAAAAGCTGTGTGGTGAATATGGAATTGAGTTAAAGAAATCCAATGACATTCAGGGGTCATTGTGTAAATCACAGTCACGGGCCCAGAAGGTTCCTCAGCCTAGAATCAATGTTTCCCAGAGTTCACTCATTCCTGTATTCATTTTTGCTGTATTAGTGTATTACCTATTATAAGCTCAATATCTTTAAGTGTACTCATTAAAACTAAAACACACACACACACACTGCAAATTACATTCCTTAAAAAAGAAAAGAAAGAGCCAAAAGAACAGGTGGCCCCTTGTACCATCTCCCTGTGGAGCTATCCTGATGCTGGCCTCTGTGCCCTGTTGATGGGTGAGGACTGCATTTCAGATGCTGCAGGTGACCACGTGAAGCCTGAGACAGTCTGTGCCCCTTGAAGAATGAATGGTCTCATGGATTTCCATGGATTTGGTAGCATCAGCCTAAGCTGGGGGTCAGGAGGCTTGTGCATGACCAAGGCTGTGGAAGTGGCTGCCTCAGGGAGACTAGGAGACTTAGATTGGCCACTTGGGGTTTTCCTGGGACAGGGCCCTGGGGTTCTTGCAGTTTGCCTGACAGGGGCTATAATCCTGGAACTATTCTTTGTTACCAGTACTACCCTAGCTAACATTTATTGAGCTCTTTTGCCCAAGTGTCTTACTTTCTCTTTTTAATTTACATAGCAACTGGATGAGGTTGGTACTTTTTACTATCCCTAGTTTGACATTTGGGAAACTGAGGCCCAGAGTGGTTGCGACCTGCACAAAGTCACACAGCTAGTAAGAAGTGGAGCCAGAGTTCAGCCACAGGCTGGCAGCTCTCTAGCTCCAGAGTCTGGGCTCCGAACAATTAGACTCAACACCCTCTCTGAGCTATTTTCCCTGATTTGTACTCGGCTGCCCACTGTGGCTAGGAGACACAAGTAGGGGTGGATCACTGAGTTTGGGATGATGTCCTATTCACCCTTTTTGCTTGGACAAAGCCATTTTCTGAGGGTTTGGAGAAGCTAGTTGGTGAGCCCTAGCCATCTGGGAGCCAGTGGTCAGTTGAGCGGTGTGGCGCTAGTCCCTGAATATGTCTGGGGGCCCAGCCAGAGCTGCACCATGAGATGCTAGAGAGACACAAATGGATCCGCCTCTCAGGCATAAATAATGAATAACATGAGGAAGTAGGATGTAGCTAATTCTATTGCCATCATTTTGCACTTTGCTTAATTAACTGATATTACCAGGGATGTGTAGTAGTAATTATTCCTTTGCTGTCATTTCCCTGTTTTCTCCCACTAATTTGATCCTGGAATCCACCTACGATCCAAGGCCTGTCCTGATTGGCTATTTCTGAATCTATGACCCTTTTAATCTTGCTGACTTGCTAGGACTTTGTCCTGGTTTGGAGCACAGAGAGGTGGGCTCCTGAATGTGGGTGTCCCCATTTGGAAGCCTTGAGATGGTAAGCACAGATATTTGCCCTAAAATATAACTTCATTAATATTATATGGGAGTCAAATACATGTTCACGCATGTTCATAGAAGGCCTATTCACAATAGCCAAAAGGTGGAAATAATGTCCATCAGTGGATGAATGGATAAACAAAAATGTGGTAGATCCATATTTTGGAATATTATTTGGCCATATAAAGGAATGAAGTATTGATACATCTACAATGTGGATGAACCTTGAAAAGGTTATACTATGTGTAAGAAGTCAAACCCAAAAGGTCACATATTTTATGATCCCATTTATATGATATAGCCAGAGCAGTAAATTCATAGAGACACATGTAGATTCGTGGTTGCCTGGGACCGGGAGGAGGGGGGAATGGGGAGGAACTGCTTTATGGGTATGGGGTTTCCTGCTGGCGTGATGAAAATGTTTTAGGACTAGATAGAGGTGGTAGTTACACAACATTGTGCATATACTAAATGCCACTGATTTGTTCACGTTCAAATGGTTAGCTTTATGTTATGTAAATCTCACCTCAATAAAATGAGGTCAAATTTTTAAAACATTACATAGGAGAGATTTGGTTAAAGCATCGTATAATTATTGGAAAGGGTTTGAAGTCATGACAGAAGCTACTTAGTCCTTCAGTGGAAGCAGCATATGTATTTCCCCATCTTTACACATCCCCAGGGGACAACGCATTCCCACAATGACAGGGTGGCAGCATGTGTTAACCAGTCGTATCCCGGAAGAGCATCTGGGGTAGAAGAGAGTGGTGGGGAAGGGAGAAGTGCCCAGACAGGGAGTTAGACTCCATTTCAAGACATACTGGGCCACCTCTTCTGCCTGGGATATGGGAGGGAGGAGACTTTTAAAAATCCACTTTCTCTATGACCTATTAAAAAAAATCGATCAGAGAATACATAATTAAATAGCAATATATTTTTAGAGAAATGTTCTACTCATGAATTTTTTCCTTAAAGTTCATTGTATTACTTAACCATAACGGCAGCCTACTTATTATATATAGATTGGGAAGCACAGAAAAGCATAAAGAAAAAGGGGGAAAGTGACCGATTAGCCCACCATGCAGAAGTAGCTACTTTTAACAGTTTACTGTGTCTTTTCCAGTGTTTTATCTTTGCCCTTTATTCACATAACTAAAACCATATTATGTACACAAATTTTTAACCTACTTCTTTTTCCTTTAATATCATAGAATCAGCATTCCTCTGGTTTATTAAAATTGCTTTGTAAACATCATTGTGTTAGCTGCATGATCCTCAGTTGTATGGAGGTATGGTTTATCTAACTACGCCCTTATCAGTAGACACTTTCATTGCCCTCTGAGAGCTAAACACTAAACTCAGCACACACAACAAGAGTCATGGGTGGAGGGACCCAGGAGATCCCGTGGGACTGACCGCGTGACCAGGGTTACGCAAACCTTCAGGCGAGGTAGCTGCGTGTAATCTTGGGAAGATGAGACTGGTGTGTGATTATAATTTTGCTGGTAGGACGCAAACTCACAGCAGCATATATCCTCTTTGGAGAGCAAGCAGAAGGGTATCCCCAGCCCATAGCTTGGAAAAGAAAGAACCGGAAGCTGACCGACTCATGCAGGCCCTCCCCAGTGAGGAGGGAGTCTGGCCAAAAGATTTACATTTTTTACATCTTGGGTAAACCTTTCCTGAGCCCCCTCTATATGGCAGGCAAAGGGGACACCTAGGAGTAAGGCACCCTCTATGCCTCAGAGGATGTAGCAGGGCAGGCAGGCTGATCAGTGTGATTATGAAGATGTGGGGCAGTGCAGTGCCGTCTGTGCCGTGGTGGGACTGTCCAGGGAGCATGGAGGGGGCGTCCCAGGCCCAGTCTTGGTGTGGGGATGGGGGTGGGGACAGGGAGACTTCCTGTAGAAGGTGACACCTGAACTGAGAGGCTCAGTAGACAAACTAGAATTAGAGTCCTCTGAGCACCACTGCGGATTCTCCACATTGGTCATCCCTCTTCTGATTCCACACTCACCACGTGGCCGTTTGTAACTAATTTGGCTTCCAGTATCCATAGACAATGCGCTCTTCAGGTCCTTGTGATGGGGGCATTTCTCATTGCCATGGCTGTGTTAGCATCTGCTCCTGAACTTGTTTCCCATGAGTCTGACTCCAAGAAATAGGCCCTGCTCTTTGTTCTGACCTGGTGAGTTTTCTGAGGCTGCAAGGCCAAGGATGCCCGGGCCTGAGGCATGGTGAACTGGCCAGGGTGACCCAAGTACCCCAAGAAGGCCTCTCTGGGAACATCAGAGCTCCGCCTTCTCCTTTCTGACTGCAACAGCTCTTCCTCAAGGGTGTCATGTGGATTAATTGGGATGATGAATGGACAATGGGTCTGGCTCAGAGCTGGTGCTTGGAGGTCTAATTCTCATCCTCCTCCCTCGCAGACTCTCCTGCTCCTGTTCGGGGGCAGCGGGTGAGTGGAGAGGATGAGTCACATCACACCCTCCAGCTAGTTCTCTCAGTTCATTAACCAAGCCATCAGTCAACGTGACTAATTGTTACTTTTTTGAGATAAATGTTTAAAATATCATCTCTTATGACAAGGTTCTTTAAAAGCTTTGCTGGGGGTGGTAGGGGAAGCTAATACGCATGCACTGAACAACCAGAAAATCACACTGGAAGCGATTTGACTGTGAAGGTTCCCTCCTAGGCCTGGGCTGGATGTTTATGGTCAGCGTCCGATCTGACCAGGCAGTGCCCAGCTAAGTAACCGGCAGAGCTGGAATTCACACCCAGATCTGCCTTTCTAAGCCCCAGCCCCTGTACTGTTGGCTGCTATGTGTGGTGCCTCCATGTGTGGTGAGTGGACAGAAAGTCATGGACTTTGGTGTCAGATGGGCCTGGTTTTGCCTGACAAGCTGTGTGAACTTGGACAGACCATTCAGTCTCCTTAACAACCAGAAGACAGTAGTGGCAGAAGCAGCAATGATAATGACTCACACAGGTCACTTGCTAGGAGCCAAGCGTGATTTACTATATTAACTTGTTTAACTTGCAACTGCCCTATGAGGTTGATACTATTATTATGTTGCCAGGGAGTTAATAACAGTGACCTCAGTGAGACCTCATGAAGATTAAATGAGATACTATGTGTGCAAGTGCTTGGCTTGGCAGAGGGTAAGGGTTAAATATTAGGGAATGTGGGTGACTACAGCTCTGAGAAAGACGCCGGCTCTTTGCTGCCAACAGCCTCCATTTGTGAGAAGAGACAATCCCGAGCTGGATTAGAATCCGGGTGCTCTTTGATTTTCTCCGCCCAGTATAACTGCTCTGGTTCACCAAGCTGCCGTCTGGCGCTCCATGATGTCAGCTGAGTGAACGAGCCACGGGGTCATAAGTCCCCTGGAGCTGACTTTGTCATCACATATTCCAGAACAGACAGGCCATTTCCTCAGACACAGAAAGCTTGTCCCTGAGAGAAGGTGTAGGGGCTGCTCTTGAGCCTCTGGTGCAGTTGTGTGATGTTAGGGGCTCTGCTTTTTTTTTTTTTTTAACATCTTTATTGGAGTATAATTGCTTTACATTGCTGTGTTAGTTTCTGCTGTATAACAAAGTGAATCACCTATACCTATACTTATATCCCCACATCCCCTCCCTCTTGTGTCTCCCTGCCACCCTCCCTATCCCACCCCTGTAGGTGGTCACGAAGCAGCAAGCTCACCTCCCTGTGCTATGCAGCTGCTTCCCACTAGCTAGCTGTTTTACATTTGGTAATGTATATGTGTCCATGCCACTCTCTCACTTCTTCCCAGCTTACCCTTCCCCTCCCCGTGTCCTCAAGTCCATTCTCTACATCTGCATCTTTATTCCTGTCCTGCCCCTAAGTTCTTCAGAACCATTTATTTTTTCCGATTCCATATATATGTGTTAGCATACGGTATTTGTTTTTCTTTCTGACTTACTTCACTCTGTATGACAGACTCTAGGCCCATCCACCTCACTACAAATAAGTCACTTTCATTCCTTTTTATGGCTAATATTCCATTGTATAAATGTGCCACATCTTCTTTATCCATTCATCTGTCAGTGGGCACTTAGGTTGCTTCCACATCCTGGCTATTGTAAATAGTGCTGCAGTGAACATTTTGGTACATGACTCTTTTTGAGTCATGGTTTTCTCAGGGTATATGCCCAGTAGTGGGATTGCTGGGTCATATGGTAGTTCTATTTTTAGTTTTTTAAGGAACCTCCATACTGTTCTCCATAGTGGCTGTATCAATTTACATTCCCACCAACAGTGCAAGAGGGTTCCCTTTTCTACACACCCTCTCCAGCATTTATTGTCTCTATATTTTTTGATGATGGCCATTCTGACCTGTGTCAGGTGATACTTCATTGCGGTTTTGATTTGCATTTCTCTAATGATTAATGATGTTGAGCATCCTTTCATGTGTTTGTTGGCAATCTGTATATCTTCTTTGGAGAAATGTCTATTTAGGTCATCTGCCCATTTTTGGATTGGGTTGTTTGTTTTTTTGATATTGAGCTGCATGAGCTGCTTGTATATTTTGGAGATTAATCCTTTGTCAGTTGCTTCATTTGCAAATATTTTCTCCCATTCTGAGGGTTGTCTTTTCGTCTTGTTTATGGTTTCCTTTGCTGTGCAAAAGCTTTTAAGTTTCATTAGGTCCCATTTGTTTATTTTTGTTTTTATTTCCATTTCTCTAGGAGGTGGGTCAAAAAGGATCTTGCTGTGATTTATGTCATAGAGTGTTCTTCCTATGTTTTCCTCTAAGAGTTTTATAGTGTCTGGTCTTACATTTAGGTCTTTTTTTAAATATAAATTTATTTATTTTATTTATTTATTTTTGGCTGCCCTGGTCATCGTTACTGCGCAGGCTTTCTCTAGTTGTGGTGAGCAGGGCGTATTCTTCATTGTGGTGCACGGGCCTCTCATTGCGGTGGCTTCTTCTGTTGCAGAGCACGGGCTCCAGGCACACAAGCTTCAGCAGTTGTGGCTCACAGGCCCTAGAGCGCAGGCTCAGTAGTTGTAGTGCACGGGCTTAGTTGCTCCATGGCATGTGGGATCTTCCCAGACCAGGGCTCAAACCCATATCCCCTGCTTTGGCAGGTGGATTCTCATTCACTGCGCCACCAGGGAAGCCCTTACATTTAGGTCTCTAATCCATTTTGAGTTTATTTTTGTGTATGGTGTTAGGGAGTGTTCTAATTTCTTTCTTTTACATGTAGCTGTCCAGTTTTCCCAGCACCAAAGATGAGCCTGGCTAATGGTTTATCAATTGTGTTTATCTTCTAAAAGAACCAGCTTTTAGTTTTATTGATCTTTGCTATCATTTCCTTCATTTCTTTTTCATTTATTTCTGATCTGATCTTTATGATTTCTTTCCGTCTGTTAACTTTGGGGTTTTTTTTGGTTCTTCTTTCTCTAATTGCTTTAGGTGTAAGGTTAGGTGTTTATCTGAGATTTTTCTTGTTTCTTGAGGTAGGATTGTATTGCTATAAATTTCCCTCTTAGAACTGCTTTTGCTGCATCCCACAGGTTTTGGGTCATCATGTTTTCATTGTCATTTGTTTTTAGGTACTTTTTGATTTCCTCTTTGATTTCTTCACTGACCTCTTCCTTATTTAGTAGTGCATTGTTTAGCCTCCATGCGTTTGTATTTTTTACAGACTTTTTCCTGTAATTGATATCTAGTCTCATAGCATTGTGGTCAGTAAACATACTTGATATGATTTCAATTTTCTTAAATTTACCAAGGCTTGTTTTGTGACTCAAGATATGATCTATCATGGAGAGTGTTCCATGAGCACTTGACAAGAAAGTGTATTCTGTTGTTTTTGGATGGAATGTCCTATAAATATCAATGAAATCCATCTTGTTTAATGTATCATTTTAAGCTTGTGTTTCCTTATTTATTTTCATTTTCGTCAATCTGTCCATTGTTGAACGTTGGGCGTTAAAGTCCCCTACTATTATTATGTTACTGTCAATTTCCCCTTTTATGGCTGTTAGCATTTGCCTTATGTTTTGAGGAGCTCCTATGTTGGGTGCATAAATATTTACAATTTTTTTATCATCTTCTTGGATTTATATCTTGATCATTATGTAGTGTCCTTCTCTGTCTCTTGTAATAGTCTTTATTTTAAAGTCAAGTTTGTCTGATGTGAGTATTGCTACACCAACTTTCTTGTGATTTCCATTTTCTTGGAGTATCTTTTTCCATCCCCTCACTTTCAGTACATATGTGTCCCTAGGTCTGAAGTTGGTCTCTTGTAAACAGCATATATATGGGTCTTGTTTTTGTATCCATTCAGCCAGTCTATGTCTTTTGATTGGAGCATTTAATCCATTTACATTTAAGGCAATTATAGATATGTATGTTCCTATAACCATTTTCTTAATTGTTTTGGGTTTGTTATTGTAGGTCTTTTCCTTCTCTTGTGTTTCCTGCCTAGAGAAGTTCCTGTAGCATTTGTTGTAAAGCTGGTTTGGTGGTACTGAATTCTCTTAGCTTTTGCTTCTGTGTAAATGTTTTAATTTCTCCCTCTAGTCTGAATGAGGTCCTTGCTGGGCAGAGTAATCTTGGTTGTAGGTTTTTCCCTACCTCTCTGCTAATGGGTGGAGTTGTGTTCCTATCTTGCTAGTTGTTTGGCATGGGGTGTCCAGCACTTTAGCTTGCTGGTCGTTGAGTAGAGCTGCATCTTAGCATTGAGATGGCGATCTCTGGGAGAGCTCTTGCCGATTGATATTACTTGGGGCCGGGAGGTCTCTTGTGGTCCAGTGTCCTGAACTCGGCTCTCCCACATCAGGGGCTCAGGCCTCACATCCAGCCAGAGCACCAAGACCCTGTCAGCCACATGGCTCAGAAGAAAAGGGAGAAAGAATAGAAAGAAAAAAGAAAGAAAGAAAGAAAGTTATTGAAATAAAAAATTTGAAAAATATTATTAAAATATAAAAAGGAATAAAAATAGAAAAAAAAGAGAAGAGAGCAATCAAACCAATAAAAAAATCCACTGATGATAACAAGTGCTTAAAACTAAACTAAGATAAACATAAAAATCAGAAACTGGTCAGTCACATACAGCAAAACCCAAGTCTACAGTTGCTCCCAAAGTCCACTGCCTCAATTTTGGGATGATTTGTTGTCTATTCATGTATTCCACAGATGCAGGGTACATCAAGTTGATTGTGGAGATTTAATCCGCTGCTCCTGAGGCTGCTGGGAGAAATTTCCCTTTCTCTTCTTTGTTTGCACAGCTCCTGGGGTTCAGCTTTGGTTTTGGTCTCGCCTCTGCGTGTAATTTGCCGTCTGGCATCTGTTCTTTGCCCAGACAGGACGGGGTTAAAGGAGCAGCTGACTAGGGGGCTCTGGCTCACTCAGGCTCGGGGTAAGCAGGGGTAGGGAGTGCGGGGCGAGCCTGTGGCGGCAGAGGCCGGCGTGACGTTGCACCAGCCTGAGGCGTGCCTTGCATTCTCCCAGGGAAGTTGTCCCTGGATCATGGGACCCTCCTTGGCAATGGCGGGCTGCACAGGCTCCCGGGAGGGGAGGTGTGGATAGTGACCTGTGCTTGCACACATGCTTCTTGGTGGCTGCAGCAGCAGCCTTAGCGTCTCATGCCCGTCTCTGGGGTCCGCACTGATAACCACGGCTCACGCCCGTCTCTGGAGCTCATTTAGGCGGTGCTCTGAATCCCCTCTCCTTGCACACCCCGAAACAATGGTCTCTTGCCTCTTCTGCAGGTCCAGACATTTTCCCGAACTCCCTCCCGGCTAGCTGTGGCGCTCTAGCCCCCTTCAGGCTGTGTTCACACCGCCAATCCCAGTCCTCTCCCTGGGTTCTGACCTCTGAAGGCGGAGCCTCAGCTCCCAGCCCCCACCCGCCCTGGCGGGTGAGCAGTAAAGACTCTCGGGCTGGTGAGTGCCAGTCGGCCCTGATCCTCTGTGCAGGAATCTCTCTACTTTGCCCTCTGCACCCCTGTTGCTGCGCTCTCCTCTGTGGCTCCGAAGCTTCCCCCCGCCGACCCCCGTCTCCGCCCGCGAAGGGGCTTCCTAGTGTGTGGAAACTTTTCCTGCTTCACAGCTCCCTCCCAGAGGTGCAGGTCCCATCCCTATTCTTTCGTCTCTGTTTTTTCTTTTTTCTTTTGCCCTACTCAGGTGCGTGGGGAGTTTCTTGCCTTTTTGGAGGTCTGAGGTCTTCTGCCAGCGTTCAGTAGGTGTTCTGTAGGAGTTGTTCCACGTGTAGATGTGTGTCTGATGTATTTGTGGGGAGGAAGGTGATCTCCACATCTTAGTCCTCCGCCATCTTGAAGGTCCTCCAGGGGCTCTGCTTTTTATTATCAGAAAAGGGGGACACCTACATGGCTCACCACCTTCCCACAACCAATAATAGGATGACCTATTTTTCTCCACACAGTTCCTGGCAATTTTATTCTGGGGGAGGAGGTGGGATGGGGTTGGGAGTGGGGGAGAGGGGACCATCGCCGAATCCACTGGGAAAGCCCCCTGGCATCCCAGGAAAGGGGAGCCTGTCGGCCCCCCCGGAGCCCTGTCTGGACAGAGACATCCCTGTGAGCTCAGGAGGCTGATTCTCGGGGCACCATGCGGCTCCAGCTGACGCATCTACTCCATTTCCTGTTATGGTCTGTTTCTACCCGGACAGGGAGACTGTCTTCTTTTTACCTAATCTGAGCATCTCCTTCTGTGGAGTGTTAACTCACTTCCTTCGGGCCCGTGCTCTGAGCAGAGAGGGACGAGCTGGTCACCAATTTCTGTATAATAACCCTTCAGACCCTCAGAGACTGTTATTAAATCTCCCCTCGGCTGCCTCCTATCTAACTAAATCATTCCTACCCTTTTTACCTTTTTCTCCACGGATCGTTTCTCCATTCTGTGCAGCACTGTTCAGAGCCCCTCCGTCTTCCCTCAGCGACCAGGAACCTAGGAAGCCGAGAGGTCAGCCCAAGCTCAGGGGCCACTGCTGGCTGAGGGATAAGGACAAAGGGCAGCTGGGTGTGTGTGGGGGTGTCCCACGACACTTTCTGTTGCCCCTGGGTCTCGAGTGTACAGCCTCGGCTTCTCTCCTTGCTGCTCCCGGGGGAAAGAAGAAAGATGTTTTCTCCACCAGGGGACAGCCTTGGCTCCCAGCTTCTCTCCCTTTCCTCTCCCTTCCGGCTCTGCCCCTCCACACTGACCACCGCCATCCAGCACCCTCCACTGGGTTCAGGTGCACAAGAGAAGACACCCTGGACAACGGACACAGACAGGCAGCAGCCACAGGCAACAACAGCTAACATCGGCCATGAGCTGCTGACTGACTCTATCTCAGTTCTTCAAACAACCCGATTGTCCCCATTTTACCCAAGAAGACTCTAAAGCTCAGCTATAGGGCCTGTAAGCCACTTGTTTGAGACCACACCTGGGAGTCGGTACAGCCAGGTTTGAAAGCCAGGCAGTGGGACTTCAGACACAGTGCTTTTAACACTTTCTATCTCACACTACTTACGCTGCACAAAGTGAATCAGGGATGGGTAGAGCCCATAACAGGTACGTCAGGAGTAGGGGACTATGTGGACAACTGGGGCTAAAACAAGGGACTCTGAGAGAGCTGTCAGAGAGGCAGGAAGAGAACCAGAAGGGAGAGTTTCAGGAAGGAGGATGATCAATTTCAAATGCACAGAAAGATCAAATATAATTAATCCATGTTTATCTTCCATCCAAGATAAGCTATCCCCACTGGACCCATTTTCTGGCTTCTAGAAGAGGCCCGTTTGTGTCCCAGGCCCATCCACTGACTGCATGGTTGTCATTGACCCTCTTCTCCATAAGGGTTCTCCCCAAACTTCTCCAGCCCCAAGAATCCAAACTCCCCCAAATCCACCTCCTGGTTCCCAGAGGAACCAGGGCTCTCAGAAGCCAGGCCCTGGTGAGAACACCTGGGAAGGTAAGGATGTCCATCTCCTCCCTGTGCATGGACCTGGACCCGGATCTCCTGCCTTCCAGCCCATGGGTCTTCCTCCGACTGTATTGCCGGCACACCTCTTGCTTCCCAATTTCTCTTCCTCCCTTCCTTCCCTTCTTGCCATAACCTGGGTAGAAGAGACGTCTTTGTTCCTTTTTCAGCTTTTCACCACAACTAGTTGGGGTGGGGTTGGGTAAAGAATGACCCCCTAAGAGATATCCACATCCTAATCTCTGGAACCTGTGAATGCTACCTTATATGGCAAAAAGAGGTCTTTGCAGATGTGATAAAGTTAAGAATTTTGAGATGGGGAGATTAACCTGGATTATCCTGTTGGACACTAAACGAAATCACACGTATCGTATAACAGAGAGGCAGGGGGATATTGGACACCATCTGGTGTCAAAGGCTGAGAAGAGGAGAAGGCAATGTGAAGATGAAACAGAGAGATTAAAAGATGCTGACCTTGAAGATTGCAGTGATGTGGCCCCAAGTCAAGGAATGGCAGCAGCCACCAGAAGCAGGAAGAAGCACAGAAAGGATTCTTTCTCAGACCCTGTGGAGCCAGCATGGCCCTACCAGCCCTTTGATTTCGGCCTAGTGATACTGACTTCGAACTTCTAACTTTCAGAAACCTAAGAGAATAAATTTCTGTGTTTTTATGGGTATATATCCAACCCCTAAAAAAACACTAATTTGAAAAGATCAATGCACCCCAATGTTCATAGCAGCATTATTTACAACTGCCAAGATATGGGAGCAACCTAAGTGTCCATCAACAGATGAATGGCTAAAGAAGACGTGGTACATATACACAATGGAATACTACTCAGCCATAAAAAGAATGAAATAATGCCATTTGCAGCAACAGGGATGGACTCGGAGAGCATTATGCTAAGTGAAATAAGTCAGACAGAGAAAGACAAATTCTGTGTGATGTCACTTATATGTGGAATCTGAAAAATACAACAGACTACTGAATATAACAAAAAAGAAACAGATTCACAGATATAGAGAACAAATTAGTGGTTACCAGTGGGGAGAGGAAAGGGGGGAGGGGCAAGATAGGGGTAGGGGATTAAGAAGTACAAACTACTATGCATAAAATAAGCTACAAGGATATATTGTACAACACAGAGAATATGGCCAATATTTTAGAATAACTATAAAAGGAGTATAACCTCGTGAAAATTGTGAATTATATTGTACACATGTGACATATAATATTGTACAGTAACTACACTCCAATAAAGAAGAAGAAAAAAATGAAGTTGTAAATATACACTGTTTACCAAAAAAATTGTCTGTGCTTTTAAGGCACCCAGTTTGTAGTAATCTGTTACAGCAAAGAAAATGAATACATGGGCATCACCAATGTACATGTGCAGGTTAAAGCCTACTACCATTTAAAAATGCTTGGACCCCATATTTGCAGTTCAATGACTAGGGGTGGGACAGGAGTGGAGGTGGAGCTCAAAAATTCAAATTCATTGTCAGAGGCAGGATTTTGCTATCATTTGTTCATACTCTTCCTTCCCTCCATGCTTAAGGCACTTAAGGCCAGAAGCTTCACCTACGGGGTCTGAGAGGATCTTGTTGAACTTGTTAATTTGTGCCTTCTCAGCAGTGCTTGCATTTTAAAAAGAGTGTCATCTCCTTGTTAGCCCTCAAAGTACAATCTTTAATCTTGCTCCTTCCCTAGGCTCTGCAGGTCCCTGAGGATAGCTATTCCATTGGCCTGTAAAACGCCAGAAAGGAAATTAAAATGTAGGGTTGGTGAGGGGATGAGGGTGCTTAGACAGAGTGGCCAAGAACGGCTTTCTGAGGGCATGACTTTTATGCTTAAAATCTGGGTTATTCTGGGTAAGGAACAATGTGAGCAAAGGTTTCAAGGTAGGAAAAAATCAGACATGTTCTAGAACTGAGAGGAGGCCAGTGTGGCTACAGAGTAGAGTTAAGTTGATCGCACAGAGCTTTGTCGGCAACCCTGGGGAGTTTGGATTTTTCTTTAAGTAAAATGCAAAGCAGGCTAGATTGTTAATGCAAAATCTCAGACCCTTCACAATTTCAAACTTACCAGTACTGTTTTTTTTTTTTTTTCCATCACACAGAAACCAAGACACAGAGAAATTAAGTTGAATAACTTGCTCAGAGTCACACAACTATTAAATGGAGTCTGGGTGAAAACCTAGTTCTAGATGACTCCAGACTCCATGCTCTTAACCCCATGAAAGAGGGTCTCCAGTGGATTCACTGTGACATACCGTTCAGTGTGGATGTAAGTAGAGACAGATCTCTTGAAGTGTAGCCTCCAGTGTTGCGAACTTTAACCATGTCATTCAGAGACCTGATCACCCAAGATGTGGTGAGGAAGTATGGTTAATTCACCCTGTGCTGGACCCATCAGGCCCATGGCTTTGACTTCTAATTGTCTGAAATGCTTTTCTCATCTAATATGCTCTAGAATGTAATGATCCAGGAACTGCTGGCTGATGGAATGAGGGGCGGGGGCAGGGTAGGGGGATGCTTGCCTGCTTTTCTATATGGACTGGGATCTATTTCCAAAATGGTTTTCTCATCCTTTTTCTACCACTCCCACTGCTCAATAAATATTGCTATTATTATTCGTTATTATTTCCTCAAAATAGTGGAATTTTGGAGAAACTCCCAGAAGAGGAAGAAAGCCAATAAGATGGAGGAAGGAGGACCTTGCTAGAGGGGTTTACCTGGTGGGATAGGTAGGGCCAGTCCTGCTGGGTCTGGGCTGGGCCTGGAGCCACTGGAAGCATATAGCTGGAGGGGAGGGTTACATGGGGCCCTGCAAATGGTCCTCCCTGGAAATGCTTCACTTTAATGAAATTCCAGATTGTATGGCTCCCCCCATCCTACCAGGTACAAGCATAGAAGAGGAGACACAGGAGAGAGATACCCAGTTTGGGAGGTAAGAGTGGGAGGTAAGAGGCAAGGGAAGGGTGAGTGTCCTTTTTTCATCTCTATTCCTATTGTTTGGCCCAAACCTGGACACACGATGGACCCTTAGGAAGCGTTGCACTGCAGTAGTGGGTGGAATGAAATAATTGTGCTCCAGCCCTGCCGCCTGTTCTCTGGGTGACCCTGGTTAAGCTGTATCACCTCCTTGAACACGGTTCCCCCACCCACCAAGTGGGTGTGAGAGTAGCAGCCATCTGGCAGAGTTCATTTTGTGGAGGAAGAGCAGTGAGTGCACCTTGTAAACTCTGAAGCCTTAAACAATTCTGAGGCAAGAAAATCTCCAACACAGTGTCTGTTGTTCCTTTTCGAATAAGCCCAGGTATCACATTTTCCTAACGGTTAAAAGCACAGTTCTCCCACTAACATATTTCTGCATAATAATGAGAATGTAGTATTCCTCTTAATGGGATGCAAGAAAGCTAGTTTTGTTTTGAATGGGAAAAATGCTGTTCATAAACATACAGCCCCCTCCCTCCATTAGTCTGTGCAAAAAAAAAAGTAACAGCTCTTCACTGGTTTAGGGCAAAAATGTCAGCACCATTATTTGTGCAGCATGAAGACTTTCTCTTTGTTGCCAGTCCCAACAGTGGGACTTTCTGGAACCAAAATTAAGGTGGTAAGGGAGAGGATATTTTCCTGTTTTTAGGGTGATTTAGAAGGTGGCAGTGTGGAAAAATAGATCAGAAAGAGGCTAAACCACCTATAGGCCAATATTTGTAGGCAGATAGGCCCTGGTTCCAGTCCTGGCTCTACCACTTACAAGGTCTGTGACCTTGAGCATGAAGCTTGGAGCCTCTGGATTCCTATTGTCTCATCTACAAAATGAGACCAGTGACACCATCCTCTTTGGGCCATGGTAGGGTTTAATGAGAGAATTTGTGTGAAGCACGTGGCACAGGGCCTGCTCTATACAAGCTCAGTCATTAGGGCTGTTTTAGGACTTCTGAGCTCAGCTTTCTGTTGGCTGACACACAGAGGAGGGAGACTGCAGCGAAACGATCAGCCCTACAGCCTCTGGCTTTACACCACTACAAATCCTTCAGCACCTTGAAGTGGTCCTGAAGTGCGTGAGGTGGTGACTGTCCCCCTCCCGGAAATGGAGACAGAAGGATGGTTATGCCACACCTCCTGCCCAGACATTGTGATGGATCAAATACTTAGCCATGCATCGCCCCAGAAATGGCTGTCTCTTGCATCTGGAATGCACTGCAGACCTTCAGAGAGCTGTACTCTTTGAGACACTATTCTAGCTCATTCTGCCACCCTTTTGGGGTCAGCCTCAGTGGCAGGGTGAGATCCCTAGTTCCCTCTTGATTGGCCACTGCTTCCTCCCCTCCCAACTGGACTGGGCTGCATAAGCCCATCAGCTTCACTGGGCCCTTGATCTGCTGTCATGGGGGAAGGATTACAAATGCAAGCGTGGACTGGGCCTGCAGGCGATTGGTGACAGGTAGGGTGAAGTCTGGCCTAGGGTTTGGTATGTGATAATGATCCTCTAAACAAAAGAAAATAATCCCTTGAAATGGAATGATTCCTTTATTCTCTTGAACTGAATGTGCTGGACTTGGGAGGCCCCTCGCTTTCTTGCTGCCTGGACTATCTTCTACCTCTCTCTTCTGGCCAGTGTTGTTTGTGTCACATTCCAGAAATCTTTCCTAGGATTGAAATCCTAACAAAAATGGACCGGCTTGAAACTCGGAGCTCCTCATAGATCAAGTCCTTAGGTACAATGCTGAGGATCCACCATAGGCTGAGTCACCTCGAATGATTTTAATTCACTACCTACAGCTTGGTTTTATCATAGCAATAACAATAGCATGTTGGCACACAGAGTAGGCATTCAATAAGTGATTTTGGAAAAAAAAAAAGAATGACAAAGTAAAGCACGTAGTCTGATGCCAGGTGTGCAATCAAGACATATTAGTAGAATCTGAATTTCATCAGTTGTCTTATCTGTGAAAATGGGAATAATAATCTTAGCGCCTGCAGGCAGGGGGTCTGATAGAATGAAGTGAGATAATCTGTGCGAAGAGCCCAGTGCCTGTCCTACACGGGGTAGTCAATATCTGTTCACTGTCATTATTATCAGCTGTGCAGGCTTTGGGATTTTTTTTTTTTTTTTTTTTTTTTTTTTTTTTTTATTT
>NW_020174438.1:3242582-3345888 GCF_003031525.2 Neophocaena asiaeorientalis asiaeorientalis
TTTTTTTTTTTTTTTTTTTTCATAATGTGTTTAATTCGAAGGAAGTGAGACATGATTTCCGCTGAGGAGGCTCAGCTCTCTACACCTCAGCAGACTGGAGTGTGATGTATGGGAGGATTGGATAGAGAAGCAAGCAGAGGGACGGAGATAATCCAAGGGACATTTGGGGCTGCTAGTTCCTTTGCAAGGCGCTAGGAGTCTAGATCAGTTCCACATGATGCTTTTTGTTGTCAGAAAGAAGGCAGCTGGAGGGTACAGGAAGCCCAGTGAGACCAACGCCAGGCACGCTGTCCTGGGAATCCCAGGAGTATTTCAGGGGACCGGTCTGATTTCTACCTGTAAATACAGGGTTCAGGACACTCAGGATAAATGCCTTCATTTCTAGGCACGGCTGTTTGCCTTGGCAAGCAAAAGCGAATAAGGCAAGGCTGAGCAAAGGAAGCGGCTGCTTCAAAGTTCATCCCAATAATAGATTGAGCAGATTTGCAAGAACGGGGCTCTGTGAGATGATTATCAGATGTCGGCTGGGATCTCCCTGGCCTGTAAGCCCTGGAGATAGATGTGAATCCCCATGCCATGACTATGGAAAGTCAGTTCCTCTTTAAGATTTCTGTAATCCCCTGTGGCCTCGGGTCTGTACCACGTTTACTCAGACGTGGAACTCTTCCCTCTTCTAAATTTACACACACGTGAACTCACATAGGAGAGTTGTGTGTCTACCAGACTTTACTGAACATTTGGATAAAAAAAGGTTCATAAATTAAAATTGGATGTTAGATGTTCCTGTTCCTAGAACGTTCCTTAGCCATTTCCTTAGCTGGGAGCATTGCCTCCCACTCTTTCTCTCTCTCTTCTTGGCTTTCTCTAATGACTAATCCCTCCTTTCCAATTCAGCTCCCAGACATCTTGCATATCTAAAGGGACTGTCACTGAACAGAACCCACCTTCCTCAGGAGGCAGATGTGCTTATAAATTGGCCCCCCTTTTCCACTGCATATTCCAAACCAGGAGGATTTCTCAACCTGTGTGTTGACGAAGGGCAAGAGAATGTGCTCCACGCACAGGAAGACGCTTCCTCCTGAGCTGAGCAAGACAAAAGGTCAGAGCCACCTGTCTGGAGCTGCAGCTGGCTCCATCCTCTGGATGGACATCGTTTTTGGATGCCGCCTCAGGCCCTGGCAGTCTGCACACGGGGCTGTGTCTGTCACTAGGCAGATCTACACGCTGCCTTGGACTAACGAGCCTGGGCGCCAGGTGGCGAAGCGATATTACAGGCTGAAGTTTTCAGCCAGAGGCCAGCACTCATGCTGACCAGACCCAGCTCTCAGCAGAGCTGGCACCACCTTGAAAATCATACTGCTGCTGTTTGCTTCTCCTTTGTTCTGAGGTATTACAGGAGCAAATTAAACACACCCCAGTTGTTTCTGTTTCCTCCTGAGGAGCAGGAAGGTCACAGGGCTTCCTTTTTCTAGCATTTACCGAAGCCATCCTTTGCGAAGCGCTCTACGTGGGCAATCTCATCCAGTCTTTGCAATCATCCTGTGGAGAGAGGGAATCTCATTTTACAGACGAAGATGCAGGCCTGGGGTTCACAAAGGGCTCCAGAGCCCACTCACATCACCCTTCATGGCGATGTTGTCCCATCCTCCCTGGGTGAAGAGGAAGGACACTGACATTCACTGGGCACGAGCTCTGTGCCTTGCGCTTCCACAAAATGGTTACCCTTTTAAATTCGAATCGACAGCTCTGAGATTTTACTAGCCCCAATTTCCAGATGAGGGAGCCAAGTCTCAGAGAGAATCGTCAGAAGTGACGTCAGGATTCCAGCCACAGTTCTTCTCCCTGTCGTCACCCACAGAGCAGTGACTCTGGATTAAGCTGACTCTGGGCTCAGCCCATCAGATGTGGAAGCCCACCCAGCTCCCCATCCAACCCTGCTGGCTCATTGTCTCCAGGCCTTCCCAGCTGCCGACTTTCTTTCGTAAGGAGCCATTGTCAGGCTCAGCCCTGCCCAGGCCCACAGCCAATGGGAGCCTGGCCTGGCACAGTGGAAATTCCCTCTCTGTGGAGAGTGAATTCTGGAGCTGGCCTGCGCCATGCCCTGTGACAGGTTGTCTAGAATGAGTGAGCTTTGCAGGAGCATCAGGCTGCAGCCTCCCTCCCTGACCCCCTTGCCTCCCTGGCCCCCTTGCCTCCCTGGCCCCCTTGCCTCCCTGGCCCCCTTGCCTCCCTGGCCTTATGCCAGGATACCAGTTTCAATTTAGTTCTTACATCACAGGGCTTAGTGGGCCTGGAGAATGGTATTGACCCTTGGCCTTTGATCTGGGGCTTTGATCTGACTTGAGTGTATCTTGGTGAAGTAAGGTGCCCTACTATACAGGTTGGGGGACAAACAATACCCCCGGCACAGTGTCAGAATGCAATGATTGAGTTCTATATTAGTCGGGGCTCTACAGAGAAACAGAACCAATTTTATACACACTCACACGTGTATATATATACATATATATATATGTATATATATATATACACACACACACATGTATATGAACATATATATACATATATAGAGACAGGGGAGTATTTATTTTAAGGAACTGGCACGCCAACTGTAGGGACCTACAAATGTGAAATCTGTAGGGTAGGATTTCTATGTTGCAGTTTTGAGGAGAATTCCTTCCTCTTTGGGAAACCTTAGCCTTTGCTCAAGGCCTTCAACTGGTTGAATGAGGCCCACCCACTGTGTGGAGGATAATCTGCTTTACTCAAAGTCTATGGATTTAAATGTTAATCACATCTGAAAAGTGTCTTCACAGCAACATCTAGCCTGGTGTTTGACCAAAGAGCTGAGTATCATAGCCTAGCCAAGTTGACACATAAAACAAACCATCAAAAGTACCCATCTGTGAATAATAGACGCAAGTCCAGACGTCCAATCTGTGCCCCTCCCAGCTCCTTGTGATGGATCAAGGGTGGTCTTGCACAGAAGCTCCTACAGTGGCCACACACAGATGTCACCATAAATGGCAGTAGCAGCTCTCCCCAACATTATGCCCAGGGGATGGTACTCAGCTTTTCAAATTCCCAGGCAGGAGGAGGTAGGCTTTGCTATGGCAGACCTGTGAAGCTAGAAGCAAAATGCCACGGGCTGGGCACCAGGACATTTAGGGATTCGGCTATTGAGTCTCAGCGGAGAAAGCAGAAGCAGGTCAGCTGCCCTGAAGGTGATGTTCAGGGCACAACAGTGGAGGTACATCCTCTGCTCTGGCTGCCCCTCAGACAGCGATTCATGGTGTGGTGTTTGGCTCTGGGGCCCTGTTGCCCTCATAACTTAACCCCAAAGGGAAAGAGAGAGAGCAGCGCCGTTGGGTTTCAATGATCCAGCCCCCAGTTCTAATTGCAGCCAGGTGCCCTACCAGAAGGCCTTTTTCCCCTTCTTCCGTGAAAGAAGCTGGCTGCTGCTTTCTGCACAGGCAGTTCTAAAAGGTTACATTTCTTGGTAGAGGGGACCTGAAGGAGCTGTTCCTCAAGGACTGGCAAGCCTTGCCTCCCCGACCCCCCAAACTGTCGGAGGGCAAGAGTAGAGCACTAATAGAGGACCACATACCGTATGCTTACATATTTAAAAGTTAAATACTGTTAAATACAATATGTTCTACCCTCCTACCTGAACGACGATAGCTTCATAAGCACCTGGAAGGCCAGTTTGAATTTAGAATCCTCAGCCTCCTCTGAGTTCTGAGAATACGGTGTTGCAGGGAGAGCTGACACATGGCTCCCAGCCTCCAGACCCCTCTCTTTCTCTTCCCGTTCCTGACTCTGACCCCCACTGCAAGGGCCATTGCGGGCACACAGTAGATGTCCCAGCATGCATGTCTAAGCTCTGTCTGTAAGCCCTGCAAGCTGTTCCTCAGTTCCTCTCAGCCACCACTCAAGCCTAGGGACATACACACTATTGGAGGGGTCTAACTTTTGGAGGATGTGCCCATGGGGGAGGCCTGCTCAGATCTGGGAAGCAGACTCAGGCTGTCTGGGCAAAGATTTTAATTCAGGGCACCCAGAACACAGTCTGGGTGCAGAGCAGGGGACCAGCTGAGTGTGGACTCATCCTCTTGGCCCTGTGGACTCTGCTTCATGGGGAGGTATGTGGCCAGAAGTAGGGCCTAAGCAGAACTTTAGAAAATGTGGGGACCAGGGAAGAGAGCCCTCTTGTCTAAGAGTGGTCCTGTATATTGGAATGGTCCCAGAGGTGCCAGCTCAAGATTAGCTTCTTGCAGTGCGTGCCAACTATTCTGTGACTCAATACTCAATCTGTTTCCATGGTTATCACCTCCCTCTCATTATTCTCATCTCCTTTTCCCTTTAACTCTAATCTTGGAGATTTTCCCGAGTTTGTCCTCCAAATCACAGATTAGAGGGTTTTTGTGGGTCAATTTTGCCATTTAGAGGGATTTAAAATTGTTTGCTATTTTATATGGGGTTCTGTTACATCCTTAAAAATTTCATCCAGTTCCCTCTGCATCCCAGGTTTCATCTTAGCTCGGTTTCCCTTTGTGGTTCTTTTGGTCTGCCTTACAGTGCTCAGGTCTTCTGTCGTGGTATTGAAACATCAAGCAGGTTTCTACAAACTTATTTTGTCTCTTGTGGTAAATAATTTTTCAAAGATATAATTTTGTCTATTTCTTCATTGTGTTTCATACTGGATTTTCTGGTTGTTTGTTCATTTGTGAGAAGAAATTAAACTAGACTTCCTTTCGTTTTGCCAACAGATTGCCCTCATTCCTCAAGGGTCCTGGCATCACCCCCACCTCCCAGCCCCGTGCATATCTCGACCTGCTGTGTGGTCTGAGGAGCACAGCCTCTGCTCCAGCCTCAGTTTCCCATAGTCCTTCGGGCATCTGCCTTTGGGCAGAGGAAGGTCTCCTGTTCCGAGGTCCTGGCTCTGTCTAAGCGTGAGCCTGAGTCCAGTTGCATTTTGTCTGCATGCAGCACATGGAAAGCTCTAAGCTCTGGAATACTGAGCTTCTAGAGGTCTGTCTCGGTCCCCACTTACAGTTTTCTAGGATGCAGCACCCTCTACTCTCAACACTATCGTATTCTTGGAGTTTTAGTTTCTGAACAGTTCTAGAGAATATGGTGGGGGCTGGTGGGAAGGGAGCAAATAAATTAGCATGAATTTGACTGCCTCAGAAAATAAATATTGAACAGTACAGTCGGTAGCTCTCTTATTTTTGGTAGATAAAAGCCTCACAAGCCAGGGGAAGATGGTGGGGGATGGAGAGCATCATACAAAGCTTCCTACTGCTTTTTCCCCTGTTCCTTGCCTTGGGTTCAGAGGGCAGCGTATTTAGTTATTAACCGCGCAGCTCAATCTGACCTTAACAGGAGCATACCAAATGTTTGCTTTTTAAATTAGCTCTATAAATTAGAGAAATTTCCAACCCGATTCTGGCAATGATCTTCTCTTAACCTTAGTTTCTGCTTTATTCAAGGATTATTAGGTGCAAGTGACAGGACCATGCAAGCTAATTTAAGGAAAAAGTAGAATTAATTGGAAGGACACAAGAGTTTCTCGAAAACCCGAGGCTGGGAAGTAAAGTTCCCAGCCGCATGAGGAACTGGGTAGTCAGAGCGCTCTGACTTATACTGTGGGATGTGATGAGCGTGCCTGGGCCAAGTGTCAGGAAAGAATGCTGTGCCACCCATGCTGGGAGCAGTAGGAAAATCAGAAATCCAGTTTACCCTGCCTAGGCCACAAATTGCCTGCCCCTTTACACATGCAATGCTTATACTTGCAGCTCGGGGACCCCACTTATCCCATTTTGGTGCAGACTGTGGTGGAATTGTGCTGGCCGTTGAGGTAAAGTGGACCTCCGTGGGCCAGCTCTGAAGCCAGTCGCTGTGGTAAGGACCTCGGCTCTGACCTGCCCTAGCCATCACACATTTCAGGAGGTCACTGCCTGATGAAAGGGCTCCCCAGCAAATTGAGCGTATCACCCAGCCTCTACCATAATGTGTGGAGCCTGCGCCTTGGGTGGCCAGTCAGCACAATGTCCCCCACCTTTTAGGTTGTTAGGAAAATGCAGTAAAGCTCTGCTTTCTACTGTGGGAGATAATTCATGGAGCATAACCATCTCTCAGGTTATCCCCACGTGAACCTCTACTGTAGATGCTGGTGTGGAACCCTCTTCAATTGCTGTGATTCCTCAGGGTTTTAGTTGGGAAGCCTCCATGTTTTAAGCCTATAAGAGCACTAGGTAATTGGTTTCTTCAGTACAATTCCTGGCCTCAGAATAGGGCTCAAGTCAGTGCCTAAAAGGCTGGATGCAGCCTGGCTTTAGTGCCTACTGACCCACAATCTCTGTTCCCTTTCCTAATAGGGTGGCAGGACAACCCATAAGCTCTACCTGTCTTTACTCCTATGGCAACTTATCTGTGGGATTCCTTCATCTGTCACTGTCACTGGGCATCTAAGTCTACCCCACAGATACTCCTCCATTTAAGTTTTGGAGGGCATGGGTTAAAGGCATGGGTTTGTTCCATCCTGGAAACTGTCCATGTTACAAATTTCCCCACTTTCTCATTGGAGCTCCCACACTATAAACAAGTAAAAGGGTCCCATTGTGTCTTTTCTCCATGGCTGGGGCTGCCTGCTTTACATCTATAAAAATAAGAGAGGTCCTCAAGGGCAGACCAGGGTGAATGTTAACTCTTTGTTCTTCACCAAAGGAAAAAAGTTTATGAACTCATATGGGCCACTCTAGGATAACCTGAATAGGAAGTGGATGTCATCAGCCCCAAAGGTAGTCTTCTCCTCTTCCTGGCCCCTCTCCTTCCCCTGGTTTCTCCTATCTGCTTCTCTCAGTGAACCTCTCCATTCCGCCATTTTTGCAGCATGCCTTTCTCTGTCCCACTTAAACTTGACACAAACACAGGCTGTCAGTTTTACACACCTCCCCAGATGAAGTGCTCTCGAATAGGGCTCCTGTATTGCAATTTTTTTTTTTTTTTTTTTTTTGGCTGTGCCTTGAAGCATGCAGGATCTTAGTTCCCCGACCAGGGATCAAACCCATGCCCACAGCAATGGAAACATGGTGTCTTAACCACTGGACCACCAGGAAAGTCCTTTTTTTTGTTTTGCAACTTTAAAGTCTAGGAAGTAAGAATCAGATCGGTCAATTTGTGTCAGGTGTTTGTCAGTGGACCAATCAGCTCTAGCCAGAGTGTGGTGCCACAAGCCCAGTGTCCAGTCAGTAGAGGCCATGGGAGAAGTCTTTTGGGAGTGAAGACAGCAAGGCAGGGAGAGGAACTGCTGTGGTTTCCATGGCTTTATTGTGTTACATCTTGGTATTTTGATGAAAGGTAGAAGAAGGTTCACCAAGTGCTCCATGATAACCTGAGAAGTGTCACCATGTGACAACCTCCCATGGCATCTGGTCACCAGCTGGGTCTGTCATCTGACTCCATGGGATAAAGACTATTGAAACAGAGCAGGACCCTGTGGGGCCTTCCTGGGGACAGACTCTTAATGTCCCCTGCCTCTTGTCTGTAGAATAGCTTTGGCCTCCTAGGCCTTCCCCCAGTTCCAAAGAGCAAATTTAATCAGAGAAGTGAGAAAATGCAGAAACAGGAAAAGAGTCAAGCAAGGCAAAATAATAATAGTTTAGCCATAAAACAAAGTCAGGGACCTTTAGTTCCGCCTCAAGGGCTATAGAAAAGATCCTAAGCCACATTCTCGAGTTGTTTGGCAGATACTAAAATCCCCACCAGAAGGAAGAAGTTGACTGCATGCAGATCACTAGCACATAGACCCCGGACTGGTCGGAGCCAGCAACTTTATAAATGAGATTCCTGAAACACCACTCTGTTACCTCACCACCAACGGATCAAGATGATGTACACGAGCTGATCACACACCCTGCGATCCTCTCCCTCACCTCGCCTTTAAAAACCCTTCCCTAAAAGCCATTGGGGTGTTCAAGTCTTTCGAGCATGAGCTGCCTTTTCTCCTTGTTTGGCCCTGCAATAAATGCTGTACTTTCCTCACCACAACCTGGTGTCAGTAGATTGGCTTTGCTGCATGTGGGGCAAGCAGACCCAAGTTCGGTTAGGTAACACTACCAAACTTTGAAGTGTGGAGGTTTTATATCTAGAAATCCACCGAACTTTAATGAAGCATTAATGTTTTAATGATACAGTGGTGAATAATTCCAATATGTGACTGTTCTTAGTTTGAACTCAGTAATTCAAAGGGGACAGGAAACAGTAAGAATGAAATAAAGTCCGGACCATGGGGTTGAAGATGTAGAGTATGAGGTTGTAAAAAAAATTTGTTTTCCTTTTACTTCATAATTTATCTAGGTCCATAAAACTGAGGCAATATATTTTCTGCTCCCCAGGTCCTCTGGGCAGAGCTGTGTCCCTCCCCTCTGCATTCCCATGGCACTTTGTTCATATCTCAAAACACCATTTATCACGCTGTGTGGTAACTATTTGTGATGGGTCTGTTTTCCTGGCTAGACCAGGCTTCTCTAGGGAAGAATCTGTATTGTGTTCCCTTTGTATTCCTAGCATGAATTAGATTTGAACATAGTAAAGGTTCAATAAATATCTGTCGAATGAACAAGACCCAGGACTTGATGAGCCCAGGCGAACCTTGGATGTCTGCAGCAACCACGTTGAAGCATTCCCTGCTTTTCTGTTTCTCATTATGTGGACTCCATCCACTGTTGGGGGTCCTCTCATGGCTTCCTGCCTCCTTTCACACACTTTCTTTCAGATTAGGGGTCTTACCCAAATCCCAGCCCACTTGACTGGAGCCTTGACCCTATGCCTAGCCTTCGCAGCCCTCTTCTTGGGAGATCAGAACCTGAATCTTGTTTCTCCCAGCATTGCCTGGATCCAACCTGAACAGACAGATCTCTGGCACCATGATGTGGCACTGTACATGATACAGAACAGCTGCCTGCTCTATGGGGGCTCTTCTGTTTTCTTCTTCATGTTAGATTAGGCAGTGATCCCTATACTCCCATTTCTGTCCCTCACTCCAGTGTGGACCGTATTTAAACTCCACAAACACTTTGGCTAGTACAACCCCTCCCTCCACCTCCATCCGAGATGGTATCACTCACTCTTCCTCATGCTATTGGCTGATCCCTGCTTTCCTCGTTCTGTGCCACCATCAGCTCATGCAAACACCCCAGCACGCAAGGACCCTGTCTTCCCTGGGTCGCTGTGCCGAAGGCTCAGCGTGAATCCTTCCTGGTCCCTTTCAGAACTTTTTCTTGCATTACTAGTAAGGAAGGAGCACTCAGTGTTTCCTCAGCTGGATGGTTGCCATGCCCACCATGCCAAACAGACCCTCCTGGGACTAAGGCTGGGGTATGTTGACCCTCTGTTAAACCAAGGCAAATTTGTGCTTGGCTGGCTGACTTAGCATGGAGCCTAGCCCTGCCTGGTTTTCTAAGGCAGGAGAGGAGAGACCTAGGACTTTGAATAAAGCTCATCCACCAGAAAGGGAGCAGAAACTCCAGGCAGACTTAGCTTCTGTCACTTAGAGAAGTTTCAGTCTGGCAGGAAAGCAGGTGACTCTGGGGACCACAGTGATGGTAATAGCTGAATTTGTTTCTAGGGCTGCCATAACAAAGTACCACAACCTGGGTGCCTTAAAACAACAAATTTATTGTCTCATAGTCCCGGAGGCCAGAAGTCCTAAATCAATGTGTCAGCAGGGCAATCCTCCCTCTGAAACCTGTAGGGCAGAATTCTTCCTGGCCTCTTCCTAGCTTCTGATGGTTTGCCAGCAATCCTTGGTATTCCTTGGCTTGCAGCTTGCTGTACTTCAATCCCTGCCTCTGTCATCACGTGGCGTTCTTCCTTCATGTGTCTGTGTCTCTTCTCCTCTACTTATAATGACACCAGTCACATTGGATTAAAGGCCTACCCTACTCCAGTATGACTTCATCTTAATTAGGTAAGATCTCTAGTGACCCTATTTTTAAATAAGGTCACATTCTGGGTACTGAGGTTAGAACTTCAACATATCTTTTGGGGAGGCACAATTCAATCTGTAACAGTAATGTTGCAGAGGGTGTCAGAACGAAAGTCTGGGGATGTCGTTAAGTGGGTGGGACTAATTAGTGGAGAATTTAGGATGAACATTTTTAATCAGGAATCTTGATAGGTTGTTAGATGACTTAAGGGTAAAAGTGAGGTTTGGATTCTATTGTGATGACATTATGGCCAGGGATACAGGAATGCCTGGATGCTGACCCTTCTTCCCACTAGACCCTTAACCAAACGAGGTAGCCACAAGGAACACTGGCCAAATGAGAAGTGAAACATCATCCTTAAAAACTGAGCAAGCACCCGGACTCTAGTGCCATTAGTATAATATGGTACATTGATTTTTCAGGTTCTAATGAATCCGGTTACAGTATCTTCTCCCTTAGAAAGAGCGAGTAATGCAAGAGGCAGAGAAAGACCTGTGGTGGGGAGGATTGGCATGAGGCAGCTGGAGAGTAGTCAGCAGGCCTCTAGCCACTTGTCCGAAGGGCTCCATCTTACTGGAGCATGGATTTGGGAAAGGGGTGCTAGGTGGTAGATAGCCCAGTTCTATGAACTGGGGTAACACATGAAAACTCAATCAGGGCACATGATGGGTATGTAGGAGTTCAGTATGTGTGTAATGAATCTGAATGTGGAAAATCAGGGGAGACAAAGGCTGAACCCCAGAAGTGGGGCTGCAAGCTTGTTAGATCTCTCTTTTAGCCTCCAGTCAGAATCAAGACGCAAGAATGGATCCAAATGCAAAGTGTGGTGGTTGTGGGGAGATGGTTGGAAAGGGAAGCACAGATATAGAGACTGGAAACTGAGACAGAACCTGACCTTCCTTGTCAACATGTCCCTTCTGTTGAGCATCCACCGCATGATCTATAGTTTTCACCACGTTTTTAGTCCTTGTGTGTCTCTCTGCAGCCGTCATACTCACTTGGGAAAACTCTGAGCCTGGATGAACTTAGACATCCACCTGCATGAATTTAAGAAACAGAATATTGGTGGAGAAAATCACGCAATCAAACTGAGAAACGTCCCTTTAAATTCATAATTTTAATGTCTTGTGCAGCATTCTCTCTCTATATCTAATAAACTTGCTAGTCCACCCGTTAGATGGTATTTCATACCTTCACATCTCTTCTTAAATCTCTACTTCATCCCTGCACTCCTCTCTCTGATCTAATTATCCTGCCTTGATTGTGTCCAAGTGAAAAAGTAGGACCAACAGACAAGAACTCCCCTATTCTACATCTACATTCCTTGGCATCTTCCCTGTCTGCCCTCCTGAAACAAAGGAGAAAGTGTGTTGCTTCTCTCACAGCTCAGCATCTCCTGGAGCTGGATCCTTAATGGACTCTTGTTGCCATCCTCTCTCACTTTCTCAAGTTTTACTCTTCCAATTATATCCTATCCTCCTGATTATCAATCCTCGCCTTTTTCAGTGGAGCTATTCTCTTCAGCTCACAAACATGATTGACTCTCCTTTATGCCTAAAAGTCCTTCTTTGGTTCCTTCATCCCTCTCCAATTACTGCCCACTTCTCTTCATCCATTCGCAGCTTAATGTCTCAAGATAGTTGTTTACATACTTATCTCCACTGTTTGACCTTTGATCACTCTTCAAAAGTCTCAAATTGGGTCTTTTCCCTTACCATTTCACCAAAACTTCTTGTGTCAAGGTTACCATAATCTCCATGTTGCCAAGTTCAATGGACAATTTGTTTTCTCATCTTACCCTCTCAGTTGCCTTAGACCCAGATGACCACTCCTTTATCTGACCTTATACCATTGCTTTTCTTCCTACCTCTGATGTCTCTGACAATTTCTTCTCAGTCTCTGTTATAGACCCTCTTCCTCTTCCAATGTCTAAATATTGGTATTTCCCAGGGCTTTTTCTCTCTCTACACTCTCTTCCTAAATGATCTATTTTTGTGGCCTAAGATACTGTCTACATGCTGATGATGACCAAATTTGTATCTTCATCTCAATCTCTCATTTGAACTCCAGAACTACATATCCAACTATCTACCTGAGTTTTCTCCTTGGATATGTCACAAGCATCTCAGTCTAAATGTCCAAAACAGAGCTTCACTTAGTTCCTCAGACACATGAAGCTCTTTCCTAGCTCTAGGCCTTGTATATGCTATTTCATCTATTTGATTCCAGTTCTCCTCACTTATCCTTCAGGTCTCAGGGAGATTCTTCTGCCCTCTCCCATCTAAGGTCCCCTCCTAATGCTATTTCTTGTTAATTTTTTCATAGCACTAATTACTCATGTATGATTATTTTAAAATTTATTTGCTTATTTTTTTCTCTCTTCTTCACTGGACTGTGTCCTCCTGAAGGCAGGGCTATGTCTGTTTTCTTTTTCATTGTATACCCAGCTCTCAGTACAGTACCTGGAATGCAGTAGGTGCTCAACAGTGATTTGCAAAATGAATGAATACCTATTGACTGGGTTATAGATTGCCTTGGAAATGCAAGTCCCTGGGCAGAGCAAGTATACCCCCAGGACTGTTACCCAGTTTCAGGAATTAGTGTCAGGGAAAGAACACAAAATTTCTTTCTAGGAAATCTGAAAACATTTCAAATAAATGTGCCTATTCATTTATATAATTGCACAGAGCACTTCCCAAAAGCTCTCATTCTAAGTACTTGAGTAAAATAGGATAATGAGTCAGAGTGCTGAGAGGAGACAAACTGCCTTGGAACTTGAGGTCTTGGAAGAATCAGAGCCAACACCCTAAACGTGGCTTGTCTCTGAGAAGGGATGCTGATCCAAAGGGCCAGAGTGGGTCCATCATCAGAAACTGGGACACCAGACTCAAGCCTGGGAGATGGCTTCTTAGGTTGAGTACAGATCGTTCAAACTCAAAGAATGAAGTCTGCTTTATATTGCTGTAGAAAAAGTGTTAACTTGACTAAGTGAAGTTAGCCTCTGTTGCCTGGGTTCCCAAATACATTTGACTCCTTTAAAGATTCATGTTCATGACTCAGTCACTCATAGACAGCCTTAGAAGATGAGGATGAGGTTGAATATAAACAACTGAGGCAGAACTAATGATGCCTCTTGCAGAAAAGGCAGCCCAGAGGTTGGATCAGAGACATACAAAAGAAGACAGCAGTGGAGCAACTAACCAATAAAGAAATATTTTATTTGTTTCAAAAATAGCATGCTTCAAAGTTAGCTGCTCTTTCCCAAAAGAAGAATTTCTTCCAGTTATTCTGTGTGGGCCAGGGAAGAAACTGGCCTCTTTGGGAACCAAGTATGAGAGAGGAGTCAGGCTGAAAGCAATAGAAATGGACTCTGACTACTTAAATAAGAAAAGGGGGTCTTTGGAAGGCTAGTGAACAGCCCTAGGACTGAAGAAAAAGCTGAACCATCAGACCCCCGAAAGGAATCAGGGGAGCTCCAGGGTTCTCAAATGCAGAAACTGATCAACCTTTCTTTAGGGAACTACTATCCAATGACTTAGATTCCAAATCCTGTATGGGAGAGCCTGATGGGCCATATGCCTGCTTCAGTGGGTAGGGGGTGGGAGCCTGAGAGTCTTGGTCACACCAGAGCTAGAGGGAATAGAGAAAAAAATGTTACACAAGGGACTCGGTAGGGCCGACAAAACAAGCAATTCACGATTCTGGTGTTGGTCGAGGTGTCAGGAACCAGGTTAATGAATTCGTTCATTATGAACCTTAACAGCATTTATATAATTCAGTCATGTGACTGTGAGCTGTGTTATACAGATGAAATAAAACAAACCGATTATCCTTAAAGAAGTTGCTGTGCAATGTTGGGAAACAATTAAAAAAACACACAAAATTGTTCAAGTTATGGCTCCTTTGGTTGCAAGAAAACAAAACTCATTCAAAGTTACTCAAGTAAAGAACAGTGTTTATTGCAAGGAAACAGAGCTCTCGCAAAATCAAAGAACATGAAATCAAGTGCAGCTGAGACTGAGAGGAACAGGGGCAGCTGTCTACTACCTCCATTTCCCTCTCTTGGGCCACGGGCTCTTCTCTCCTCTTTGTTTCTTGTCAGCTCCATTTTCCTTTCTCTGCAGAACAGCTTCCCCCTTTTACTCATCAACTTGGTAAATGTTACATGTGTACTTGAAAAGAATGTGTATTCTGCCATTGTTGATTGGTATGTCCTACATGTGTCTGTTTGGTTTAGTTCATTCATGTTTTGTTTTGTTTTTTGGCCGCACCATGCAGCTTGTGGGATCTTAGCTGTCAAACTGGGGCCCCCTGCGTGGAAGTGTGGAGTCCTAACCACTGGACAGCCAGGAAATCATGTTTTCTATATCCTTAGTGACCATCATGAAGTTGTTAAATGACTGAAAAGGTGTTGAAACATTCAACTACAATTGTGGATTTGTCTAATTCTCCTTTCAGTTCTATCAGTTTTTACTTCATTTTTTTGAGGTTCTGTTATTAAGTGTATACACATTTAGGTCTGTTCTCTCCTCTTGATGGATTAATCAATTTATTATTAGAAATGTACCTCTTTATCTTTTAATATTTCTTGTCCAAAAGTCTTTTCTCTGTATTAATGTAGGCACTCAAGATTTCTTTCGATTAGTGCTTTCATAGTATATCTTATTGCATTTTTTACTTTTAACTTACTTGTGCCTAGAGTTTTAAAGTGGGTTCTTATAGATAGCACAAAATTGGTTCTTGCTTTCTTACCTAATCTAACAATCTCTGCTTTTAATTGCAGTGTTTAGATTGCTTACAATTAATGTAATTATTGATATGTCTGGGTTTAAATCTACCATATTTGCTATCTGTTTTCTATTTTCTTATCTTTTTCATTCGTTCTTTTTCTCTTTTTCTACACTATTTTTATGATTCCACTTGATCTCTTTGTTGGCTTATTAGCTATACCTCTACCTTGTCTTGCTATTGGTTCCTCTGCAGGTTACAATATACATCTTTAACTTATCACAGTCTACTTTCAGATAATATTATATCACTTCGTGTGCAGGGTAAGAATCTTCTCTCATCTTTTGTACTATTGTTGTTGTGTTTTACTTCTATATATGTTATAAACCCCATGGAATGCTGGTATTATTTTTGTTTTCAATAGCCAATTTTATTTTAAAGAGATTAAACAATAGAAAATGTCTTTTATATTAGTCCACATATTCCTCTTGATTCCTTTGGGTAGATCCAAATTTCCATATAGTATTATGTTCCTTATGCTTGAAGAATTTCCTTTCGTATATCTTATAGGGCAGTTGTGCTGGTAATGGATTTTCTCAGATGTTGTTTTTCTGAAAAATTTTTTAGTTCACTTTTATTTTTGAAAGATACTTTTGCTGGGCATAAAACTCTAGTTGACAGCTTTATTGTCTTCTGGTTTGCACAGTTTCTGACATAAAATCTTCCATCATTCTTATTTTTATTTCTCTATACATAATGTATTTTTTTCCTCTGGCAAGAATTTTTTTATATATTGATTTCAGTAATTTGATTATTAATCAAATCAGTAATTTGGTCTGTTGCAGTTTTTAAATGTTTAATCTCCTTGGAGTCATTGAGCTATTTTTGGATCTGTGGGTTTATAGTTTTTATTTTTAATTTTATTACTGTAGTAATGTTTTATCATTAACAAAATCTATTTCTTTAAAAAAGTTTTTCTAGCTATATTGAGGTATGATTGACAAATAAAAATTGTACCGGCATACCCCAAAGATATTGCATGTTTGGTCCCAGACCACTACAATAAAGCAAATATCTCAATAATGTGAGTCACATGATTTTTTGGTTTCCCAGTGCATATAAAAGTTACGTTTATACTATACTGTAGTTTGTGTGCACTAGCATTATGTCTAAAAATATATACATACCTTAATTAAAAACTACTTTATTGACAAAAAATGCTAACCATCATTTGTCAGTGCAGGGTTGCCACAAACCTTCAATTTGCAAAAAACGCAATATGTGTAAAGTTCAATAAAGCAAAGCACAACAAAACAAGCTATGCCTGTATGTATTTAGGTTGTAACAATATGGTTTCTTTAAAGCGTACAAGGTAATGATTTAATATAGGTATACATTGTGAAGTGATGACCACAATCAAGTTAATTAACATTTCTATCATCTCGCATAGTTTCCATTTTTGTGTGTGTGGTGAGAACACAAGATCTACTCTCTTAGCAAGTTTCAAGTATACAATACAGTATTATTAACTATAATCACCATGCTGTACATTAGATCTCCAGAACTTATTTGTCTTATAGCCAGAAGTTTCTATCCTTTGCATGTCTGGTAATTTTTTATTGGGTGTCAGACATTGTTGATTTTATGTTGTTAGCTACTAGATGTCATTGTATTTTTTGAAAAAATCTTGTTGGGTTTACTTTATCTGGCACGCAATTACATTTCTTGGGATTAGTTAGATCTTTTTCAGGCTTGAAATTAAGCTTTGTTGGAGCAGACCATGGCAGACTTTGGTGTTGGGTTAATTTAGGCAATACACTTCCGAAGACGCTACCTGATGTCATTTGTATTATGAGGTCTTTCTACTTTGGCTGGTGGCAATCTGAACTATTTCCAACCCTGGGTGAACTCTGGAAATTGTTCAGCCTACTACTTTCTGATGATTCTTTCACTAGCCTTAGGCGGTTTCATCTTATGCACGTGCAGGTCAGTACTCAGCCCAAACTCAAAGGACCCTCTCTTTAGATCTTTCAAGCTCTCTATCTTTCTCTGAGCAACTCCCTTCTCTCTGATAGTCTCTCCTGCAAATTCTGGTCACTGGCTTTTCTGAACTCTGGTTTCTGTCTTCTCAACTCACCAAGATCACCAGGCTGTTTAGAATCCTTGTCCTTCCATTGCAGCCTGGAAACAGCCTTCAGGTAGTATTCTAGGGCAATTATAGAACTTACCACATTTCCTTCTCTTCATACAGAGATCATGGTCCAACGTTGCCTTTTGTCCAATGTCTGAAAAATTGTTGTTTCACATATTGGGTCTCGTTTTCTAATTGTGTAAGGCAAGATGGTAAATCCAATCCCTGGTACTCCATCATGACCTAAAGTGAATGCCCCAAGTAATTATTTTTAATTAGAAACATCTTCTAGTAAGCTATATATGCATATGTCTTAAAACATTAAATATAGCTGAAAGACTTACAATAAAAGAAAACATTTCCCTGTCCTGTGCCAACCCATCTCAGCCCCACTATGTAGAAATAACCTCTTCTTTAATTAATTAGGTTTTCTTATTATAGCTAATTCCATATTTCTAAATACTATACCTCTACTGCTATTTCTCATGTTATCTATTGACTTCCTTATTATGGTGGGAAAGATTTAGCTTTTTTATACCACATCTCAATTCCTCATCTTCCACCTTCCCAATAAAATTGTATCACAATTTTTATATAATAATCAGTTTTATATCATTATGACTATGCAAACATTGCTTATTTCAGACCCTAACATATTACTATATTTCTATTTTATTTCTACTTCAATTTTTTATTAGTCTTCAAATTTATAATGCTTAATTTTAAAATATATGTACATTTTGCCATTTATGTGTTCTTAATCTTTTCCAAATGCTCCACTTTTTATGATATTATATGGAGTTCTTCCTGTCTTTTTTTGTTTTTTTTTGGCAGGTGACCCTCCTAGGGTTCTCTGTGATACCAGGATGTTACACATCTCTTACCCTGAGTCCCCCAACACCATTTTCTTAAGTTGTATCCATTGCTTCCTGTTTTCTATGTCATTATCTTTCTTGGTTTACTCCCTCTCTCTTGCTGAAGTATTTATATTCTAAGTAGCTTCCTAGTAAATGGAGGTCACTTTGGGTTCATTAAATGCCTGAAATAGCTTTGTTCCACTGTTACATTTTGGTGGCTAGTTTGACTATGTATAAACTTTTAAGTTAAAAACGTTTTCAGTCAAGTTTGGATGGCCTTGACATAGTTTTCTGGCAACCAGTGTTGCTAAGAAAAACACTGAAGTCATCGTAATTCTTATTTCTTCTTTGCAATTTATTTTCATTTGAGAATATTGTAATTTTCTCTCTATCCCCTGGTCCCTGAAACTGTGTGTCCATGAACTTTTTTTTTTTTTTTTGAGGCAAGGAATACGACTTTATTTGGAAAGCCGGCCGGCCAAGAAGATGGCAGACTAGTGTCTCCAAGAACCATCTTCTGTTCATGAACTTTTAATGTGGCTCTTTTTTTCATTTATTGTGCTAGATAGCCTGTGGGTTCTTTCAATCTGGAGACATGTCTAGTACCCTCCTTCTACTCCATCCCCCTAATTTTCTCTGTTCTTTCTTTCTCTAGGTCCTATAATTTGTTCTTCCTCTAGCTCCTATAATTTGTAGAGTTCTTGGACTTATCTTCTATTTAAATATTTTTTCCTCTCCATTGTTCATCTCTTTGTCTTTTTGTTTTATTTTTCTTCAGATTCTTTGGACTTTATTTTCTAGGCATTCTATTCAAGTTTTTTATTTTGGCAATCATTTATGCTAATTTCCAAGAGCTCTTAGTCTTTGAGTGTTTTCTGTCTTAGTTTCCTACTGTTTCATGTATGTGGTTTTTTTTTTCATATCTGACTGAGAATAATAATTTGGAGCAAATCTTTTCTTCTGCTTTGTATTATCTCTTTTAGATAAAGTGTTTTTTCCCTGTTTGTTTTGATTTTTCACTTTCATGTTAGAGGTGGTTCTCAATTATTTGGTGAGCCTTGGTTGTTCATATTTAAGAGTAAGACACAAAAAAGTGTGTGTGTATATGTGGAAATTACACTCTGAGTAAAAATGTGTGTGTGGGAGTGGGTGGTAGTGGTGATTTTCAGCTGATGGGCTTCACTTCAAGATAGTTGGACAAGACGGTCATTTTACTGGTGCTCCCCAAATGCCAGAGAAGAGACCTACAAGCATTCTGCCTGGGATCTGGATGGTGGGGACAAAAGAAGACTTGGACCCATCACTTCATTTTACAGACTTTCAATTAATCACTTTGTTGTTAATCCTGCCCTCCACCTCCTAGGTACCTCTGAACCCTGAACTTCTATTAAATTTTGCCAGAGAAGAAAACTCACATCTTTTACCTGGGGAAGAAGTGAGTGGGTTGGGTACCAGATGCCTTGATCTAGGTGTTCTGGGTCCTCTGAACTCTTAGCCTTTCCAGGGTTTTATGGAGAAAATTGCTTATTTTTCATGCCCCTCCTATGGTTTCCTTTATCCTGCCAAACCAGTAACTATTCCTCCAACAATTTTCAGTCTTCTAAAAATTTATTGCAATCTCTCATATACTGATGTTCCCTTTCCCATTCTCTATGTGAGTTTTAAGAATTTTTCTTTCCATCACATTAGTGGAAGCACAGAATAAAGAAGAAATAAACACAAAGATATGCTAGCCACAATAAATGGCTAGCAAAGTGCCATTTTAAACTAGAATTCTAGCTATTATAATTTTTGTTGATATTGCAATAATGAAAACATTTTTTGTGCCTATAGCATTCTTTTTCTCCTATTGCATTTATGGAATAGTATAGGATCAAAAGCACAAGTAAGAAATTGGATTTAAATAGTTAGAGGGACGCTTTATCCCACTTTTCTGAAGATCAGAAGAGCTGTAGAGAGAATTTGAGGCTAAGGGAAAGAGAGATAAAGGGCTCTGTATCATACGTTTTCAACTTTTTTTTTTTTTTTAATGAGTTCATCTGTAGAGTAACAGGACTGTAAATGTTTTGGGCTCTTTAATTAAGTCGAGGAGTCTAGAGCACTTTCCTTTGAGAAGTAAGGAGCTATACAAGGGCAGTCTCTCCAAACCTCAGTTCTTGGTGTGGGGCAGGCCAGTTAGCAGTCTAGAAGACTTAACTCCACAAGAAAATAAAAGCACTACTGAAAAGCCCAAGGCATTAGCCCTGAAGGCCAGACATCTTCCAGTGATTGAGCCGAGGTGTGCCCAAGGCCTCTGCTCCTCCCAGACCCCACCCCCACTGGGCCATGTGTCTGTGGAGATCCCAGAGAAAGAAGACAGAGCTTGCAAGGCTCGTCCAGCAGGTAGGAGCTGCTCCACAAGTGCTCTGTGTATGGGGTGGGTCCAGCTACCTCACAAGACCTCCTCCAACTGAGAGATCCCTCTTGTTCATTGGTTGACCCCAGGCTCTGGGCCTCTGCTCACTGAACTGTAGCAGGAGGCTCCTAGCCCATTCTTATCAGTACCTGGTCCCTCAGTGCCTTTGGCCAAACCAGCGACAGGTGGTCCTAGGCTACCAGACCAGAGTAAGAAATGAATGACTTGACTCATTCCACCCTAGTCCCTACTTTGAACTCTTCTGAAACTTTTATTTCTTACATTCTGCCCCCTGCCAACCAAGGCCTCATATAGTAATGTGAGCACAGTAGAGGCACCAAGAAAATGCTTCTTAGTTAAAAATTAGTCCAAAGAAAGGGTAGTAAATGACAGCCCCTCCCATTTGCACAGCATTTTACAGTTTTCACAACCCTTTTCTGTGCATTGGTTCATTGGATCCCCAGAACAACCCTGGGAAGTTCTCAAGATAGTAAATAGTATCTTTCTTTTATAGATGAGGTAAGTGAGGTGTAGGTACGTTATACAATTTGTCCAAGGTCAGACACTAACGTGTGTCAGCAACAAGACTCTGTCTTAGGTCTTTTGACTTCAAGTACAAGGTAATTTCCAGTGTATGATGTGGCCTTGGAAAAATAGTAGTAGCTTAAGAAATGTCCATGAAATCATATTATACTATACCCAGACACCTGAGTCTGCTTTCAGGGTTTTTATAACCTAGGTCTATCTATCATTTGATTGATTAATTTCCAAATTGTTTTTACACCAGCTAGTTCATTCATTCACTCACTTAAAAAAATAACCATTGGTTGTTTACTCTGTGTTTAGTACTCTTTCGTAGCCAGAAGAAATATATTGACTATAGTCCACAACATCCAATAGTTTACCATAAACTGTAGGGTGTAATAAGTATTACACAAATTTCCTACTGCTACTATAACAAATTACCACAAACATAGTGACTTAAAACAATACAAAATTTTATCTTACTGTTCTGGAGGTCAGAATTTTGAAATGAGTTTCACTGGGTCAAGATCAAGTTCTTGGCAAGGCTGTGTTCCTTCTGGAGGCTCGAGACAAGAATCCATTTCCTCCCCTTTCCCAACTTCTAGAGGCCTCTTGTATTTCTTGGCTTGCGGTCTCATCCATCTTCAAACCTAGTAATGGCTGGTAGAGTCATTCTCACAATGCCATCTCTTGTTCTGGCTCTTCTGTCCCCCCTTCCTTATTTAAGGGTGCCTGTGATTATAGTGGGCTCACCTGGGTAACCCAGGATACTCTCCTTATCTTAAGGTTAACAGATTAGTAACCTTAATTCCATCTGCAACCTTAATTCTCCCTTGCCATGTAACATAATATATTCACAGGTTCTGGGGATTAAAATGTAGACATCTTGGGGGACCTATTATTCTGCCTACTGCAGCTGGTAAGAGATCTTTTCCTGGAATAGCAATAACATTGTAATTCCAGGCATTAGGTATGGTGCCAAATGAGTATTAGGGATCATAAATGAAGAGAGCAGAAGGAAAGCCCTCCTCTGGGCTTGAGTGATCAAAGAACTCTTCATATTAGGCAAGGAAACTGAACAAGCAATGTCTCGGGGATAAGAATGAACACAGGGAACCACAAAAGATTCTCAAGCAGAGATAACCTAATGATGAGGACAGAGTTTTGAGTGGATGAATATGGTGCTTGGATATGCATGGGCCTCATTTGATTGTTACAGGCTTTGTCCTTCCCTATTTTATAGAAGAGAAAACAGAGGTCCAGAGAGTTTGAACGCCTTAGAAGAAAATTAGTTGGCAAAGTTTCTGGCCAGATGGGAAGGGGGTTTTTCATGGTTCTGGGGAGAGGAGGAGGTTCTAACTTTTGCCACTGCCCATGAATGTTCTCAGTAAGCCAAAATCTCTTTGGAATTATTCCGAGAAAATTCCTAGAACTAGCTCTTTGCTCCTAATCATCTTCTCTTATGTGATGTGCATTTTTCAAAGCCCACTGTTCCATGCCGCTTTTCAGCTGTAATTAGTGTGTGGGGGGCAGTTGTTCTGGAGCACAGGTTGGGATAAGGGGTATAGAGCTTATGTTAGAACGTTTTGGGAAGTCCTTTGTTTCAGTATTGGTTTGCCATTCAAGTCACATTGGGTCATCAGCTCTGGGCTTTTGCCTAAAGCTTCAGCTCCATTTTTAGCTGCTTTTCTGGGAAATGTGACACAGCACAGCGCAGGGAAAAACACAGTAGGGAGAGGCAGAAGAGCCGGTTCTGACTTTCTGTTGCTAGCTAGCTCTGGGGCTGTAGGCAAGTCACTTTTTCTAGCCTTAGTTTCCCCACCTGTCAAATGGGTTGATTTGACATAGTAAGCCTTTGAGTTCTGAGAGTCTGTATTCATGATTCTAGGATTCATCAGTGGAGGTCAAATGTGGATTTGGATCTACCACTCATATGTCTACTTCCCCATTTCCCTAACTTTATGATTTACTTTCGTCATCTGCATTAGGTCTCCTCCTTACGCTGGTATGGCAACCCTTCCACTGGAGATGTCCAGAAATATGTGTCATTGGTTGTAACTCATTCATTAATCCCTCTGTCTATTCATCCAACAATTATGTGCCCATTTTTGCAAGTTGAGCCAATGCCATTTTCCTAAGCCTTCTTATTAGGTGGGAAGGAAGTGCAATCAGGCTTATTGAATCATGGGCACCAGAGAATGTCTGAGTTGGAAGGACATTTAGAAACCATCAAGTTTGATGACCTTCTTGTTACAAACAAGGGAACAAAAGCCTAAAGAGATGAAGTGATTTGCCTAAGGTCACATGGCTAGTAAATGTCAGAACTGGGAATAGAATCAATTTTCCAGTCTTCCAACCCATTTCTGCCTTCTCCCTCCATTATCCACCACATTCTATTAACTGATTAGAAAACAAAGCTCTAATGAGCCCTACATTATATTTTCCTTGAGCAAAAAGAATTTTTAATTGGGAAAGGATGTGTCCAAATTTGTGATGAGAAACAATTAACACAGCCTCAGCAGAATTACTGGGCCACGGGCAACTGTTTCAGCAAAGGCCTTCTGTAATGGGAGGAAGAAGATGAGGAAGAGAATGCTGCTCTTTCTTGTTCTGAAAATCTTTTGTCTCCCTATTAGCTGTGCTTGTTTGTCAAACATGAACCTCAGAAGTCGCAGAGCCCAAGCAATCCCACCATCTACCCTGATTCCTCAGTGCTGCGTTTGGTATCTGATAGCTCAGCTCTGTTTTGTTGCCAAGTCGGATGATTAGACCTTGGCTGACTTCTGGCTATAAAATAAGGCCTCGGGTACAAGGGCCCCATCCTCTCTGTGATCCCGTGGGGACAAGTCAGTGCCTGCCTCATTTGCCTTCAGACCAGGCCGCCCAGCCCGCCCCACCTGGAGCCAATGAAAGTGAGATACCAGTCTCACAACTGCAAGCAGGGAAATTGCCCTCGACCTCTTTCTTCACTCTTGCACTGGTGTTCTACTGTCTACTCCATTCTGATTTCTACTAGCTCCCCAAACTTTTAGCACTACCTCCTATTTCTAACCGCAGTGAGTCAATGCTTTAACTCAACAACCAGATTTATTGGGTTCAACTCTTGGTTCTCCCTGAGTCATGAATTATACCCATCCTCTGACTTTTCCCACTTCTGGCCACTTTGGATTAAAGTCCAACCCAATTTTTTTTTTTTTTTTTTTTTTTGCGGTACGCGGGCCTCTCACTGCTGTGGCCTCTCCCGCTGTGGAGCACAGGCTCCGGACGCGCAGGCTCAGCGGCCATGGCTCACGGGCCCAGCCGCTCCGTGGCATGTGGGATCTTCCCAGACCAGGGCACGAACCCGTGTCCCCTGCATCGGCAGGCGGACTCTCAACCACTGCGCCACCAGGGAAGAACCCAACCGAATTTTTATTGGATTTAGTTCCAAGAAACATTTTATCCTTGGCCTAGGAATCACTCTGCTGGCTTGCCTTAGACCCCTACAAGGGGTAATTTGACATCCAGACCACTCTGTGTATCCCTAGGATTCACTCAGATGTCTCCTCCAAATACCTGTCTGGGTCTGTCACTTGTACGTCCATGTTCTCACTTCCCTGGCCTTATGCTTCACTTTCAGAACCTGCTTTGGGCCCCTTCCTCACCTTGGTTTGGCAACCGTTTTGAATTCTTGGTTTACCCACCGTAGCTCCTTGTAAACTCTGTGCTCTGCTCTGGTACCATTAGGTAAGAGACCCTCCCTCCAGTCTCCTACAGCCCTTCCTGATGGTGCAAAATCCCAGCTCCTTCATTCCCATGCCTTTGCCTAACCACCAAAGGGGGAATGTTTAGACCAGTGCTTTTCCTGTGGCCCCTTTAGCTGAACATTTTGGATCTCTTGCATATATGGAATTTGAAATTAGCCAGATTCCTAGGGGGAAAAAAAGCTTAAAGATCAAGTCTGGAACTTCTCAAATTGTGGTTCTGTAACGACCTGCATCAGAGTTACCTTATTAACAGTATGGATTCTAAGCCATTACCCCAGACCCACTGAATCGAGGGGTATTATCAGCATAATGATTAGGCACAACAAAATTTGATAAATTACTGATTGAACTTATCTCCCAGGTTCCCGTTGGTATCTCATTTAAGCCACCTTTAACAGTCAAAAGACCCTTCTGGTCTAGGCTGACCTTGAAAGAGGGAGGTTCCGTAAAGCATCAGACTATGAAAGAAACAGTGATGCTACATGTATCCACTATTATAACAAAAACCATCAGTAAGTTTACTGGGAAACATCTTTGCATAGAACTCTTTCCAGGCGCAGCAGGGGTACTAGTTGACTACAACAGTCAGGCAAGCAGTGACTCTAAAGTGAGGACACATATTTTCATTTGTGTCTCAGGAAAATAGAGACAGTTAGGGACAGCTTGTGACAAGTCTCACCTTGTCAGAGTGCAGCTGTCAACTTTGGCAAATAAGTCTGTTCTGATGACTGTGGTAAGTGAACGTATGCATGGTAAAGAAAAAGTGGGTCACCATTTTGAGATCCCAAAATTGACATAAAATTTTATGTGAAAGTAAATCTCTGCGGGAGGGGTACCCATCAAACTAAGAGAAGCTCATGAAAATGAAGTAAAGTCAAAATATGTAAAGAGGGTAGGGAAGATAGCTGGAGTGTTGGAAGGATCTGTGCAGAATCATAGACTTCTGATTGGAAGGGTCCTCAGAAATGAAAGTTTCAATTTTTTTTTAGTCTTTGGACCCATTTGTCAAACAAAATCTTATGTAGAATTTGTGTATGAGTGTGTGTGTGTGTATTAGTCAGGATAGGTTAGGTTCCATGTAGTGAAACATGACCTCCTAAATTTATCAGCTGTTACAAAAGGCTTTTCTTGTTCCTGTTGTATGTCTGACATAGATGGGCTTGGGCTCAGATCACAGCTCCTCACTCCAGGACTCCAGTGGACAGCGTGGCCACCATCTCCAACGTTGCTGGTTGCCATGGCAGAAGAAAAGAAACAACTCTGAAGAGTATTGCATTGGTAACTAAATGCTCTGATTTGACAGCGACCCACAGCACTTCTACTCAAGTCACATGGATCAAAACCAGCCCTGTGATCCTACCCAACTACAAAGAGGCACAGAAGTACAATCTTACCATATGCACAGAAGGCATTTCCTAGTTAAAAAAACTAAACAAACCACCATTGACTATCACAGTAAGTGAGCATGTGTGTGTGTGTGTGTGTGTGTGTGTGTGTTTGTGTGTGTGCTCTCCCTCATCTCCAATGTTATCTCTAGTTACCTCCAAGGAACTCTGAGACTCCATGAAAAGTCATTTGATAAATATTTGAGTCAGATCCCTTGTTTTATAAATGAGGAAATCGAGGTCACTTTGCTTAGTTAAGGTCAAGCAGTAGCAAAACCTGGGCCAGAGTGGAGGTCTCTTGGCTCTCAATTGAAGACTATTCCCATTTAAGATCAGAAGATGGTGTGTATGTGTGTGTGTGTGTGTGTGTGTGTGTGTGTGTGTGTGTGTGTGTGTGTGTGAGACAGAGAGAGAGAGGGAGAGAGAGAAAATGGTGATTCAAGAGTTAAATGTAGACAAAGACTCATTCTGAAAGGATGTGAACTTGAGGAAGTTTTCCTTGAAGGCTTGCCATGCATTTCAAATGACAAATAGATGCGGTAAAAACACTATATTTGCTCTGATTACCCAGGGGATGCTGGTCAATATAAAGGGTTTTTGAAGAAAACAGCAACTGATGATGAAACGTGGTGTTTCTCATGTAGTGAGGAAACCAAGCAGAAATCACCAACTTTGCTGAGACCTGGAGAAATACTCATGTCAAGGTCACAAGTGAGGAGGGCATCAGTCGATTTCATTCAAGTCAAGGGCATTGTACAGGGAACATTTATCCCACAAGATTAAGCAGTTCCATTGGGTTCAACAAACAGCAACCATTACCCACTCTGTTCCCAGCACAGTGTTAAGTGTCAGGAACCCAAAGGCAAATAGCACACAGTCAAAAGAAGAAATGGTGAGACCTGCACTTAGACGCAGAGAAGTAGTGGAAGATACAGGACTTTTAGACAATTAATATGTGTGTGTTGGCGGGGGGGTAGGGGAGGGTGAAGGAAAGGAGCATCTAGAATGACTTCAAGTTTCCCTTTTTCTAGGGTTTCTCATTGGGCATTTGGGACAGGACAATTCATTAGGCAGATCGATCCCATCTACAGCAGGATATGTAGCCTTTCACTCTCACACTCCACACTGCAGCCTGAATAATCTCTATCTCTCTGAACATACAAATATTATCCCATCCACTCCCCACCTGACTCCCTCGTTGCCTACTAATTTCCTCTGGGAAAGTTAGGTATAACATGAGGTTGTCCCAAATCCAGGCCCTTCCTGTATTTCCGCTCTCATCTCTCTCCACTTCCTCCTTTGCCCTTCATTTCCCACACCTGGGACCCAAACGCGTTCGTTGACTCACAGCTCTCGGTGCCTCATGCTATTTCCCATCTCTGCTTTTGAATGTGCTCTTCTCTTTGTCTGGACAGTCTCCCTTGTCCTCCTGGTGAAATCCTATTCCCACTGACTTTCCCATCTCTGTGCTTTTGAATGTGCTCTTCTCTCTGTCTGGACAGTCTCCCTTGTCCTCCTGGTGAAATCCTATTCCCACTGACTCTTTCCTTGTGATCGTGAGTCAGTATCTGGCTTTAGTTTATCCTGATCATACCGCTTGCAATTATTTGTTTCCTTGGAGGAAACTGTAGCGTGTGGTGCTACTAGCTCAGGTTCTAGATAGATGATATGAATTTGTCCCGCTTCACCATTTAGCAGCGGCACGCTACTCGGACTCTCTGAATCTCAGTTTCTGCTTCTGTAAAATGCGAATAATAATAGTAATAGTATCTCCTGCTTAGATTTATTCTGAGGATTACGATATAAAGCAATTATACTCCAATAAAGATGTTAAAAAAAAGATAATGCAAGGAAAATACTGGCTAATCAAAGATATTAGCTACCATGATCATGGTTATGATTATAAGTATCATTTGTATATTTCCTCTCCAGACTTTGAACTCCTTGGGGGAGGGTCTGTTGTTTTATGCAACTTTATATTCTTAGTTCTTATCCTGGTGCCAGGCAAATAGGAGGTCCTCCATATATTTCTGAATGAGTCAATCAGGAAAATGTTACATTGTGCTCAGTAAGTGATTAGTTTGAACGGGCAGGAAAATGTCACATATGTTTTAGGATTTGAAAAAGACAAAAAATTTTCCTTGAAGGGTTTGTTTCATATTTTTGGAAACCTCATTGATGCGAACCTGACAGTTTCTTGACGGTGCCAGAGCAGAGGACCTCACATCCTTACACATTGGAGAAGAATGTGGGGACTGGAGTAACATGGGTTTGCCATCAGCCCCAACAGGTTCCCATCCAGGCTTTGCTACATTCTGGTTACAGGATCTTATACTGGTTACCTAAACTGTGTGAGCATCAGTTCCCTTAGCTGTAGAGTGGTGGTAAATCACTCATCAATCGATCAATCTTGTTGGACTGTTTTGATTAGAACTGGTAAACCATAGCTCTAGCACTTAGTAGGTGCTCATTAAATGTTAGTTATTTCCACTTGCATTGCCTGGTGAATGATTTCTTATAAGCTTGTGAGTAACTTGGAGGTAGGGATACAAGGTCAATGTAAGTCAGGCATCTTTGGGTGGCAAGGACACCCATTCACTGAAGCTTGACTGGGATTCAGGGGAATCTCATGAAATGCAATTGTAGACGCTCTCTCTCTCTCTCTCTCTCTCTTTCTCCTTCATTCTTCTCTGTTCAACTATATTCTCTATTTCATCTGCTTCCACATGGCCTGTCCAAAAATGGTGGTCTTATCTCCCGATCACATAACACTACCCTCCTTTACTTCGGGCCACTAACTGATTCAGTCTTTTGTGTCCCAATCACAGATTCTTGGGAGAGAGAATCTGATTGGGCTAACTTCCAGCCAAGAGGTACCCATCCCTTGTTCAATCAACTTTGCCAGAAGTGGGGCTGAGAGTGCTGGGAGAAGCAGGGTGGCAGGATACACCTGCCAGTGCTGAGGGTTTCTCTAAGAAGAGAGTGTGGGTGCCTCTGGTACAATGTCCTATCCTCTCAGGTTTTGTATCCTTTTAGTGTTCAGTGGAAGAGAGAGGAACAAGGAGGGAGAGATGGGATTTCGTGGCAGAGCAAAAGTGGCCATAATGTTGTCTAATTTTATTTTCTTCCTCTGGGTATGGCACATGCTTCCTTCCTTGTTTTTTATTTGTGTTGTTGTTATTTTCATTTGTTTTCAACCCCTTCTGTGTTGCCACCAGAAACCCCAGTTTTGATAGGATCCAAAGAAGTCCTGTCACCTACCTCTCAATTCTGGTATTCTCTGGGTCAATCCCTTGAAGGGGGTCATTAGCATAAACCCCAGGCTGGAGATTAATTAATCAAGTAATTATGAAGAAAGTGAGGTTACAGATGTCAGCAACATCTAAGACAACAGGGAGTCTCCTTCCCTTCCTGTGACTCTCAATGGTAGAGTCCCCTCACCCCTCTTCCCCCATTACTGACCATGTAAATTACACCTTAATATGTCTGATGGCCCTGAATCTATAGTCATGACCTGTGATCTGAGACACAATCAGCTAAGGAGGCTGTCAGCGGGGAGCAAGGTCTCCACCTAGGAGCCTGGGAGGCCAAGAGTCAAGGAACTGGAGTGCCAGGGGCAGGAACATCCAGCAGGAAGGGAGCTTGTGCTGGGCTGCAAGACCTTTAGGCAGGAACGGCTGGGACAGGGGCTGGTAGTGGTCCTTTGAGCAAGACGACAGGCCTCCACCTTAAAAACTCAATCCTAAGGGTGAGCATTCTATGCTTCTTATTTGCTTGCTTTCTCATATGCCCCAATAGTAAAAGATTTATGGTTTCTTTTCTTTATTTCTTTTCCCTTTTTTTCCCCAACATTCAACCCACTGGCACAGAGAGTGAAAATCCTTAAGCCTAAAGTTGACTGGAATCAGGACCGGCTGTCCCTATCAGCTGCTGGACTGCTCTTCAGGGAGGCTTGGAAAGTTCCAGCGAAAGCCCTGCCTTTGAACCAGAATCCCTCTGCCGCTGTCTGCATGCGGATCCTTTGCAATGGAGATAGAAATCTTTGTTCTCTATGAACAACAGAGCAGCACTCTTATTGGGCCCTTCCCTCTGCTGAGAATCCCAAGTAGCGCCTCATCATCTCTGAATGCACCGTGATGCTTTAATGTCTGGCAGAGCATGAATTGTAAACACGTCATTAGACTTAAAGGCTGCCCCGAGATTGTGGCTAGGGGAGAAGGCCCTGAAGGAAAGAGGAGTCGGGCTGAAAATGAGCTCTGAATAATTTATCACGAATTGAAAAGTCAATACCTTAAGTGAGGCGTGGTGAAGCTCTGAAACTCGGAGGTAAATACGGCAAGGATGTAATTTTTGAGAGAATGGTATCAAAAGGGATGGCCCTTGGGAAGAGGCAGGAGGCAGAGAGACCCTGGCTGAGGGCGGGCTGACTCCCACCAAGGCTGGGATGGGGGTGGGGCACAAAAGGAGACGTAGAGTAGAGGCTGCCTGCAAGGCCACTGCATGTTACCTGGCGGAGAGGTGAGGGCAGAGAAGAGCTGGGGAATGATCGAGGAAAAATGAGTGATGTGAAGTAGGAGATCCAAGAAGACCTGAACAGTGGGTACAGGAAGGCTTCCTGGAGGAGGGAAGACCCAGCTCTGAAAGGGAGGATTTGATGAAGGGAAAGGATGTGAAGGGAATTTCATCAGACAAGTTGTTAAGGTGCAGCGAGAAAAGCTGGAGGCTGGTTGAAGAACGCCATGTGGAAGAATGGAAATGCGCTCAAGTTTCAAATGGGAGCCCCTGCAGATTCTTAGGCGGGACACTGACGTGCATTTAGTAATTCAGCAAATATTCAGCAGTAATTGAGTAGCTATGTTCCAGATTCCGCGCTCGGTGCGCTGCATGCCATGGTAAGTGCGAGACAGGCGTGGCCCCTCACCTCACGGGAATTAACACTTTGGTGAGGAAAACAGATAATCAAAAAAACAGTAATCACATTTATCATGCTAAGTGCTCTATCTGCGCCATGTCAACCCTCACTGTGGGGTGAAGAGGCAGGTGAAATAATGATCTCCATTTTATAGATAAAGAAACTGAGGCTGAGACAGGTTAAGTAATTCACCTAAGGCAACCCAGCTAGTAAATGGTGGAGCTACAGATCTGCAATGCTATTATGCAGCTCTGATCTGGGGCTAAATGTTTGGATGGGGAAGTAGATGAAGAGCCGTGGGCCAATGTTGGATGCATGCTTTTGTTCAGGGGGTTAGGGAGGCTCTAGAGGAAGGGGTTAAGATGAAACCTGTAAGATGAGCTGGGGGCATGTGGTGAGGTAAGAGTGACCTATACAAGGGCCTGGAGGTGATGAAGGAGGAAAAGGGAGAAGAAGCCAGATCTGGCAGGGCTATCAGTGCTTATCAAAGGCCACAGGAAGGCCAGACTTCATTCCGAGGGCAATGAGAAGCTGCTAAAGGTTTCTAAGACCAGAGGCATGGAGGGTATGTGTGTGAGAGAATTAGTTTTGCATTTTTATGAGATCACTCTTGCTGCTTTGTGGGGAATTGACGGGTGCGGCCAGGAGTGCAAGCGACTGGAGCAGTGAGAAAGTTGTGAACCAGGAAATAAGTGAACCAATAAATGTGTCAGACCCTTGGCTACGTTATTCACAGGCGAGTCCCTCAGTCCCTTGCTTAAAGCCTTAAGAAAAAAGAAAAAAGGGCTTCCCTGGTGATGCAGTGGTTAAGAATCCACTTGCCAATGCAGGGGACACGGGTTCAAGCCCTGGTCCGGGAAGATCCCACATGCCACGGAGCAACTAAGCCCGTGCACCACAACTACTGAGCCTGTGCTCTAGAGCCCGTGAGCTACAACTACTGAGCCCGCAAGCCACAACTACTGAAGCCCACGCGCCTAGAGCCCGCACTCCGCAGCAAGAGAAGCCACCACAGTGAGAAGCCCGCGCACCGCAACGAAGAGTGGCCCCCACTTGCTGCAACTAGAGAGAGCCTGCGTGCAGCAACGAAGACCCAAAGCAGCCAAAAATAAATTAATTAATAAAAAACAAAAAGAGAAAAAAGCCTTTTTTCCCTCATTTACATCCAATTCTAATAATTCAGCTGTTTGTTTTCCCAATTTGTAGCAGATTAAGAGTAACCATTTAAGAAAGAATTTGAGAGTGCCATGGTGCGGGGGGAACACTGGCAGTTGTAAAAAGTGGCAGCTTGATTGTAAGGAAAGACACATATTAAAAATATTAATAAACATTTAAATTATTAATAAACATTTAAATTGCTCTGCAGGTTGGGATTAGCCTATGGAAAGGCAGAGAGCCCTACCTCAACGCCATCCTTCCATTGTGAAGTCAGTACTTGGTAACTTTAGTGATTAATTTGAGTCAACAACACAGGGTGTTGTTAAAAAGTAACCTCTCTTTCAAGAGTCAGGAAAAAAACAGGAGGACTCCACATTCCTAGCAGCCCTTGCGAATGTCGGTGAGCCGATCTCAAGATGGCAGCGAAGCCTGGGGTTTAGTGTCCTGCTCCAGCGTCCAAGACCAGCGCTGTGTCTCCCCGTCTGAGGGTGGCCATCCGAGGGTTGCTGGAATAGAGGGTCTGGAGCTTGGTCAAAGCCTCTGGACTCATCAGGGAACCTGGAACATGAGCTGAGGTGAAGTGACAGTGGCTATGGCAGCCATGGGCCTCCGCCTTCAGAAGTTCAGCGGGAACATTTTCTAGATTGCCGTAGCTTTTTAGGGATTTGGAAAAGGTCGCAGCTGCTAGGGAACTTACTCAGAAAAGCACAGGGTATAACAGATCCCTCAGCACCCGGACTCCAGGGTTTTACTTGAGCGAGGGCATGGCTCCGGCCCCTCACTGGGCCCCCTTGCTCCACCATCATGGGCCCCAGCCCGCAATGAGTATGGGATGCCTTCTGTTGTAAGGACGTAGATCGGCTCTTCTCCAGTCTTGGACTGATGCCCTCCAGCACCCTGTACTCAGAGGTGGTGATACATAACCTTTCACAGTTGGCCATGTCAGATGCCAGCCCCAGGGTGCCTTGACTTACCTATTATCTTGCTTGAGTGGTTAGAAGTATGGCCAGGGAACTGGGATGATTGAAGACTAGTGCAGGACTTCTTCTAGTTCAGGTGCCTTCTTTTGTTGTTGTTAGTATAATTAATAGACTTAAAAAAAAAAATTCCATTATCTGGTTAAGATCTGGGAGGCTGAAGTATGAAATAATACTGTCTGAAGAATGGGAAGGTCCCTTGGGTCTCAGTTCTATAAGGACTTACATCCCCTAGTGCCTCTTCCAATTATTCCGGACTCCTGGCCTCCGCTTTACTGGAGACCTTTGGACTCCATCTGGGGGACCATTAGAAAAAAAATCTCCAGCAGAAGATAGGCTAGGTCTGAGAGGCCAGCTCTGGACCTCAACCTTTTATACGGTTATGACATTCTGAGTAAGAACTATGACCATTGGAAGTGTGACTGTTGGAGCTCTGATGTCTCTTGCAGAACTTTTGCTAGCTTGAGTTTTAGGTATTATTTTTGTTATGATAAATAGAATTTTTTCATTGTTTTCAAATTTTCAGCAAATTTGAAGTGCTGAAAAGCAATTGGTTTCTGTTTATTGATCATATATCCAAGAACTTGTTCAATTACCTTATTTATTTGTTTATTTATCTATTTCTTTTTAATTGAAGTATAATTGACTTACAAAATTATATTAGTTTCAGGTGTACAACATAGCGATTTGATATTTTTATAAATTACAAAATCTTTACTATGATAAGTCTAGTTACCATCTGTCACCATACAAAGTTCTTACAATATTAATGACTATATTCCCTGTGCTGTACATTACAGCTGCACGTAATGGGATTTGTTCCATTTGTAACTGGAATTTTTTACCTCTTGATCTCCCTCACCTATTTCACCCGTCTGTCTCCTCCCCTCCCCTCTGGCAGCCAACAGTTTGTTTTCTGTGTCTATGGGTCTTTTCTGTTATTTTTGTTTGTTTGTTTTGTTTTTTAGATTCCACATATAAGTGAAATTATATGGTATTTATCTTTCTCTGACTTATTTCACTTAGCATAATACCCTCTAGGTCCTTCCATGTTGTGGCAAGTGGCAAGATTTCATTCTCTTTTATGGCTGAGTAATATTCCATTTTATTTATATATCACATCTTCTTTATCCATTCATCTAGCAATTGATGCTTAGGTTGCTTCCATATCTTTGCTATTGTAAGTACTGCTGCACTGAACATATACCTTTTTGAATTTGTTTTATGCTGTCTTTGGAAGAATACCCAGAGATGGGATTGCTGGACTGTATGGTAGTTCTGTCAAACTACTTGGGAACACAGAAGAAGCACTCTGTTCTGGAGTCTGTCAGCTCCCTCATCATGCTTGCAAGTGCCTGGATAAGGGATTCCATGCACAGTGGAGAATGACTAGTAAATACCTAGATGCACTTTGGATTTGGACTCTGTCAGAAGAGTGATTATATTGGTATCTGCAAATACATACTGCCACATCAGCCTATCCATTGGCACCTGCTGAGGCTGTTTTATCTGGAATCATCCATCTGAGTACTTTGTACTTTTGTGCATATGCATTTGTCTTGGAACCAAGTTTATAGAAGTCTTGTGATGACAGATTCCACAGTTCTCTGAGGAGGGCCTCTGGGTGTGTTGCAAATGCAGGCTGTCCCCAGCTCTGGTCTCTGGCTCTGTCACAAGAGGCAGATTGTTGACTCTCTCCCAGCTGCTTCTTGCCACTTGCAATTTGTGCTTTCTACCAAAATCACTCTGTTCTGAACAAGCCAGTCACCTCACTGTGGTGAGGAGGTTGTGTGTCTGCTGAATGTTTCATTTACCATCTGGCTGGCAGCAAAGCACAGAACATACTTATGGGCCAGTAATGCTCGAGACCATCACATACCAGTCCTGAAAAGGTCACTGGCTTCTCCTTATGCCTGACTGGCACCAGCAATCCCTCACACAGGTCCTGTGCTATTCCTTTGAGGCCTTGGGAAGGAGGGCTCTGTGCTGTGAAGCAGCTCAAGGAGGTTTCTATCTTTTGAACCAGGCATGAGGGGAGCCTCCAGGCATTTTCTAAGAAGAGGGGCATTTCGCCATCTCATTTCTTCTGCCTTCCTGAAGCCCATATGAGTTAGCAGGAAAGCACCTTTCATGGGTTTGAGGAAATCTGTGACTGTACTTCTGCTATCAGTAGGGGCTCAATCAATGTGACTTCCCTTTCCCCCACTTCACCAGCCAGATTCTCTCCTTTGGAAAGGGGGGATTTAGTAGCTCTTTCCCTTGCTCAGGGGACAACATCCAATCAGGGTTTGACAGTGTTTCTGTTTTTAGCAGTCCTCTTTGAGATGAAGATACTTCCAAGAGGTCTCTCACTTTGGATTTTTCTTTTTTTTCCTTTTTTTATTGAGATCTTAATCAGCCAGTTATTCCTTCACTGAAGATAGATGTTCCTTAACAGATACCCAGGAGGGATGTGGTATATGGAAAGAGTACTGGACTTGGAGTCAGAAGCCCTCTACTACTTTTACTTATTAATGTTTGCCTTAAATACAGTTTCCTCATCTGGAAAATGGGCATGATAATAACTTACCTTATGGGGTGGTTGTGAAGATTAAGACAAGATATGTGTGAACAGTGCTCTGTGGATTGAACAGTACTTGTATACCTTACCTGCCTTAGAAGTCTAGGTGGTCAAACAAGACACATCGCTATTCTGCATAGTTTTACTTGGTTACTTATATAAATTGTATAGAGAACTGATACTTATCCCTTTAAGTAATAAAACATTAAAAATGTATATTTAGTCCTTGGGCTACAGAAGAGTTAGGTTCCTCAATATATGCTATAAAATATGTATAGTTATGAACTGGAAATGAAACACCATAATTAATTACCTAAATAAAAGTGTTAAGTACTATGAAAACTAACATTTGTTGAATGCTTACCACAGACTCAGTACCAAGCTTTACAAATGGTATTTCATCTAATCTTCACAACAACCCTATGAGGTAGATACTACATTTTACAGATGAGGTTACTGAGATATAGAAACTTAAGCAACTTGCCCCGATTCACAAAACTAGTAAATGGCAGATCTAGAATTGAAACCCAAGCCTGTCTGGTTACCTGGGTATAACCATCATGCTCTATTGCTTCCCTAATCAACGTATCTCCTACTGAGCATCCTTTTAAAGAGCAGGAAGGGGGGCTTTCCTGGTGGCACAGTGGTTGAGAGTCCGCCTGCCGATGCAGGGGACACGGGTTCGTGCCCCGGTCCGGGAAGATCCCACATGCCGTGGAGCGGCTGGGCCTGTGAGCCATGGCCGCTGAGCCTGCGTGTCCGGAGCCTGTGCTCCACAACGGGAGAGGCCACAACAGTGAGAGGCCTGCGTACCACAAAAAAATAAAGAAAGAAAGAAAATAATAATACAGAGCAGGAAGCCAAATGTTTTACCGCATCTCCACTCGCAGGCAACATAGTGTTATTTATGTAAAATACACAAAACTAAGAAATGGCTCTGAGTGAGCAAAAGAAAGGTGGTGGTTGATAACATTCCTGCTTTCACTACATGGTGAAAGTAGTCCCGTACCTTGATGATCCTTTCATTTTTGTTCAATAGGAAACACCTACAACTAGTATATGTAGCTCAAGAATTTTGTGTGTGTGTGTGTGTGTGTGTGTGTGTGTGTGTGTGTGTGTGTGCGTGCATGTTTTTATATTTGTTCCATTAAGGGAAAATCTTCCTCCTACGGTATTGCTCTCTTCCCTATGGCCATAAACCATAAAGGATGGCCATTTTTCTGATGATGAAGGATCATCATCGTGAATGTCAAAGGTTGAGTTATGTTTGGTATGTTGTGCTCAAAGCCTACCAGTGTAAGGCTGGGCTGAGGTGTAATTTTTTAAAAAATAAATTTACTTATTTTATTTAATTTATTTTTGGCTGTGTTGGGTCTTTGTTGCTGTGCATGGGGTTTCTCTAGTTGCTGAGAGCGGGGGCTACTCTTTGTTGCGGTGCATGGGCCTCTTACTGTGGTGGCCTCTCTCATCGTGGAGCACGGGCTCTAGGCACGTGGGCTCAGTAGTTGTGGCTCACAGGCTCTAGAGCGCAGGCCCAGTAGTTGTAGCGCACGGGGCCCAGCCGCTCTGCAGCATGGGGGATCTTCCTGGACCAGGGCTCGAACTCGTGTCCCCCTGCATTGGCAGGTGGACTCTCAGCCACTGTGCCACCAGGGAAGCCCTGAGGTGTAATTATTATCCCTCTTTTACAGATTGGGAAACGGGCTTAGAGTACCTACAAGACTAGCTCAGGTCACAAAGCAGGATGGCAACCAGTGTGAAGCCCATATTTTAGCACAACAAAGTGAATTATTTTTAAAATTAAAAATAATAATAATTTGAATTTCAAAAGTATAACATTAAGAAGTATTCATTATAAAAATTCAGATGTTACAGATGAACTGGGTAAGAAGTTCAGCAGTTGATCACTACCCTTAATCACCGTTCTTTTCCCAAAGAAAGCCTATGGTTAATAGTTTCATGTGTATTTCTTCTCAGATTTTATTGTCTGTGTGACTCATCTAAGGATTTTGTTACAATGCAGATTCTGATTCAGTAGATGTGGGATGGGCCTAATACTCTGCGTTTCTAATAAGCACCCAACTGGTCCATGGACCACACTTTGAGTACAAGGTCATAGGGCATGTGCATTTTAAATTTCATCATTACTGCCAAACTGCATTCCAAAGTGATTGTACCAGTTACACTTTCATCAACAGGATATACGAGTACTTATTTCTCTTATACTCTCTCTTTAATACTTGAAAATCATCTCCTTAAATTTGTTGATCTGATAGGTGAGATATGGTGCCTATATTTTTAAAATGTATTTCCTGATTTTTTTTTAACATCTTCATTGGAGTATAATTTTTTTACATTGTTGTGTTTGTATTTCCTGATTTTTAACAAATTTATGCATCCTTTCACATGTGTATTGGAGATTTATACTTTCTCTTTAGTTAACTCCTTGTTCATATTTTGGACCCATTTTCCATTTGGATACTTTTGCCTCTGTATTTTGTTGGTTTATATGAATTCTTTATATATTCTGCATATCAATCCTTGGTCTACTAACTATCTTGCAAATATTTTCCTCTAGGCCTAAAGAACAAATTCCACCCAGCAGAGCTGTCCAGTGATTGAATGGAAGCAGAGCTGTTCGGAAGTTGCCTGATCACTTATTTGGGAGGAATTTGGTGTGTCTATCAACTGCTTGTGCCTTTCTCTTTCATATTAATATAGTATATCAGTTAAGAGCTTATCAGACTGTGTTATAGTTGTTTATCGGCCTCTTCCCCTAAACAATGATCTCCTTGAGGGAACGGGTGCAGGTCTGTAAGTCATCTCTGTGTTACCAGCAGCCAGCATTGGGTCTAGCACAGAACAGGCACTCAGAAATACTTAGTGGATGAATAAGTAGACAGATGGTTAGATTCCAGTGAGTGTCGGCCCTGTGATTCAGCTAGGAGTTGCTTTGGGTCCTTCAACAAGGTGAAAGAGGAGGAGCCAAGAGTCAGTTTCTAGGACCTTTTTCTCCTAGTTAGAGGAAAGCTCTTTCTGGGTGGCTTGTCTCTCTTTTTGTTGACCTTTCACATACCTTGGTGCTCAGAGATGGTAAAAATAACAATAGCCAATACTTATATAGTGCCTTCAATGTGCTTTATATACATGAGTTCATCTGATGCTCACAACATCCCTGTTAGGAGGAGGTAGGTATTATTATTATTACCATTTTACAGATTAAGAGACCAAGGCACAGAGAGGTTAAGTAATTTGCCCAAGATCATACTAGTACATGGCAGACCTGGAATATGAATCCAGCTCTCTGGATTCCTTAGTCTATGCTCAAGAGACGACATGTGAAAAATACTAGGCCTGACACAATGTGAGTACTAAACAAATATTCCTCACTTTGTTCACCATCCAGCCCTCAGAAGTGTGCCTTTTCTGTCAATAGCATCTCACTCCTGTGGCTTGGCAGAATCCAGTCTTGGACCTATTGTTTCTCTTCAGCCTTTGTCTCTGAAACTTGCATCCCTCCCTGCTGGAAGCCCTGCTAGTAATCCCTGTTCTCCTAGGGATCTGGAAAACCCACTTCCCATGCAGCCAGCCCAGGGACTGAGACCTTCCACTGTCAAGGCTCATTTTCCCTTGTAGCCCCCAAATCCCAGTTGGCACCTCTGGCCCCAAGGCTTTGCATAGTGCTGCCATCTGGTGGGTATAGTTGACCACTGACACCACTCTCTGATGAGTGACTTGCCATTGGCCAAGATTGGTCCCCTGCTCCTCTTTAGCCCTCAAGTCAGGGTACCCCATTCAGAATGTAATCAACTAGGAGTTAAATTCCACGAATGACTGGCTTTTCCAACCCTGGTATCAGAGATATTCTGAATGTAGCCAGTATCGGTGGGATGATAGAGTGGCTATACTTGCGGGTAATAAGTCCTACTTGCCCGCCGCCCAAATCACCTCAAGAGGGCAGCTGCCTACCCCGTGTAAAAGATGGGTAAAATCCAAAGGTTGTGCTGCAAAGACCCTATCAAGGATCTCTAGCCACTTGTGTAGATTCTTCAAGGTACCCACTTTCCTCTTGCAGCAGTAGGAGACCCTAGGTTCAGATTCTTGGCATAAGTTTAAAGAAATATATTGTACTAGAGTCTCTGCTAGGCCCTTTCACATCCATTATCTGATCACAGTGATCCCCTGATGACTTTTAGCAGCTTTCCAGGCTCAGAAAAGAGGGCCATCTTGGGACTGTGAGACTTAGTTTATATCCACATGTTTGCAGTAAACTGGGCAGGGCCCAGGGCAACTGGTCACTCAGACAGAACCTCAGGGGCTCAATAATTACTTATTGGATCGAATGTCATTGAAATGAGGGTCAAAGAAATGAATCTTTACCCAGGCATTATTTATAGGAGGGCTTCCATAGAGGCTAACTCTTTTCTGTCCTCGTGACTGTGAAATCTTTCTGAGTTAAGTCTTTGTGTTCCCATCCAATTCACTTGTTTAAAAACAAGGAATTAGGGGTCTTGAGTGGGAATTAGGGGGTCCTGGGGGCAAAAGTCCCTGAAACCAGCTGTCCATTTGAACATCCTATCAACCTATGCAGATCACTGCCCTGCTGATGGTGAAGACAGACATTATAAATAGAAAGTCAATGTGCTGGAGCTCAGCTAGGCAAGACAAGCACCTTGCTGCCTGAAGTTTTAGTTCCTTTTAACTTCCATTAGGGGAGAGAGAACTGCTATTGGTCGGTGGGGAAACAAAGTATTGCTAAACAGCAAATGGAGTTCAAGGAACCCCATAGAGTTCACCATATCCTGGAAGGAAACCTCACATGCCTGAGCACCCACTATGCATCCTGCACTAATGAAACCCTTTCTGGTGCATTCTCTCTTTTAATCTTCACAACCAGTTCTTCAGCAAGTATTGTTTCCATTTGACATAAGGGGAAACTGAACCCCATTGGTGTTTTGAAACTCGTCCAAGCTCACATAATTAATAAGTAGTGGATGTGGGATTAGAGTCGTGGAGACTGGCTGCACCTCCAGTGAATATTCTTTGAACTGCTCAGCTCCACCTTGTGACCTTTCAGAGAGAAGAGCCTGTTCCTCATTCTTCTTTTGTTGCATTCAGTCCCTTCACAATTATATGATAGGACCAGCTGGACCAAAATATAAGGTCACACAATTCACTTTTTCTCCTTGAACCTTATTTTTAAACTTTTTTTTTTCCATTAAGAATGTGAAAAATGAGTGTTGCTCCTGTCTGTCCAGCCTTGTGTGTGGTGGTTTAGGAAGATCCTGGGAAGAGCTGAACTTCCAGGCCTCCTCCTGGGAGAGAGTTTGGAACAGAAGGAATAATTAGACCTTTGCCATTAGCTGTACTCAAGGCCATTGCTTGTAAATGCATCCAATCAGAAGAAAGTCCAGATCCTCCATTTGTGACCTGATTATACTTCCAGAGGAAAAGAAAGGGAGAGCAAGTTTTATTCCCTCATGGATGCAGATTTCTGTACCTTGACGTTTTTTCAGAAATAGTTTGTACTTTCTTTTCGCATACATATTGACTCATACATACTATCCTCCTCTACTCTATCCGACACACAGCTATTGTTCTCTTTCCCAGCTATGGGTAAAGAGAAATCTTCCAAGATCTCTAGTTGGTGTCTGTTTTCACAGCATCTTTTGGGAGTTATTGTAAGCAAAGCACTGGCTGATGGCCATAAAGTGCCCCTTCATTGGTTTTGTGCCTCCTGTCTTTCACCAGGGCAGTTCTCTGAATCCGGAAGACATCGCATGAGGGAGCCACCTTGGGTACCAGGACCACGGCTGGTTGGAGTGCTGGCACACAAAGCGACATTCTTCAGGACAGGAAGATGCACTCCACAGATAGAGAAGAGGATAGAAATCTGTGTTTTTAAAAGTCTTTGTTTGAAGGAATTTTATTCAGGTTCTGAGAAGAAGTGAGTGTTCAGCAGAAGGGGATACCAGGAATAAATATTTGCTCTAATAACAAACAAAGTAGTGTCTGTCACTGGAGTCCAGCCATGCCCCTCTACTGTCAGGCACAGTTCTCTCCTCCCTAACATCAATCACAAACAGCATGTACAGGGACTTAACAGTTCACAGAGAGCTTAAACCCCCAGGGATATTTCTGTGCAGGATCTCTATACATATTGGGATGAGCCTGGTCCCACATAAATGACAACCGGGGTTACAAGACACAGTTTGTCCTGGGAGCCTCACAGACTTTAAAAAATCTAGCCAGGGGCCAAAATCTTTGAGGGGGATGGTAGTGGTGGTGGTCCAGAATATTTTAAGAGAGTCCTAACAGGGCTGGCTCCTTTGACAGCTGCCGAGTCTGGAGATATCCAGGAAGCCGGCTGACAGGGTGGAGGTCGAAGTGAGGCCAAAGAAGAAGTGGACGCCCACGGGGCCTGATCAAGGGCAAGACAGGACAGGCGATCCGGCCCATGCTTCCCTGGCCTCTCTGCGTCCTGGCAACCAGAAAAAGGGCCGAGGAGCCGGCCGGTGGGATCAGCGCGAGAAGCCCCGCGGCCGGGTGGAGTGAGGAGCGCTGAACCGAGCGACCTCCGGAAGACTGGAGGTTCCTGCGCAAGAGCAAGAGGTGGAATCCCCCTAGAGGTGGAATCTGCCGACCTAAGGCTGGGACTGGCGGCGCGCCCTCCCCGGGAGCTTCTGGTCCAAGGCAGCCAGCGCGGGCGCGGGCGGAGAATGTGGAGCGTCTCTGGAGGGCTGGGGCCAAGGGCGGCCAGCAGGTGGGGCCGGGGGGCCGGACTCCGCCCCCCGCGCCCTCCCAGTTGGTCTGCGACCGCCCAGCCCCGGCCCCTCTCCCGAGCCGGAGCGCGATTGGTGGCGGCGCTTGTCGCTCGGAGGGGGCCGGGCCGCTGTGTCCGCGGCTCTCCGTGCCGCCGCTGCCACCGCCGCTGTCCTTCTAGCAGCGCGGGCCGGTCGGACCGCTAAGGCAGTCGGCGCCCGGCGATGGGAAGCGGCGCGGCCGCGGACACAGGCTGTGGCAAAGTTTCCCAGACGTGCGTATCAGGGCGCGCGGCTGCAGACCACCCGCGACTGCTCCGAGAAGGGCTTGGAGATTTTTAATTTGGAAGAAAAAAAATCCACCTCATTTCCTTTGTCAAGCTCTCTCTCCGGGCGACCAGCGGCGGGAGCTCCAAACTTGGGCACCGCGGCTCCACCGCCAGCGGTCCGGGCTTTGGAGAACGTCGGGACTTAGGTGCTCGGGCGCCCGGCGGCCGGAGGCGTGCTAGGGGGTGTGAGCACAGCACAGGGGAGTCCGGGGTGCGCAAAGAGGAGGGGCCCCCGGGAGCTCTATATGGAGGAGGGAGCCCAGAATGGTGTGCACCAGAAAGACCAAAACTTTGGTGTCCACTTGCGTGATCCTGAGCGGCATGACCAACATCATTTGTCTGCTCTACGTGGGTTGGGTCACCAACTACATCGCCAGCGTGTATGTGCGGGGACAGGAGCCGGCACCCGACAAGAAGCTGGAGGAAGACAAAGGGGACACCTTGAAGATTATTGAACGGCTGGACCATCTGGAGAATGTCATCAAGCAGCATATCCAAGGTACGGACGCCCCGGGAAACTTGGGCCGCCCACGGGGCCAGGGAGTGCCCAGAGCGGTGCGGGGTGCGCTGGGGCTGGTAGGCGGTAGGCATCTCTCGAGCGACTGCGGGGCTCTGAGTCCGCAGACGCTTGGGGGGCTGCGTGTACGCTCTTGCCTGAGAGCGGGACCCTCAGTGTCTGCGGCCCTGCGCGCTTCTCCAGGGCACACGTGTGTGCGCGGGGCTCCACGAGCGGGTGTGTGCAGCTCGCTGGCGGCGTGGTGGCGCGCTGCGCACGAGTCCCAGTGTGCGTGTGGCTACTGGCTGGTTGCTCGAGGGGTTGAACACAGGTCCAGTTCAAGGTGTGCGTACGTGTGAATGTTGGTGGGTGTACAAGGGAGAGCGCGCGGGCAATCGAGCTCATCTGGCCGCTGTAGGGCCTACGGCGAGATGCCCGAGCGGCCCCAGCCGTTGCCATTTAGGACCCACAGGCTGCGGGACGAGCGGGAGCTAGGAAGACTGCGCAGCTCCAGCCACGCCGTGAGCGGCCTGTAGGCTGTTGGAAGTGCAGGGGGCTCTGTGGCTAGGAGGGCTGTCTGAACCTTAGCGGTCCCCACTCCTACCACTACCCGCGGGTCCAAGACCCTCTCCAGGAGCAGGTGTTGGCGCGGGGAAGAAGCATGGGAGCTTGGAGCTCTCTTCATGCGGTGGTGCCTCCGGCCAGGACCGCGAGAACCCGCCCCGGGCCGCCGTGAAGGCCATTCCCTCCGGTAGCTCCACTTTCAGGCCCAGGGAGCGGCTGGGGCAGAGCAGACAGACCCGCGCGGGGTAGGTCTAGAGTCTAAGGCTGAGCCGAGTGACTGCGCTCGAGGCCAGGGCTGGGACCAAGGGGAGGATGGGGTACGGAGCGCTCTTCCCAGGCGACCCTGTTCGATGAGCTGTCAGAGGCGGCGGATAGAGAGTTCTGGGCCCTGCCGGCCGTGTGTGCACACACATGCCCGTGTCTCACGTTCACATTTCTCGTTTCTTCGCCTCTGCGCCACCTGTTTTCTATCAGGCATGTTTGCTTTTTAAGGGCAGGGCAGGGCCAGCTGAGCCTAGTTCACCTGTAAACCTGGCAGGCCTGCTAGGCTCTGGTTTCAGCACCCGGCAGACCTTGGCACCGTCATCTGGTTGAATATTTCTCCCCCAGGAGCACTCTCTTTTGTTGACACATGGGTGTCAGGATCCAACCCTTGCATCCGCTGCCCCTGCCGTCGTGGGGACAGCTGCTCTCTCTACATTTGGTTTGTTTCCCCACGTGTACAGAATAGTTCCTTCCCAGGGGGAGGTTCAGGTGAGTGCAGGAGAGGTATGCGTATCCATGGTGCTTCCTGACTGACGACTTCAAGTCAAGTTCATGGCTCTGACACTTCCCCAGAAAAGGACACCGTTCACAGCTCTCCTTCATACCTGCCTCTGCCTCTCAGCCTGCCACTGGGCTTGCGTGGCAGACCAATTTATCTATCTGATGGTGCCTGTTGCTGTGTTTCTTGTCCTTTTCCATCCCATGGGTCCAGATTGACAGTCAGCAATAGAAGTGCAGTGTTTGCTCCAGGGTGATTCAGAATGTTCCCAGGGAGACACAGGCCATACCTTACTTTGACATTTCCAGTTTGCCCACAGATTTTAAGAGATTTTCATTCACAGATTCTGTGTGTGTGTGTGTGTGTGTGTGTGTGTGTGTGTTTATGTTTCTGGAAAATGATTCTCTTGTGCTTTCTGATCTGGTCAGGGAGGAGGTGAGCAAGGTACTACTTTGGGAAGCAGTGAGGAGACATTATTAACCCATGAACTCATCCCAGAGTGCCCCCCTATCATGTAGAATGTGGACCGTGTCACATGATTTATAAGGCTGTACATGAAAATGAGTGCAATGTGGAAGTTGAAAGGAAGCCTTGTGCTTTTGCTCCCAAGAAATCTTATAGCTGTGCTGTGCCTTGTTCGGAACTTTCAAATAAATACCTGAAAAAATTGAGAGAGACGGGAAAATAAGAGGAAGCAGGATTCTTAAAACATGTGTCGCTCCAGTTCTCTTGTGTATGTGCGATGACTGTGTTATGAGTCCCGTAGATATTCAGAAATGACCAGATTCTCAGGCGGAAAGGCAGAAGCCACAACCCCTAGCGACTTGGGGAAGGGTCAATGATTTGGGAAAGACTAGCCGTGAAGCAGGGGGAGGGCAGAGGGTGCTTGGCTGGTTGTGCCATGATGGCATAGCCATGACTAGTGACAGCTCCCCTGGTGGTGCTGGAGCCATCCCTGAGCTAGTATTTGGGGAATTTAAATTTAGGGATTTACCTGCTTAAGTAAGGGGTCTACTATGTTTGGGACTGGCCAAGTGCAGCTCTCTGAAGGCAGAGGGTGGGAAAGGAATAGATCAAAGGCTCGTCCTTGACGTTACGGGCTGATCGTATGTATTCCACTGTCAAGTTTCCTCTAGTTAGTAGAGCATTTTGAGCCATCCGGTTTACCCTGCTGAGCCGAGGGGGAATAGGGATGATAATAATAGCTAAAAATTATATAGCAGCTGCATTATTTTAAATGCTTTACGTATAACGAATTATTTAATCCTTCTCACCCTACGAGGTAGGTATATTAGCTCCGTTTTACAGACGGAGAGGTTATATGATTTGCCTAAGGTGCAGGGATTTAAACCCAGCTAATGCTGCTTCAGGATCTGTGTTCTTAACCACATACTGTACTGTCTCTTCAGAGGGCCAGAGGGTCCCAGGGGCAGCAGTGCTCTCCTGGAGTCACTTGACGGTGGGAGTGGGTGTCAGACTTAAGAGACTTCAGAGGGTGGCTGAGGGATGATGGAGTCATAGCCTTTCCACTTGGAGACTCTTCCATAGTTAAACTCAGGAATCTCTGGGTTTTGTTTTGTTTCATGCCAAAAGGCAGAGGTTACATTCACTTAAAAAGTGTTCGTGGAACACCCAGGACAGCTCCTGGCACATTCCTCAGAGAGTACGTGTTGGATGGACGAGTGGATGAATGAATGGGTACACAGTGAGGGTCCCCAGTGCACACTGGTTAGTCAATAATAAAAGCATTTCCATTCTCAAATGACTGTTTTGCTTTGGAGGCTCGCACAGGCTCCTCTTTGCTTTGGAAGGGAAGTTGTCTCGGAAGCTGCAAATGTCACAGAATGTTCTGCTGGATGCTCCATAGGACTTGCAATTAGAAGAGGCTTTGGAGCGTCACCCTAAAGCTACATTCCAGTCATGACTGAAAAGTTTATTTTCCTCTTGGGGGTTGCAGTGGTAGTTCATTTTAATTTGTTTTCTGATTGAATGATTTAATTAGATGGTGTTTGGGTATCTCTTGGGAATGGAAATTGCAGTTTTGATAATTTTTTTTTTTTAACCAGATAGATGGTAAATGAGAGGGTGGATAACTCCAGATTTTAAAAAGAGCATCCTGATAGATTGGAAACACAAAATAAGTGTTAGTACACGTGTGGTCTTAGGAGGAGAAAGATGGGATTGCTGCAGGTGGTGCAGTGGGTTAAGTAGAAAGTGCCGAAGGAGGCTGAAGTGTTGCAGAGCTTAAGAAATGGAAATGTGGGTTCACTTCTTATTGTGGAAGTCCAGTAGAAACCAAAACAACATCTTTTTTTTTTTTAATTTTATTTATTTATTTTTGGCTGTGTTGGGTCTTCTTTTCTGTGCGTGGGCTTTCTCTAGCTGCGGTGAGCGGGGGCCACTCTTCATCGCGGTGTGCGGGCCTCTCACCGTCGCGGCCTCTCTTGTTGCGGAGCACAAGCTTCAGACGCGCAGGCTCAGTAGTTGTGGCTCATGGGCCTAGTTGCTCCGCGGCGTGTGAGATCTTCCCAGACCAGGGCTCGAACCCGTGTCCCCGGCATTGGCAGGCAGATTCTCAACCACTGTGCCACCAGGGAAGCCCCTCTTTTTTTTGATGAGTATCTTTTTGAATCTGTAAAAGAATGTGCCAATATTGAAGAAAATATTTTAACATGTATAAAATTGCCTCTAATTCATTCTAACCTAAAACAACTGTTTTGTATTTTGAGCATTGCCTTCTAGTTTTGTCCATCTGCCTCCGTATTTAAAAACGAAGGTGTAGTCGTGGTTTACATGTAATTTAATATTCTGCTTTCCTCAGTTTGCTTTTTGTTAGAAGCAGTTTTTCCATATTTGCTACATAGTTTATCGATTTAATCCTTATTTATTGGAGACCTAGTATGTGCCAGGCAACACATTGGGGAGGTGAAATTGGATGCAGTGGTGAATCAAGGCACTCCGGGCCCCTGTTGTAGTGAACTCGTTTTTAAAGGACGATAGAATCCCTCTTATTCAACACAGTTGGGATTTAAGTTAGTTTATTAAGAAACTGGTTAAAGAGGAGAATAAAATAAAATATTACATACATACATTAAATATTTTGTTGTAATATTATTCAGAATATGCATTTATTTGTCAGCCTTTTGATGTAAGGCCAAGGCTTTGTCTTTGGGCTGGGTCTGCCCATTGCCTTTCTGATCATCTTCCTTGAATGAACCACTCCCATAAGGTGCTGTTTACGAAGTCTGACTTCTAGTTCTGTTTTCTTTAACATTCACTGAGAACTTGAAGATGCTTATGAAGCAGTGTAGTAGCCTAAATTTTTATGACTTTTGTCTGGTCTTTTGCAGTGATTTTGTTCACGAGTAATTTGACTGCTAGTTATGTGACTAACCTTATAAGTCTTTCCAAGGCTTTAAATTAATTTTCTTAGGAACGACTCTCATCTTTTTAGCAATGATATTCCGTTGGTTTATATAATATGTAATTAAATTATGCTGTTACAAAGATAAGTACCAAGAGTCTAAACACATTTGGAAACAAACCCAGTGGACTCTTGGTAGGAGTATTGCTCAGTTGTTAGCAGGAGATGTGAATGGGGTGGGAGAGAGAAGCTGACACAGAGGGACACAGGCATCCTGGTTTTGTTTTGCTTTTCATGGAGAGGATGAAAGCATGCTTCATCTGGAGAGGCGATTAAGTGGAGGATATTTAAAGAGAAATTTTACTGTATTTTTAGTGACTGCATAATATTGCACCATCAATATACCATTATTGATTTAACCACTTGCCTGTTACTTAACATTTGCTTTTCTATTATAATTAACGCAGAAATAAACATCTTCACTTCACCGTGTTCTTCTTCTGAACGATTTTAATGATGTATTTCCAGAAGTGGGATTACTGCTGATTCAAAGGATATGAACATTTTTGTGAAAGATTGTTTTTCAAGAGGAAAGTCTTTCTATACAGCCGATAGCAATGTATTATTGTACCTGTTTCACGGAGGCTGGCCAGCATTGGGTGCTGTCCTTCAACTTTTTCTGGGCAGATGTAACCACTGTCAAATGTTCTATTCTTTTGCTTTGTACTTCTTTGATTACTGTAGAACTTAGTATCTTCCCCCCAGCCCTATATTTGTTTTAACCTCGTATTGGTGTCTTTTGCCAGCTTTTCCTCTTGGGATATCAGTGTTTGCGATTTGTGTGTTTTATATATATGTTTTATTTCCAGATATCATTAATTAATTAATGAAATATATGTTATGCCTCCGTTCTATTTTATATACATAAATTTTGCTTTACACATATACCTTAGGATAGTGATTTTCAAACTGTCCCCAAGAGCCCCAAGCTTCTGGAAGGTTTGTCCTGGGACTTAAGAAATAAAAGAGTTGGGCTTTCCTGGTAGCACAGTGGTTAAGAATCAACCTGCCGATGCAGGGGACACAGGTTCGGGCCCTGGTCCGGGAAGATCCCACATGCCGCGGAGCAACTAAGTCTGTGCACCACAACTACTGAGCCTGTGCTCTAGAGCCCGCGAGCCACAACTACTGAGCCCGCGTGCCACAAGTACTGAAGCCTGTGCACCTGGAGCCTGTGCTCCGCAGCAAGAGAAGCCACCACGGTGAGAAGCCCGTGCACCACAACAAAGAGTAGCCCTCACTTGCCGCAACTAGAGAAAGCCCGCGCACAGCAACGAAGACTCAACACAGCCAAAAATAAATAAATAAAATAAATTAATTAAAAAATAAAAAAGGAAATAAAAGGGTCAAGTGAGGTCTCTTGGACCCCACCGGTACCCATTCTCTCCCCTCCATGCAACCAATGCTGTTCCTGTTTCATCTGTCTTATATTTGGAATTCTGTAAAATATTTCATTTTTAAAAGGGCTATGCTTTCTTTTTAAAGAAAGGGTTGCAAATCATTGTTTTGGGAGAAAGGAAACATCAGAGTGTTAGATTTTTGTGAGGGATGATGGTAGCATAAAGAATTCAAGAGAGTAAACAAATCTAAAAGGAAATTGAATTCCTGGGTGATGTTCTTGTAACATCTATTTACCCTTCTGAATACCATGATTGATAGTGTATTACATTATATGACTAATTTCTAAATCCATTATCTTACTTCATTTAGTCAAGATCATTCCAACAATGGGAGAAATGGATTATTAACTGCTTTTGTTTCCTAAAATTTTATTAGGCATGTTATGTGCGTATTAATGTACATCAGGCCAGTAACAGTAGGTTGCCTCACCAAGAGTACAAACGCATATATGGTTCCTAAAAATCAGAAAATATCCAAGGCCTGGATGTTGGGAGTTTTTTTTTTTTTTTTCTGTCCCCTATGGCTTTTGGATGTCACTAAGAATTGGCTGGTGTCCTTCTCATCTGATTCCTGACTTGGCAGGGTTGTAAAGAAGAGGATATGATGTTTGCTAAATGCTTGGAGATTATCTGAGGAAAGGGTGTCATTTAAAGAGTAAACCTATTTGTCCTTCAGAATGAACTGTGGCATGTAAAATTATATTAGTAACAGAGATTGATATTTTGAGAGAGTTCAATAGCAAAATTTAGAGATTGAGCCCAATTATCTTTATTAATAGCCCAGGACCACATCTACATGGAATAGAAAAGCCTTGCCAAAGAATACAACTTTTTCGCGTGGCCAGAGAATTTTCATTTTTATCCAGCAGTGTGTAGGCTGTAAAATAAATGAATTCCACATCCTTTCCCACTCACTTGACATAAATTGTTATTTGCCCTTGATAAGTAGGTTGATATAGAATCTCAAGGAGAATTCAGAATGAAATGCCGGAGAGCCACAGTCTGGTTTTCTGGTTTGTGAGGGCCTTGAAGTTCAGCTTCAGTTACTTGGGTTTGGCTGGTCTGTGTTTTTGCAAAGATGCTCATGGGATCCAGAGACACATACAGGGTTACTGGAACATCTTCATTACCATCCTATAGGATTTCTGACTTAACTTGGAAAGCTGAATGGGCTACTGCTTTGATTTGGCGCTTGGGGGTCTCTTTATTTTTCGTTGCTTGGGTTCAATCCTGGAGACTAGGACAGATAGGCTGCCCTGTGAGAAGCATGTAGGAGGGCGGTCCAGATGGAGGTGATATTGCACAGAAAGTCCTTTGGGGAAGCACCAAGCTGAATATGAGTGCTGAATGTAGTCAGAAGGCACCAAGGTGGAATTTTGGGAGAGAGAGGATTATGCATGAAGTGGGAGGGGCAGAAGTCTATAAATGTGGGACGGGCACTGTGGTAGAAAGCAAGGGGCAGAGTGGGTTAGGTCTGCTGGTTGATGGTCTAGATTCTATGAATGGTGGGTTGCACTTTTTATGCTGGCCTTGAAAGTCTCCCTAGGGCTGGAGCGTCTTGAATTCTGCAGAGATTTGATTATTCCATTGTGCCTACAGTTGTCATCTTATCAAATCTCACATTGCCTTCGGGGTCAGAGTTAGTGCCATTCCACAATGCAATGCTTGAGCACAGGCATTTTCAATATTTCCCCCCTCCTCACACACATGCCTTCACATGCAGGGCACACGCCCCAGGGCAGGGCGAGGATGATGCGTGTCCTAACATGTTGTGTTCATTTGCACTCCATCCCTTTTTCTCCCACCTACAAAAGCATATTAATATGCAAGAGAATCTGATAACCTTGAAATTCCTTCAATTTATAGTTAACCTTAATCATTCATACGCTTTGGTGCTTAAATTATTGTTAATAACAAATTACCGCACAAATGTTCCAACATCCAATATGTTGTGACAGCAACTGGGAACAGCTGCTGTTCTGGAACCTTCTGTGTGGGTCTATGTACTCTTTATGGACCCAGCTGAATGCAGCCAACTGGAGCTTTAAGCAAGAGGATTCCTGATTATATGAACACTAATGCTTTGGTAGTTTTTTCTGGCTACACAATTATAGATTAAAATACGTTGCTAGGACAGACCCTCCCAGTCAGTGGGTATGCATTTCTGAGATGTAGTTCTCTTTCACTGTCCAACATTCAGTTTCAGTTTTGTGAAGGTTTGCTTTGGGGAGATGAAGCTGCCCTTAACGATGCCAGTGGAAAGCCTTAAGTGTCCAGCCCCAGTGAGATAGTGACAGGCTTCCTCTATGATGGCATTGCTAAAATGGTCCTGGAGCTGGCAGACATACCTTGTTGGCCGATGTTTGTTATCACTGTCCTTTATAAGACAAAAATGGTGTTTGGAGAGATCCAGAGAAGTGGCATCAGCACCCATCTCCTCAGGACAGATGAGAACAATGGAAAATGATGCCCAAAGAGGAGGCTTAGGCTAACTCTTTGGCATGAATGGGTTCATTCCACCAGTGTCCAGAGTTTAAGATTCTGAGTGGAGCACCTTAAGTGGAGCACATCTTAAGCTCTGGTACCTTGTTCAGCTTCACTGGTCTGACTTGCACACCCATCTGTGGCCCCTGGGGACTTAGAGTGAAAGGCAGCTGAGATCCTGGAGGAGAGGGAAGGCAATTCAGGGACCTGGGCAGGACAGGGTTTGAAACTTGCGCTTTTAAGTGTCATGCTAGTGGCATATGAGGACTTAGGAGAACAGTACAGAATTGCTTGGGCCAGTGATTATAGGAGTTAGAAAGCTAAGGAGAGATTTAAAGCTACAGAAATGCCAAATGAGAATCTTAGCCAAACCCTTGATTTATTTTAAGAGCAACAGGTATGTAACGAATTGAAGCTGGATTGTATCAGAAGGAACGGAGGAAGAGAACTATTCTTGTGTGTCAGGGACTGGGCTAGGTGCGGTCCATGCATGATTGCTTTTTATCTTCACCGCATGGTGAGGGAGAGTTTTAGAGGTGAGAACACTGAGACGTAGCGACTTAGTTTGCCCCAGATCACAAAGCTGATAGGTGGTGGAGCTAAGAAGGGAAACTGTCTTCAGCATCTGTGCTCTCCCCAGAAGTGAAAAGAAGATGACAGTCTCACAGAGAAGGGGCTGGGAGATCGTTTTATCAACGATTGTGTTCAAGCGGGAGACTGATGGAAAAGGGATCCAGGCAGGTGGCTGGGTCTGTCCTCGTGTAAGTGAGGAACCTTGGGGTTGGGGTGCCAGAGGGAGAAGGCCTTGTTTGGAAGGGGCAGTGAGGTGCCAGCAAGGAGGCTCTGGAAAGCTCTTTCTCTTGGATGAGTGTACCCTCCCCCCACAACCACCAGGAACTTGGCCTCGTAGGAAAAGCAGACTGTGTGAGCTGCAGGCCAGAGCTCATTCAGATTCCACACGTGACTTTCGGGCACTTACAATATGCCTGGCCCAGAGCTGAGTGCTTTCCCGTGCACTGGCACAGTCATGGGGCTCCTGGGGTGACCAACTTGTCCTGTTTGCTCAGGACTTTCACTCTTTTAAAACTGAAATTCTTGGGTCCAAGGAGGCCCCTCAACCCTGGGCAAACCTGGATGGTTGGTCATCCTCATCTTCTCACGTTGGTAACTTCTGTTTAATGGTAACTCCTGGCATCGTGGCAAAAACAGCCCTTCTGATTGCACCACATCTGTGTCTTCTGTTCTCTGCTCTTGAACGGTGACTTTGTCCAAGAGTCGTAAAGAGGACGGTGAGGGTCCCAGCAGCCCCTGCCCTGTTTTCCCTGCCCACACAGGCTGCCTCCTTGTTATTCGTTCTGCCTTAGTCCTCTCTGTTTTTTTCAGCTGTCTGAGCCTCTCAGGATTTGGAAAGGAAAAAAACAATTGCTGTAAAGGAAAGCTCTAATAAAGTGGTTTGGGCACAAAGCATCAACAGCTGTTTATTTGCCCGAAACAGTAGGAGTCCGTATGAATAACCTTGTGAGTTATATGCTGGGAAGTTAAAAGTAAGCAATAATCTTACTTGAGACCCACAGATGTGACTGTATTCCTTTATTGAACTAATCTCTCTTCCTGTTTATGCTGGTGACATTTTCTGTTATCCATGTGGAAGATCCTTTTTGATCTTCGGTTTCAGATTTATTTAGCTCCGGATGGGTAGGGTCCCAGAGCGGAGGGGTTTTCTGGTTTCTCTTTACTGGAGTTATGATGCTTGTGTTTATGTGGTTCCTGCCTCAGAGGATCTCGACGAGTATGACAGACTTTGTCTAATTAGTCATCATCATATTTCTCTGATGCAAGAGAAGGAGCCACGGAGGAATGGGAGGGGTGTGGGTGAGGCTTTAGACCTGCCTCTAAGTTCACGGGGCTTGCAGAAGAGTCTTTTAACATTTTAGTTTCTTCCATTTCTAAATCTCAGTTTAATAATAAACTGATCCTCTGATTTGCTTTGTTTTCTAAAAGAGTATATGGAGGAAAGTATAACATGCAGGAATTATGACGTAGACTCTCCAAGTCTATAATTGGGCCAGGCTTTAAAAAAAAACTTATTAGAAGCTGAGGATTTATATTAGAAGGGGAATCCAGTGGAAAATGATGAAAGAGAATTTTATCAATGATTCAAAACTTAGAAAAAAGAATGAGGGAGGAAGGGTTGTAGAAATAGGGCTGAACTCATCTGGAGGAGAGACTGGAAGGGAAAGAAAATTAATATTTGTTGAGCACCTATTATGTGCTAAATACTTTACATGTGATACTTCATTTTAACTTTGTAAGCAACCCTGGGGGATGATGTCATTACCCCCATTTTACAGATGAGGAAATCAAGTCTCAGTGACTGTAATTAACACGATACAGTTAGTAAGTTACCTTTCTCAAGCCCCTTAGTGAGGGGCTAGGGACCCTCTTGTTTTTCCTGCTCCAGTGATGCTAATTAAGAGAAAACAGGATCATCCCTTTCTCTTAGCAGAAAGGTTGTAGATGAGACTGGAAGAAGGATTCATGAGAGTAGCAGGGCCCTGAGGTGGGTTACCAAGCGACTGTTTTGTCAGTGTCCTTCCCTGGAGATGCAGGAGGTCGCTCGTGCCAGGAGCTGATAGGGTGGAGCGCTGTGGAAGGCTGACAGAGGCTCCAGGCCTGGCTTTTCGCAGCCAGCAGTATCAGTTTCCAGAAGACTTAGTGTGAACAAGACCACCTCCTCCGCTCATTCAGAACAAAGCTTCACTGGGGGGGTCTTCCAGGCTCAGGGCATGCGGTTGAGTTGGGGGCCATGGGGGGGAGAGGTGCACACAGAGGAAACAGCAGACATGTCCAGGTGTGCCAGGAATTCCCATTTAATCGAGAAAGTGGAATATCTGGGCTCAAGTGTATATAACGCTGGGCCGCTAGTTCTGTGGGCAGATATTGGAGATGGATCCCAAGTCTGGCATTGTTTACTGGGGCCTGGGGTTGAGGCTTGGGATGGTTTGGAGAAACTGCAGACCTGCTTTCAAGTTCCTGTTCCCCCCTCTTGTGGCTTGGGGTTTGACAGTGACCTGGGAGGTACTCCTACCTTCTGTTGGTCACATGCTTAGATTCTTCCCTTCCTTCATCCAATTAGCATTTATTGAGTACCTGGTAAGTGCCGGGGGTCTGTCAGTGGAACAAAGACAAAAACATGAAAGATTTGCAATTAAATGAGGTAGTCAGGTGCTCTCTGATAAGGAAAGACTTGAAGAAAATTAGGTGTGAGCGTTGTCTAGGGGAAGAGTTGCACGTGGAGGAAAGGACCAGTGCAGAGGCCCTGAGGCAGGAATGTACCTGGTGTATGTGTATTGGGAACAGTGTGGCCAGGGCAGAGTGACTGTGGGAGAAAGGGGTGGGGGGTGAGGCCAGAGAGGGGCCAGGTGGGGAGCAGGTTGTACAGGCCTTGGGGGCCACTGTGGGAGAAATGCTCTGGGAGAAAAGGGGAGCCCCTGGAAGGGGTGAGCAGAGGAGCCCAGCTTTTAAAGGCACCAATCCAGGCTGTTCTGTGGCTGCTTCCAAGCACCTCTTGTGGGCTTGGCACTGTGCCAGCTGTGTCAGGAAACAACAAAATACGTAGGACAGAGTCCTTTGCTTTGAAAAGCTCATCATCAGGCTAGGAAGACAACACAAGAAACATTTGAGGATCTTTCGCAAAGTAACTAATGTGATGAGGGTTAATGTTGAATTCTGGAGGAGTGCGCCGGTAGAACAGACTTCACTGAGGAACTGGGACTTATGACACATCTTTGAAGAATGAGGAGGATTTAGAGGAGTGGAGTAGGGAAGATTAGGTGAGAGCATGTTCAGGCAGTAAGTAAAACCAACAGTTGCCTGGAAGTGGGAGACCTGAGTCTTGTTGAGCATGGCGAAGTATGAAAAAAAATGTGGAGTGGTTGGAATCAGTGCTGCCGTTTACAGGTTGGGTGACCTTGGGCAAGTCTCTTCACTTCCCTGTGCTCAGTTTCCCTAACCACAGAAATGAGGACGACTGCCCCTTAAACCCTGTAGGATTGTGTGCTGATTAAATGAGGTGAAATTAAATTAAATGAGGTGCTGATTAAATGAGGTACAGGACAGCACCTCACCCTGCCTATCACATGGTGGGCATGGGGGTGGGGAACACATTCTTTTCTTCAGTCTTCCTGCTTTCCCTCTTTCCTTCTTTCCCACCACATTTCCCTCTTGGAGCTGGCACAGAAAATACGGTCAGGAATATATTTTCTGGTTGTAACACCTAGACTGTCAGCCTTGAACCCTTTTTCAGTTCATTTAGACAGGGTGTGTGTGTAAGGACTTCTCCGGTTAAGACGAGGCTGAGATGGTCAGAAGTGAGGTTAGAGGGAAGCCCAGCCTCACGCTGGTGACGGCTTCTCGGCTGAGACATCTAGAGTGTCTCAGTTTGATTTGACTATTGCTCTGAAATTCTAAGCCTGCTGGCCTGGGGACCTGCACTCATTTGTAGAGAAATATTTGTTTTGTAAAACCCACTTGGCATTGCAGTGGGCAGGGGACAATGTCAGGAATGCACTATTTGTAGAAACCTTGGCTGGTGGGAGAGTTACGCAAGGTGTCCAGTTACCTGGCCAGAGATTCTCATTTCCCCAAATCCCTGGTGGAAGAAGAGCCTCCTAGAGGAGAGAAATGTTTTCCTCCATCTCCACCCACCTCCCAGTAGAACTGGAGCTGCAGCAGCCTGTCTTCCTGCTGGGGTGAATTTGATTTAACACAAAGCAATGTGACTTATAATTTCAATTGCAGGCAGGAAGGTGTGATTTAAGCCAGTTGTCAGGAAGATTCAATTTAATCTTTTCTTTCTTTCCCCCCTTACAAAATGTGCATTTTGTTGCATGATATAATTTTAATATACATTCTTTACAACTCAGAAATAGATGTAGTTTCATATTGGGATGGTACACACTACATTTTTTTTTAGTACTTATCTATTTAAAGTCTTTTTTGAAAAAGATCCCTTACTAGCGACAGAAAACTGAGGGATGGTTTTGCTTTTTTACTAGAGAGAATCGTACTAAATCGTTATTAAACTTCCTGGGCAATAAACCATTTCTTGATTAGTGGGAGTTATTTTTGTCCCTTATGAGTAGGGAGATGATAATTGCCTTAACAAGAGAATTAAAATGATTCTTTTATATACCTAAAACTATACAATTGTGAATTTTGAATGTTTTTCAACAACAGCTAGTTGTTTTTTAGCCAAAAAGACATAAGTATTTTTGAGTTTGTAATTACTTTAGAAGTACAGAAAGTATGCATTTGATTTTTGTAAATCAAAAATTAGATGTCTTATTTCACCCTGGTCAATATTAGGAAACAGTATTGTGTTGTGCGGCTCAATGCAGTCCTTCCGTCTTTCCTCATCAATTAGCAAAAAAGGTTGAGCCTTCCAACGTTGGCAGTTCTCAAGTCAGATGTCAACTGTGAAGGCTCTCGTCCGAAGGATCTTTATTGAGAATCAGAGCACGCTAGACCCGGAAGGAGCAAGACCATCCTCACCTTCTAACTTTGTGTCGAGAGATCCAAGGCCCAGAGCAACTAGGTGACCGCCCTGAAGGCCCTGCCCCACGTGCTAGACACTCTGGGATGGGGATGTAAGGGTCCTGAATCAGGTCCAGAAACTTTCCCTTTGCATCCAGTTACTCCCCTCAACCTCAGAAGAAATTTCTGCAGTGGGAAGTAATCCTTGGTTGTATATTCTCAGATGAAGCCAGGTGCTAAAGGGACAAAGGATGGGCAGATTCCTTTAGATGTGGTGAGGCTGGAGGCCCAGTCCCCTCTGCCTGGTCTGTCTGGGTCCTTGGGGCCCGCACCCCACCACCTGGGATCATCTTCAGGACGGGGGACGCAGCACTGTTGAGCAGGACCTGTCTTCAGGTCCAGCGGCACATGGTAGCTCCTGGTGATGCAGTCTCAGTATGGGGAGCAGGCTTTTCCCAGCTTTTCAGACCCACGCAGTGGTGCGGATGGAGGAGGGGCAGAGATCTTGTGTCAAAGAGAGGAAAAGAGAAAAACACCGACACTTATCAGGCACTGACTAGATGTTTGGTACTGTTTAATCCTCTTCGTATTATCTAATCCTTAAAATAAGCCTGAGAGATCCTGAGCCCCATTTTACAGGTGAGAAATCTGTCCTGCACTGGAGCTATTGACCTGCTTTCCCATTGGACTGTGAGTTCCTTGCGAGTGGAGGCAGGATCCTATTTTTTTCCATTTTCCAGTGTTTCACTGGAAACTACATGCCAGTAGGGCATGTACAGTAGTTGAGTTAATTAGGAATTTGTTGAGTGACTAAATGAAAAAATAAGCAGGCCTGACTAAAACCACTTAGTAAGAAAATTCACATCCCGGTCTCTGGCTTCAAAGTGGTCTGGAAGGGAAGCCAGGTGCCCGAAGAGCTGGTTCCCATCCCTCCAGGCTTGGGGGTGACTTCTGTGAGCCTGTCTCATGCTTTGTCCTCCTTCTTGGTCAGGGACAGGAAAATACGCACTCCTGGGGTTTCTCTCCTGGCCCCTCATAGCTTACACTGCTGTTTCATGGTTTAATCAAAGGGAAGCTGTGGTTCAGTGGGGTGTGTGTGTGTGTGTGTGTGTGTGTGTGTGTGTGTGTGTGTGTGTGCGTGTGCGTGTGTGTGTGTGTGTGTGTGAAATGTGCTTTCCTGCCCTGAGATCTCCCAGGAATCAGCTGGTAAGAAAAGCCTGGAACTTTCAGGGGACCCTCAGTGTCTTTATTGTAATAAAGCTGTCACTTGTGGTCACTTTCAAATGAAAGCAATCTCGTGGACACAGAAGGGAAAAAATAAACCTGCACCAAAAGCAGAGAATAATTCCAGAAAAGGTACAGCTGAACAGGGCGTCTGTGTTTCAAGAGGAGGGACAAAGTTGAGGTCATTTAAATGGATACGTGGAGAGTCAATTGGAAGGAGAAAGTATAGCTTAATTTCCAAGAAAGGATAAAGAACTCCTCTGGGCCCGGAGCTAAGGGAAAGTTGGCTTTTGGCTTCCCATCTGGACTCGGCCTCCTCTCTGCCTTGAGGCCTGTGAGAACCTCAGAATGGATCCCGCCATCTCAGGGTGTCTCCAGGGTGATGGTGGTAAGTTGGGACTTGCTGTTTCACACTCAGGAGAGAGGTGGCAGGAACTGTGTGCAGGGGGGAAGAGGACTCTCAGAGGAAAACTCCAGAGTCAGGAGAGGGTTTTTCCTTCCTGCACTGCTGAAACTCCTTGGGCATCATGGGCAGAAGCAGGGCTGGAAATCGGGCAGCCCAGACCCCTTGGTCCCCCGGGGGCTGCCTAGGGAAAAATCACCCACCCATGGGTGTAGGTCTTCACAGAGGCCCAGCACAGCTTTTCCCACCCTCTCCAGTCTGTACACCCGGGACATGGGCAGGAAGAAGTTTCTCCTAGGACTCTGCCCACCAGGACAGAGCAGCCTGTTAGCAGGAGCCACGGATGACTACAATTTTTCTTTTCCTATTATTCCCTGATATTTTCGATTTGAAAAGAGTCATTTAAGCAGTAGGGTGGAAGAGGGCATAATAGACATAGGGGAAAAATTGAAAATGTCGTTTAAAAATGACTCTTCCATTCTTTTTTATACCTCAGCAGACAGATGGCTGCCTCACCTTTTGCTCGTGGCTATGAGCAATAGCCCAGTAGGTGAGCTGAGGAGAGCGATGATTTTATTTTTCTTTTCATTTCAAACAGATTCTGTAGCCCTTGGGTTGTGAGGGACCAGTGGAATGAAGCTCTGGTCTGGGAAACTAATTATGCCTCCCTGCGTGGCTGAGCTAGTTAATACCAAACTGTCATCGAGCCTGATTCTTCCCTGGGGCAGAAAATCTTTCCAAATTCCTTATCACTTTCTCTTTGCCTTGAGAGTGGAGGCCACTTGGTCTTTGCCAGTTTGGGAAAACAGGAGCAAAATCCAGGAAGCTTCTCGAAGCTCTGAAATGGCACTCTGGGTTCTGGTCCCAGGAGTGGCTTTCTGATACGCAGCAACCCTGCCTCTTCCAGCTCAGACAAGGTGCTGGATTTTGAAGTCAGACAGATTCGGCTCAAATTCTGGTATGGCCAGTCGTTGGCGTGATGTCGCCAGAGGCTACCCAGAGTATCTAGGACTGGAAACAGACTGCCTGTCCACTCTGTTCCTCCCCTCTCCCTAGCAACATGGGCTCAACGATGGGTCGCCTGAATTGTAAGCCTGGCTTACTTTGCTGGTCCTGAAACTGAAACCTAGCCAGGTACCTGGCATGGTCACCACCTGTCAGTGGAGACCACACGTGACAAAGGATAATCAGAAATTCAGTAATGCTTTTAAATGGATTTTTAACTTATTAACCAAACCCATACGTGTGGGCTTCCCTGGTGACACAGTGGTTGAGAGTCCGCCTGCCGATGCGGGGGGCACGGGTTCGTGCCCCGGTCCGGGAGGATCCCGTGTGCTGCGGAGCGGCTGGGCCCATGGGCCATGGCTGCTGGGTCTGCGCATCCAGAGCCTGTGCTCTGCAGCGGGAGAGGCCACGGAAGTGGGAGGCCTGCGTACCGCAAAAAAGAAATAAATAAAAAAGAATACTGGGCCCTAATTGTCCACACTCCAACCCACGCATGGGGTGAAGTTTCCATGCCAGGAGAGGCAATCCAAGAAGACTAGTGACTGCCATCCCTACCCGATACCCCACTCATAGAGCAGGTATGTCACTGAGAGAAGTGGACTGCCATCCCCACTCTTAGCTCCAGAGTAGTGGTACAGAGATCCTGCCTAGGGGGAGAGGTGGGCTGTGAGAACACAGAGTTCTGTAGCTCTCCACTTTATTTGGAACAAAGTGGGAGAAACCTCAAGCCTAAAAGCAATTGGTGAGTATTTAAGAGGATGCTAGTAGTATCATAATAGCAACATGAGAGACAGCAGGCCAGCTACACCAGCTAGACATTTAACAGATAGAACCAGAGAAGGAGATATCTGAGAAGAACCTTCTTGGGGTCAAAGCAAGCTTTAAAGACTGCCCTTGCAAAGAAGCCTGAACTTAAGTGGATCAGACTGTGGAGCAATTTATGCCTCAAAGTACTGTTGAAAATAATGGAGCAATCAGGTAGCAATTAGTGGAGGCTAACAGCTGGGTGTGATACCAATAAGGCAGTCCATCCGGAAGTTTAACAGGGAGATAAGTGAAAGAGATAGGAAAAAAAAAAAAAAAGACCTGCTGAAACCACTGTCATCCCAGGGGATTGAATAGGGGGAGTGCACAGGGCCAGGGCTACACCCTCCAAGGAATCACATCAGAGACTGCACACTGTGCAGGGAAAAGATGTCACTGAACTAGTCCATTTATGTCACTAAACAAATAAACAAGCAAATACGTAAACAAAAACAAGTCCTGGGGCCGGGGAGGGCAGGAGTAGTGACCAGTATCCAGAGTGGCTAAAATATATTATCTAAAATGTCTGGTATTCAACAGAAATTTAAAAGACGTCAAAGACAGGAGAACATGTAAGCCATAAAGAGGAAAAAAGCAGACAACAGAAATTATCTTTGAGGGGACCTGGCTGTTGGACTTAACCAGACACAGACCTCAAAGTAGCTATTGTAAATTTATCCAAAGGACTAAAGAAAACTTTGCTGAAAGAATTAAAGGAAAATGTGATGACAATGTCTTATCAAAAGGGAATATCAATAAAGAGAAAAATTATAAAAAGGAAGAAAGTGGAAATTCTGGGCTTGAAAAATATGAAAAGTGAAATGAAAATTTCACTAGAGGCATTTACAATTAGATTTGAGTTGACGAAAGAAAGTATCAGCAAACTTGAAGACAGATCAATAGAGATTATTAAATCTGAAGAAAAGAGAAAAAAAGAATGAAGAAAAATGAGCAGAGACAGAGAAATGTGGAACACCACTAAGTACACCAATGGCATATTTAGTGATAGACAATGAAAAAAATCTTGAAAGCAGTAACAGAACAGAACAAAACTACTCATCACCTATAAGAGAACCCTAATAAGATTAACAGGTGATTTTTCATCAGAAACAATGGTGGCTAAGAACGTTATATATAGCAAAACTATCCTTGAAGGAAAAATAGAGACTTCCCTGGTGGTCCAGTGGTTAAGACTCCACGCTCCTAATGCAGGGGACATGGGTTCGCTCGCTGGTCGGGGAACTGAGTTCCCGTATACTGCACTGTGTGGCCAAAAAACCAAACCAAACCAAAACAAACAAACAAACAAAAAGACAAAAACAAAGGCAAAATAAAGACATTCCCAGGTAAACAAAACTGAGAGAATTCATTGCCATCAGATCCACCTTGCAAGAAATACTAAAGGATTTTCTTCAGGCTGAGTGCAAATGACACCAGACAGTAATCTGAATTCACTCAAAAAACTAAAAAGTGCCACTAAATGTAATTATATAGGCAATTGTAAAATACAGTATAATTCCATATTTCTTCTTCCTTTTTCTCTTAACTGATTTAAAAAGGAATTGCATAAACAAAATACGTTATATAATTGTGTTGCTAGGCCTGTTAACATATGGAAATGTAATATGTTTGACGATAAGCACAGAAGAGGCACAAAAATGGAAAGGAGGGACTAGAGCGATATAGGAGTAAAGTTTCTATATTTCACTAGAGTTAAGTTAATGGGCTTGGATGGATTAAAATGTATAATGTAAGCACCAGATCAACCACTAAGAAAATAGCTCAAGAAATATAGTTAAAAATTATTAAGGAAATTAAAATGTTGTACAAGAAAATATTCACTTAATGAACAAAAAAAGCATTAAAGGAAGAATAGAGGAACATGGTTCCTCCAGGGAACCATAGTAGGAACTTTGGGGGAGGGAGCCCCTTGTTTGGCTGGAGGTACATTTTGGCCCTAGAGCAGACACAGTAGGGGGAAAGAAGAATGGCTCAGGATTATCTAGAAAATTCATCCCACTTCCTTGCAGGAACAGCATGTCAATATGTTTTTGTCTGCTGAACAATGTGTGGGAAACGTTTTTTATTTTGTTTTCGTAACTGTGTGTATACTTTCTTAGCATTTTACTTCTGGGAATTGATTAAAGCTTTTCTGTCTCTTTAGAGCCATTAAATAGAAAAATGTCTGCTGGAGACAATTGACAGCGTTTCTAGGTTCTTGCTTAGAGAAATAGGAGTCTCTTTAACTGCTTGCAAAGTTTGTTCTCATGTGTGCTGAACAGACATGCGTAGCTAATGTTCATTGAGTATTTATTACGTGCCAGGTACCGAGCCAAGTGCTTTATATGAATTATCTCACTTTACTTTCACAGCAACAGTCCAAGACAGGTACTGTTATTATCCCCCTTTTCTGATAAAATTGAGGCACACAAACATTAAATAGTGCATCCACGGTCACACTGTTAGCACGCTGTGAGAAAGGGATTGACTGCATGTAGTCTGACAACAGAGTCTGAATCCTTGATGACTGTGTTACATCAAAACCCTTAAGTCCTTGTAGCATTTAATCACAGCTGGTGTTGGCTTTCAGGATTATAGGTGTGTTCTCAGGGTCTCAAACCTTGTAACTGGTGTATTTTGGTCCCTTCGAAGAGTATGGGGCCCATCTATATGGCTGGGCTCATTTCCACCTGGCCCCAAAGAAGATGCACTTCCATCACCACCTGGCCTCCTCTGACTCTCACAGTCGCCCAGAAGGGAGCAATTTTCATAAAATTGTTTGCTATACATGATCTCAGTCAATCCTTATAGTAACCTTATCGAGCAGACAGTGACATTCCTATCTCACCAATGAGGAAATGGAGGTTTCAGAAGTAAGTTGGGTGGTAATATCCCTCTGGTATATACTAGGTGTGTTGGTGCAGCATAATAGAGTCCTTCTGATTCGTCGGTGCCTCTTTTATTTAGAGTAAGGAAAGTTAACTGCAGTACCAACTTCCAAGCCTCAGTGGCTTTAACCAATAAAAATGTATTCCTCACTTATCCAGTGACCAATGTGGAAGTTCCTGGTGGGCTGGCCGTTTTCCTTCCACCCACCCAAGGATGCAGGCTCGGGACTTGCAGCCTTCTGCTGGACCCTCTGCATGCATCTGGCAGACATGGGAAGAGAGAACATGGAGGACCTCATGGGAGGTTTTCATGGGCCTGGATTAGAAGTGGAGCACATCATTTCTGCCATATTTTATTGGCAGGAACTCAGTCATGTGGTGCCCCCTAACAACAAGGGAGCCTGGGAAATGTAGTCTAGCTGGTTGCCCAGGAGGAAAAGGAAATGGGTTTAGTGAACACATAGCACTCTGGCCACATAACCTTACTGTTCTGGCTGTTACATATTTGAGTGTCACCCTAGATAAGCTCACAAAGGCAGCAAGTGGCAGAGCCAGGAGCAGGACCCAGGTCTGTGGAACCGTACGTCTGGATCCTTTGCATTCTCTCTCATTCTACTCCAATGGCTGGATCAAGTTCTGCAGCTCTGGATGCAGTGGGTGCTCCAGGTGACCATGTGGTCTCTGCAATCCTGGGCCACATTAGTTCTGTGCAACATATGGATGCCCTCCCTGTGTCCTGCCATGGACTCTGGGCTGGGGATCTGAGAATAGGTTGCTGGGGATCTTTGTGAGCAGCTGACTCAGGATCAAGCTTTTGAAGGTCCTGGCTTATGTGGCACTCAGCAGCTGTGCTGGGAGTGATGGACGATGGACAAACTGTGTCACCCTTCCCAGCCTGGCTCAAACTGTCATTAGCATTCAGCAAGGCTGTGAGTCTTGTACAAATCAGCTGTTTAGGGCTTTTTAAAAAAACTGCTGAAAGCCTCTCTTGGTTGAAGCTCTTATAAGTGTGGAACTAACAGTTTCCCACGCTCATTGAACAGCAAAAGGGCAGCCATGGTATAGTGTTTTCCCGTTGGGGCATATTTGGGTGTCGTTTTTAGCAATCTGGCTAAATGTGAAGATGCTCTTGGAATGTGGGTATTTGCTATCTTTGGCAAAGGGCATTGCTCGCTCTTTTTTAGAGCTCCAGATCTTGTGTATTCAGAGAAGCAAGAAGGATCTATTGGTTTCATAAATGTGCTTCTCTTCTGGAAGAAACTTTGGATTAAACCACCTCTTGCCCCACTTCGTCACTGGTTCATAGCAGGAGACTCAAGTTGCAAAGTGACTGCAGGCCCTCTCTCCCTCCAAGCCTCTGCCCCCACTCCTATGAGGACCCTCAGGGGAGGGATATATGGCTAAACAGCAAGGTTCAAACACTTCATCCCTTAATTCAGGGCTTCAGAGTCCCTTCATTTTCTGCTATCAGTTGGGAAGGTGATTCCATGCATGAGGATTCCATCCATGCAGTCGTCCCCAAGATAAAGAGGACCATGCCAGGTTTGACTGTAGTTACTATGCTCACTGCTGTATGATTCTGCTTCCTCAGGCTTGGGCAGAAACATGCCCTGTAGGTAAAGAGTTCTAATGGGCACTCCTTGTTCAATGGTAATTAAGTGGACGCTGGGAATTTCCCTAGTTCCAGGTGTCTGGGAGTTAGAGACAAATAACATCTGTTCTCATCAAAAGGGAGAGTGGTGAAATACAAATCACAAGTCACTCTCAATAAATCCCAGAGCTGGGATTTGAAATCTAGAGCCTGCTTACCTGTGTGCACAGGGTGTTGTTTGCAGTATTCCTCTTTGGATAGAGAAAACAGAGCTAAAAATTTCCCCAGAGCCCAGAAATGACCCAGATGAATCTCTTCATGCTTCAAGGTATCCCTGAGTCTTCAACCACCAGATCTGGGGGAAGAAGATGGGGTCGGTCAGGACATTAAATGATAAGGAAAAAGGGATATTGTTGAACCTAGCATCTGCCTGATCCAGGGAGAGAATTCATAACCAGTATGCAGAGGGAAGAACTGACTCACCGGGCAGGAATCAAGGTATAACATTATACCATTGTTCCTTCCTTCCGTCTGTTCATCCACGCATTCATTGATTTAATCAAGAGACAATGCCAGATTGTATGCTAGGTGCCCAGAGGGATGCAAAGGGTGAGATGTAGTCCCTGCCTACAAGTTCATAGTCCAGTATGGGGGTGAAGACATGGACAGAGGTAATCCGTCTCCATAGTAGAATGTGATAAGTGCCATAAGACAATACTGACAAGCATGTGTGGTGGAAGGTCAGCAGAGGAGGGACTCACTTCTAGCTGAGCAGGTGTGTGCATATGCTTGGGGAAGTTTTCATGGAGAAAGAGGTCTTTGAACTGATCGCTGAAAGATGTACTGGATTTCAACTGCAAAAGGTTGGGGAAAGGGTTAGGAGCCTCAAGGACCTGCATGTATAAAGGTGTGGAAGTTAGAAAAGAAAATGTAGATTTGTGAGACACCTGAACTGAAATTAATTAGTGGGGAGATTCGCCAATGAATTAGAGGAACGCTTTCCTTCTCCTTCTCTCCCTGCTTTTCCCCTCAGATTTCTGCAGTCTGGATTAATATGAATCTTTGGGGTCATGAAGAGGTCTTCTTGCTGAAGTCTTTGAATGGGAGTGTTGGGGGCTGGAGTGAGGGTGAGGCTCTACCTTTCCTTCACCAGCCGTGGCCTTTCCCTCCTTTCACTTCAAGTACCTACCAGGGGAAGTCAAAGGGAAAAAAATTCCCATTAATTTCCCTTGTTCCAGGTTGACTTTGATGTGGATGACTGGTTTTTACTCCACAGGGATGTAACTTCTGAAACAGAATTCGTGAGGACATTAGATTTTAAGCCTCGATCTCAGCTTTTCCCACTTTAGGATATTTCCCCTGCTTGACTCTGGGTGGGCCTGCAAAGCGGAGTCTGGAGCTCCTATTCAAAGACTGGGATGAGCTACAGGGAGCTCCCTCCTATAGATGTGGTCACTGCTCATTCCTACCTTGTGGACAAGTGGGAGTCCCACAGCCACCTTTGGCAGCTCTCACTGATTTGGTGTGTAACTCATTCTTCAGAGGCAAGCCTGCTTTGCTGACAGCGTCCGTCTCCGTGACACAGTGACTTGGCCATCATGGTATTTCCAGCCAGTGTTCATCCCTCTGGAATGCTGTCCCCTTAAAGTCTCAGTTGCCTCAAGTTTTCTCATCCTTGAGGGAGGAGCTGAGAAAGGTTGATACTCAAAAGTATGAACAACTGATGTGGCATTGGGCAGTGTCCGATCGGAACAGACCCTGACCATAGTGCTAGAGCAGGGTGCTGGAGACACCCCGCTGTGCCAGGCAGTAACTGTTTAGTTGCTGATTCTTGAGGGAGGTTGGAGTACTGGGGGAGGGGTCCGGATAGTGGTGGGGGTGGGGGCTACGTCTTAGGTGGTGTTGGACGGTGGCTTTTTACCAAATAGTAAAAAGTTATTTCAGTATTTTAATAACTGATATGGCGGGGCCAGTACGTACCAGCTAAATATCAACCCTGAAACAAATTATTTTATCAACCTCGTTCTGACTGTTTACAGCCCAAGCAAAAAGTCTCTGTTGGCATCTGCTTGTCAATAAAAATGACCTCATTGTTTGGGATTTGGAGGAAGGTGGGCCTGGGTCTTATGGATGCTGGACCCTGAACAAGTAGAATTTCCTATCGTCTAACAGTAGTTTAAATCTGTGCTTTCAAATGTTTTGATCATGGGATTCCTTTATGCTCTTAAAAATTATTAAGGACCCCAAAGAGATTTTGTTCATGTAGGTTACACCTACCAATATTTACCACATTAAGCAATTTAAACTGAGAAAATTTCAAAAGTTATTTATCGATTTATTTACCAATGACAATAGTAAACCCAATTAAATGTCAGCATAGATAACATTATTTTAAATTAAAAATAACTGCAGTTTCCAAAACAAAAGATACTTTATTGGGAAGTGTGGAATTGTTTTATATTTTCACAAATCTCTTTAATATCTGGTTTGATAAAAGAAAGCTGGATTCTCATATCTGCTTCTGCATTCGGTCTATTGCAATACATTGCTTTGGTTGAAGTCTGTGAAAAACATTCTTCTTCACATGGATATGTAGATGGAAAAGGGAGGAGTATATTAATAGCTTTTTCAGATAATTGTGGATATTCTTTTTTGATACTACACCCAAACTGGACAAGTGGTAGGTTTTTAGAGGCCAGTTGCAATGTGGAATCCGAAACCACATCAGTAAACTTTTTGTACCACATTACATTAAAATCCAGTGATCTGTCTTGAACTTTTATGCTTGTATCTTTTACCCAAGCGTGATTCTGTAATACTTTGCGCTGTTCATTTGGGAAAGAAATAGCTTCACTGAGGTATGCAGATCTTCTAAATGTTGAAATACTTTATTTTACAGTAACAAAAATTACTTTTATTAATGTGACCATTGATAGCATCAGAAGCTTTTAAGTTTGGGGAAGCTGTCAAGCTCATGGTGGTAGACGCAAGTTTTCCCAAATTCTATTCTTTTCTTTTGGCTTAATAGCTTAACTTTTATCATTGGGAAAAATGCTATCAGTTATTTTCCATGAATTGACTAGCTCACTTCTTTCCTTTTTGAGAAGAGTGCTAGATTCCCAACTTTGAATAATTATGATCTGTTAGTTGTTCTTTCAAGTAGAAACGGTGTTCCGTGAAAAAAAACAGAAGTGGCTGGTTCAGCTCACAACTCAAACAAACATACAAGCACTTTTTCTGGAGACAACGTTCGTCTTCAGCCTGCAGCAGAAGTGCTTTCTGTGTTTCTATGCTTATAAATATTTCTGGATAATAGGAATAATTTACACTATGGCTCATTGCTTTTGTACTCCACCTCCCCAGGAATGTCAGGATGCAAATGGCTCTCTGGGTGTTTCACTGAAGTCTTTCTCTTCTTTCCTTACATGTTCGGAAGTGCTCCTCTGAGCTCTGCCCTCCTCACTCACTGGTGAGAATGTGACCAGTTGAAATGCCCTGGAGAACAGGAACCAGTCTCTCTCGTAGCATTTCCCATCAGCTTTCCATCTGTTGATAATCTGATGTGTCCCAGGTTCCTGCTTACTTTGATTTCCCTTTTTAAGACTGTAAAGGGCAAGCTGTCCTCGTGTGCGTGTGTGCGCGTGTGCGTGCGTGTGCGTGTGTGAGTGTTTGTGTGCGTGTGCGTGCGTGCGTGTGTGTGTTTCTTTCCCTGGACATAGCTTCCAGGCCTTTCCTGGCACAGCACAGTGTCTGTCCTTGAGCATCCTGTCCCCAGCTGTCGGCCGGACAATTTGCTTTAATTTTATTGCCTCTGGCCACTTGTCCTGCCTTTTGGAACCAAGTTGCTGGAATCCAGGAGCCACTTGTTCTCCTACTTCCCCTTTTTGCTTCCCTCTGTGTGTCCTCTTTTCTTTTCCTCTCTGCCTGGCTGCACTCTTCAAAGCTTAAAGTATCTCTAGCCAGCCAGCTCATGACGCCATTTCTTTCTGAATTCTTATGTCCTTAGAAGAACTTCGTTCATCTCTATTTCATTGAGTGTGACCTTGTGCTTTCATTTTGTGGAGAGCTGTGGACTTGCCCAAGATCAGAATTCACTTATTTGGGTCTTATATCGGCGTTGAGATTATATGCTTCTTGCGGACAGGGCTTTACCTTGGACAACTTTATCTCTCCCCCCCAGTCCAGCTAATGCCTGGCACATTGTGAGAATTCAGCCACTGGCTGAGAGAGTGTTCATTGCTCTCTTTGGTTTTTGCTTTACTGAAGGAGCAGAGCAGAAGTTTTCAGCATTTTCTCTGGCCACATATGTGATCAGGACATGGAAACCGTCTTGATGTGTGCCCTTCTGAAGGTCTTCATTTGAATGAGTGATATCTATAAGACCTCTCGTCTTTTGATGTTCTACCTTTGGGAAATGAGATGTAAATGTGTCCTTTGCTGGTGCCGGGTGAAAAGAAATTTAGTAGCTACAACCTTTTTCATTTATTGATTAAACCCAGATTTCATGTACTTTTCAACCAGAAACAGAGCTAGCAACCTTTTTACCTTCTGGATTTTGTGTTCACCTATGGATTTCGCTAACACGCATTTACTCATTCATTTAAAGCATGCTAATTGAGCACTGTGTGAGATGCTCTGGACGATACAGAGGCATCGAGTAGGTCATCAAATATTAGGAGATATGAGGTGTGCACACAGAATAAGCTTCCAAAAGGACCAGGTGCCAGGAGAAAGAACCCAAGAGATGGTCCTGCAAAGAATGGAGGAACAGGGGCAGAACTGGCTTTATCTTCCCTGATGAGTAACTGAGGGGGAGACCAATATCTCAAGCCTAGATCTGTCATACTTTGGAAAAATCCCCTAATATAGTGACAAACGGAATGCAACTTCTCAGTAAAGAGCTGGCAGACACCACGTCTTTGCCGGCCCTCATGGCTTCCTCAGTAGAGCACATGAACATTTTTTTCCAAAGTGTTTGTTGGCAGGATTTAAAGAGAGGTCAGTGCCTTTCAGTCTGGGGTATAGAATAACATGGGGGATAGGATAGGATGGCTCAGGGGTATCTTGGACCCTTCCCTCCCACAGGCCGCTGGTGGCCACATCCTCATGGGGTGTGTGGCAGTGGACATGCTGTGTGATTGGGGTGAGGGGAATGGCTGAGAGGGGGGTCTGTGCTCCATTCAGCAGCCAGAGTGGTCTTTTAAAAGTGAAATCAGTTCGTGGCACTTTTCTCTAAGCTCTGTAATGGCTATTTATTAGATGAAGAATGAATTCCACCTCCTTTAATGGCACCTGCCAGGCTGTATCAGTGTTTCTGCTAGGTTTTGCCATAGTAACATCAAATGCCTTCAACCCCTAAGGTGTATTTCTCATTCACATTGAATGTCAGCCCTGCCTCACAGGACCTCTTCATTCCAGGACCCAGGCTGAGGGAACAGCAGTGGCTGAACCTCATAACGGCTCTCAGAGCTTCACCTCCAAGTGGCATACGTCACTTCCGCGCACGTCCCACTGGCCCAGGCTAGTGAGATAGCCACTCACTATCCAGTTCCCCCACCTGATAGCACTGTCAGTCACAGGGTGGCGGATGGGCGCGTATAAACCTCTCACAGCAGGGCAGAAAATAATTGGGGATGACAGCACAACCTCCACAAAAGCCATCTGGCCCTGCCCGCCTCCCTGCCCTTCTGTTCTGGTCCCATCGGCCTTGTGCTTCTTCTCAAACACCCCGCTTTGTTCCTGCCTCAGGGCGTCTACCTAGAATGCCCGGCTCCTTGCACGGCCCCTCATCACTTCATTGGGCCCTTTGCCCACATCTCATCTCATAGAGGCTTGCTTCTCTTTCCTGTTGTTTCTGCTTTGTTTTCTTTTGTGCACCCACTTGAGATGACTTGGTACATCTGTTCACTGGTTGTCTTTCTCCTCCTGGAGATGTAACTGTCCTGCAAGGCAGGGACTTGGTCCTGTTCTCAGCATCTCACATACCTGGATGCCTGACACTTGGTGAGCTTTCAGTAAATGCTTGTTGAGTGAATGACTGCTCACCTGTAGAACAATCAGTCCCAAAGCAGAGGGGCTCCCAGCATATAGGGGGTGGCAGCCCCTTTGGGAATAAGCACAGGTCTCCGACCAGCCTGGATGCTTCTGTCCTGCTGAGCGTGAAACAGACACATGCTTTCGTTATTGGCCCCTGTGTGGAGGCCGCCACCTTCACCTGCAAGTCTAGCCAGGGTGGGGAGCTGGAGCCCACTGGCATTACCAAGCACCCAGTGAACAGCCCCTCTTGAGTTAACAAGGAGCTGCACCCTTCTGTAGCCCTGTTCTGGGTGCTGCAGTAGGTGACCTGGGCTTGCGGTGGGGTTAGGAGTGTGTACAGGAGGAGGGGTCAGCTGGGTGGGCGGGAGGTCAACTGGCATCTCAGCGGCTCATGGCTCTGCTTGGATTTGTGTTCAGATCCAAAGTAGTAGGGAGGTCAGCAGTTATTACAGGTGGGTGAGAAAAGCAGAAAATCCTGGCAGGCAGCCCCAGAAGGCAGGAATTACACACGACCGGCACCTGGCTCCGTTTAGAGCCCACTTGTAGCTGGACGAAAAATGAATTTGTCACGTCAGTCAGAGGCAGTGGGACTCAGCAATTCTCTGAATCCAGGGAACAGCCAGGAAACTAGGACCACCTGGGTCCTGCCTCCTGCTCTGGCCTCCCCCTCTGCCCTGTGCCAAGTCCACCCAGTACCAGTGTGGACTGTGCCACCTGTCCCCCATCCCCCAGCTCCACCTCACCTCTCAAGGCACTTCTATCCTGTGTCTTTGAACAACTTAGGAAAGATGAGGCTTTTCTGGCTGCCACAGCTGGGCCTCAGCAAGCCTGCTTCTCTTAGGACACCAGCAGTTAGACAAAACTCACACAACATATACATTTTTCTTGTCAACAAACACACTGTCTTCCTCTCTTCAAGGGCCAATAGGGAGCCACAAAGCAGGCTTCAGGGTGGCACTGTGGAGGAGGACATAATCCTTGGTGTCCTTTTACTAGGATGCCCTTGTGCTGGAGGAGGGTAAAGGTCACAGAAGCCCCATTGCAGTTGCCCTGGCCAGGGTAGAGTGGGAAGAAGATCCTGCGGCTTAGAGATGCTTACCAGCATGTAGAGTCGCTCGCCCTCTGCCTTCAGCCCTACTGAGCCAGGAGTGAGTTAGGTCCACATTAGGCCAGGGGGAGGGACAGCCCTGACATAGGGTGATGGTAGGTGGAGGAAGGGTGGACAGTCCCTAGACATGTTGTGCGGCCATCTGGGCTGTCTTGACAAGTATCTGTTTGGATTAGTTGGGTGGTCTGCTTGGGCAGTGCCCATCCTATTCCAGTTAATAAATATTTCGAGTATTACTCCTGTGTGGAAGTCTCATTAATTTGTAACCTTCAGTAGCTGGACTGCCCGGGCATAGCACTGCAGACATTTGAATTTGAAAAATGAGTAAGAGTTCAGTAGTAGAATGGTGAAGAGAGGGAATCCAAGTTGAGGGGACAGTCTAGGCAAAGGCCCAGAGGCAGGAGACAGCCGGGAATATTTAGGGGTTAACATCTTGGGGATTGTTTTGTAAAACCTTTGGGAAGGAGAACCCAGAGTTAGGCCTCAAGGTAGAGAAGGAACAGGATGGCACCCACGTCATCAGCCTCTAAGATCAGGAACAGATGAGGTTTGCCCTGGGCCTGCCAAGGTGCTTTCACAAAGGGGTCTGGGAACAGACTGGGAAACCTGAGCCCAGCCCAGAATGTGATGTGCCAAAGGTCACAGGTGATCTAGTGGTGAAGCCAGAGTTTATCTGGTTGTTGAATAGAGGGCTCTGTTTCACAGAGATATCGTCTACCTATCCATCCATCCATCCATCCATCCATCCACCCATCCTCTGTCTCCCCATCTCACTAATCCACTTAATCTCCCTTCTGCTTTCTTGTCCAAAGCTGACTGATACAGAATTTTCCATCTTCTAAACTCCCTCCATTCTGGCCCTCCTCTCATTGCCATAGGAAGCCCACCACTCTGAGGTTTGAAGAGCATCTTTTGTTGAGTTCTTAGGTTCTGTGAAGCCATGTACAGGTGCAGTTACTGAGTCACAGCTCAGCCATGGGCTGGTTATAGATCCAGCATGTTACAGCTGCATCCTGACAGCCTCCCGCCCCTAGGACTCTTTCCTAACTGAAACCAGGCTAAAATGTGGAAATTAGCTCTTGAGCATTTCAGGGCTTAGCGCATTGATTTATAAAGTTGTCTGTTGGCATGGCCTCAGAGCATACAGGAGTGGGTTTCTTAGTTTATTTAGAAAGGGACAGATTATCAGTTAATCTTAATCACACCTCTTTCACTACTCCTTCCCACACTGGAGTTCTGAGTGTCAGTTCCAAAGCCCTCATCTAATCTTCCTGGTTTCTGATTATGCCCATGGGGTACCTGGACAGTGTGATCCAGGGGCTTGGGCCAGATCTCTACCGCCACTTCCAGAGCAGCTCTGCTCTATCTGTGTTATAGACTAGGGTTCACGTAGGAGTTTCTTTGGACACACATCACATGACTATACGGGTTTGGAAATCACTGTTTGGAGTGAGCAAGCCATACAGCCTGGCCAAGTAGCCTGCTGTCTGTCACCTCCAAGCCCTGGTCAAGCCTGAAGAGCTGGTGGCAGCTGGACCTCAACGTGGCACTCACTAGAGCCAGCTGTGGGTGGCCCCATGCCATGGCAGCAGGGCAGGATGCTTCTGTCATCACCACCCCTTGGCCCAACAAATCCCCTGACTCACATTTTCCCCACTGGGATCCTGTCTGCCCATAGCCAGTTCTTAGCCAGCCCTGCGTGTCTGCTGGGATGCCGCTGGCCAGGAAACTCAAGCTGGGTACAGCTCTGGAAGTGGCTTGTCCTTTTCCCAGCTGTCCCAGAGGCGCTGCCCTCACCTCCTTCCTTCCTGAGGCCCCCGGGGCAAAGAGAGGCCACTCCATCCCTTTTGGATCTCCAGGGAGCCAGCTGGTTCAAGCCTCAAGTTCTTTGCTGTTGATGTAGCCCTTTCCACTTCTAAGAAGGCACACAGCATCCGAGGCTGATTTGGGGAAGTAGCTGGTAGGGAAATGTGGGCTGGGATTGTGCGTTTCTTTCTTCTCCCAATCACTGCCTTTGCTTGTGCAGTAGGTGTCCCCGAGGGAGGTGGCGGCCGGCAAGGAGACTGCAGTGCCCATTTGTCCTGCACATGGAGGCCCAGGCCTTCCTGCCACGTGTGACCCTGGCTCCCCTCACCTCCTGACTCTGGGAGGTGGGGTCTCTTCCTGAGACGTCTTGTTGCCTTTTCTCTTTTCTTTAAAAACCAAGCAATCAATCCGTCCCGGCAAAGGACAGGATAAAAGGGAAAACCTCTTCTTAATTGGCTCAAGGCCATCACACACATTACCAGGTACACTCAAGCTGCAATTTACTTTTTAATTAAAGTTCTTTCTACCTACAGGAAAGCTGAACATTGGGCCACGTGTTCTGTCCCTGGAAAAGGGAGTTTTGGGGAGCAGTTACCAGGGAAAGCAAGGAGAGCATTTGGCTTCTGAATTTGATATTATTCGTTGTTACTCTTTTCGGTTTCTTCTCATGAGTATCTGTCTCTTCAAAGCCGGTAACGTGCAGGATGCTCTGCCCTGGGTCCTTGTACAAACCTGCCAGTTTTCTTGGCTCACTTCCTCCCAGTCCCTGATTCCACGGCCCAGGGGTGTCGTCAGCCTCTGCAGGATTTCGGCACGTTCCAGGGCACATCTTGGAGTCTCCTCCGTGTCAGGCTGTGGTCTGTGCACCTGTGGTCTCCGCTTTGCCTCAAGTCAGCACTGACCAGAAAACCATTCCCACAGGCAGCCTCACGTGAGGCATTCACAGCATCTTCACTTTAGGGAGGACTAGAAGGTTACGGGGAAGGTCCTGTCTTGAGGTCAAGGCCTTTTTGCTCCTTCTCCCACATTGCTACAGTCTTTCTCCTCATTATACAGCGTAGTTTCTCACTTCTTGGGAGACTTGACTATACCAACACCACCCGGCCCTGTCTTTTGCTTGTATTTAAGTACCTCCCAAACCAAGAAGCTTCCTGACAAAGAGGCCAGCCCGAAGCTTGCCTGCCATCTCCCCTTTCCACTAAGATGACAGGGTCCATCTTTCCCTGAATCATCCAGCATTGCTGGCTTCTGTGTTTGGAGTCCAGGATTCTGTGGGCTTCACTGAGGCTCCCTGAATTGGAGGGGAGAGAGTGAACATAGACCCCTAACCAATGACACTGTCTCTAAGGAAACAGAAGCTGGAAAGGGCTGAGTCTATGGGGGTGTGTGGATGCCCTATTTTTCTGTTATTCAGTGGTCACTCTGCTGCCAATTAGCTAGGCAGTTTTCGGAGGGAAATCTTCCGAGGATACCTACCCAGAGCAGGGCTGGATAAGCGGGGCTGCCCCAGCCAGGGCCCGGCTCCATTCCGTGGCCTGGAGCGATAGATGGTTCAGTGACTCCACAGTGGTCTCCAGCTATCTTCTGAGTCCAGTAGGGCCTGGTGGGTGTGAACTTGAAAGGTGAAGATCGTGATCAGAGTAATGGCTAACGTTACTGAGCCCTCGTATGGCCAGGCACTTACTGAGCGCAGCACATACATTATTTCATTTAATCCCCACCGCCAACCTGTGAGATAAGTATGATCATCCCCATTTTACAGATGAGGAAACTGAGTCCAGACTACACAGCCAGTCAGTGCTGCCCATAAGTGGTCTTGCATCAAGACGACAGCCTGACAGTCCAAAAGGCAGAAAAGATAGTTTGACCGTGGCTGAAGCCTGAGTTTTGGTCTCTGTCTACAGAGGGCACACCCCTGACACCCAGTAGTGGTGGGCCAGGGCCAGGGGCTTGCCGTGGAGGAGTGGTGAAGGCCTGCGCTCTGCCAGCATCCCCACCTTGTTCCCTCTCTGGACTAAGGGAGTTCATTCACAAGGTGATAGCTGGGGCTCAGACCACAGCCAAAGGAGAGAGATTTGCTCTGTGCAAAAGCAAAATAATAAAAAAATAATAATAAATAAATAAAACAATAATTAAAAAAAGATCATCTAGGTTTCAGCACATTCTCATCCTCAGATAATGTGGGCCCTTCACCCAGAGCCCTGACCTCATTAGTACCAGGTGCTAACCCAGCTAAGGGAACAGGCCAGACACCAGCTTGAGCTTCAGAGTTGGGTGGGCCTGGGGTTGAATCCTAGCTCTGCTGTGTGACCCTAGGTGAAATATTTAACCTCTCAAAGCCTCGATTTCTTGATCTGTAAAATGGGATAATAATCTCTCCTGATACGGTCCTTGTGGAGCTTAAATGAAGTTCACATGTGTAGATGCTTGGTATGACAGCGTATGTGCCCGCACGGAGTAGGTGAACGTGTCAGTGAATGTTCATACTTCCTCCTTGCCCCACTGTCCTGTCCTCTAACTACCTCTGGTTAAAGCAACGACATCTTGTGGTTGATCTCTTTGGGGAAATGCATTGAAATAACATGATGCTCTGTCATTTAGATTTTTCTCTTAGTTATTCCAAACCCGGGCCAGTGAAGCCAGGATGAGGCTCTGCCTGGAGCCCCAGCCTGGTGAGCAGTGATGGGGGACCTGACCAGAGACCCCTCCCCAGAATCAGTGCCCTGGAACCAGGTCACATGTAGTCACAGCAGGAGGACTGTGCTGGTTAGAGAAGGGCAGCATGTGCTCTCACCTACCCAGGCTCTCGTACACACCAGGAGGCCTGACCTTCCAGAAACAAATAGAAAATGGATAGCCAGGTGGTTCAACAGAAGAGCCTGAAATCCTGACTCTGTCTCCTTCTGGGTGACGCTGGGTTAGTTGCTACACCACTCTGATCCAGTGTCCTCTTCTATGAAATGGGGGTCAGGTCAACCCTCCCAGCGTTGTTCTCAATGAATTGATATTGTTTTCAATATTTGAGGCCGATGCCACGTTTCCTCCTCAAAGGGGTGACCATGCTGGTAACTTGTTTTCTCGAGAACAGTTGATGACTTACACATGGACCCTTACTTCGCTGAGAGGCTCATCTTCCCTTCCTCCCTTCTTCCCTTCTCTCCCTTCCCCTTCCCTTCCTCCGTTCCATAGTCTCATAGCATCTGCTGTTTGTGGGACACACCGTGCTGGGTGCTGGGGAGGACATGAGGAACTTGTGACCCAAATAGAAGATAACACAGGGCATGAATTCCAAGGCATGAGAACTACATTCAATTTTCTCCCGAGAGGAATTTTGAGGTCATTTTATCAAGTGAGGCTGGGTCCCTGGAAGGAGAAGGGACTGGGCCTAGGGTCTACCATCTCTCATCTAGCCTCTTCACCTACCTTAGGTTGGAGAGGCAAGAAGGAGGGTCTTGCCTCAGATGATCAGGAAAAGCTTGAGTGGAGCAAACCCTTGAACTGGGCCTTGAAGGTTGTTTAGAATTTTGGAAGGCAGAGGTGTGGGGTAGGGAGGGCATGCCAGGGGGAAGGAACAGCTTGAGCAGAGGCGTGGCATCCTAAAGGCAGAGGCTGATCCAGGGCGGGCAAGTGGCTCTGGAGTTGGCGAGAGGTGCCTTGAGGGGCCCCCCTCAGCGACTGTGCGTGACCATTCAGGGGCTCACAGATGCAGGGAAATGGCTTCCACCGTTTGATGCCCCGCCAGGACTTAATTGTATTCATGATAATGAGCTTGGACCCTGGACACCAGGCTGGCTTATATAAACCTCTCTTAAATGGTGGATTTATGATGCGTTTTGTATAACGGTAGCAGTAACTCAACTGGGCACATGCTAGATAGATGAACCCAAATACTTAAAGAAATCTGGTCCAAGAACGCTGGTGAAAACACCGCATGATAAATCATGACTATGAATTTGCATGCTTTGGGTCTACCAGGCTGGAGCAAACAATTCTTTAGCCTCCCAGGAGTGGTGAGCGGTGAGCCTTTATGAACGCTCGGAGTAATTTATACCCGTGCTTCTGCTTGTCCTTGCCTCCCTAAAATGACTCCTTTGCTGGGCGAGCCCGTGAATTGGCCCCATCTGTTTCGTGTGGCTCTCCTGGTCAGCCTACAGAAGGGATTCCCCCTTGACACCGGCTCCTGCCTGCACTGAATGCCTTTGGCTTCCTTTTAGCCATCTTGGAAAGCAGTCGGTGCTGGTGGGTGGACTTTTCATGGCATGAAAGAGGTTTTGACCCTAAGCAAACCTCACGTGGCATCCTGGTGGCCATGATGCTGTTGATTCCTTTAAGCGGGTGAAAGGCCAAGCCAGAAGCCAGGTCTGATGCCTTCTTCTGGAGGGTGTGATATCGTGCCGTCTAGTCAGAATTTGGGTGTGGTTAGGAATTGAGGGAGGATCTTGTGTTTTGAGAGTTTTAAGGCAATGCATGATTATACAAAAGTTCAGGACTATCTATCCCAATCAGGCCTTTAAGTCCAGACTAAAGGGAAGGCGCATCCACTGTGTACCTAGCCTGCAGGCTCTCTCTACTCTCCCAGTCTAAGGGAGCAGATTTAACTGCTTTCTGGTCCTAGAGGGCCAGGGGTTCACTTGTAGCCTTCAGAAGCCGTTTGTCTTCTCTGGCCCTTTCTGTAAAATAGGGAGCCAGGTTTTTTGTTTTGTTTTGTTTTGTTTTTGTCTGACCCACCTGGCAGTAGTCCTACGGGGAGGCCTTTTCCTCAGCTGATGCCATAGGCAACCACTGGGAAAGGTGGACTCCCTGTCACTTGTGCTGGTGGAGCTTGTCATGTGATAGTGAACTCCCTCTCCCCTGGGGGGTGGGGAGTCACACCCATAATAATTGATTTTCTTAGATTCTTATCTGCTGTTGAAAAACCCTCTGGTGTCACATGGAGAGCTCAGGCTCAGGGGCCTGTGTTTGAATTCCAGCCCTGCCTGGGTCTAGCTGGGGGACTCGGGGAGCCGGCCTAATTTCCCTGAGCAATTTCTTCTAAAATGAGAATCTTGATAGAATGCACCAACCCTTCATGTTGCCATGAGCACCAGATGAAACATGTACAGAAAGCCCCAGAACAGCGCCTCAAACATGGTGGGGTTAACACACTAGGCCCCTGGAGTGTGAAGGATGGAGGTCAGCCTCAGAAAGTTACTGTCCACGCTCATGCCTGGCCGTCCTCCAAATGGGTTTATTGGGACGATGACGAGGATACAAGATAGGAAATAGGACATCCTCTTCAGTCACACAGAGCCCTTGTTGGAGAGAAAACCTGTCTGTCCTCGCAACATCCAAAGCTTTCCCTTCGGAGTGTGAGGGTTTGTTCACAGCCGTTCCTTGTTCCTGGCAGCCTTTAGCTGACCCAGCCGAGCACGTCTTCCCAGGCTGGTCCAGGTTGCTGGGGGAGGACAGGGTCAAATAGCGTTCCCGCCCCCCTCTATCCCTTCCCTTCACTGACCTTCAGGTTCTGCATCTGTAAAATGGGATGCTGAAACCCAGCCTGGCATGGTGGTGGTGAAACTTTAATCATATCATCTATGAGCAAGTTCCTGGTGCCAAGTAGTGCTTGGTTAACTGTGAGTTTTCATCTTGGCCTGACTGATAATTGAGGTGGGCTCACCCCTTAGCATAAGGCTGAAACCCCTTCTAACTCAGGCTTCTTAGCTTTCCCACATGCTCCAGGATGCTCTGCCCCACTCCACTCCCTCCCCCACAGGACAGGGAGCTCCCTCTTTAGGATCTAAAGGTGTATGTAGGGAGTTTCCAGGACAGGGTTGTGAGGTATGAGCCTTGTCTAAGCCGGTCACTGTGATGGTGGTGAAGTGCCCCATGGCAGTTGCTGTGGCACAGGAAGGGTAGGGCTTTGGAGCTAGGCCCATCCAAATCAGATCCCCTGTCTGCTGCTTTCTGGCCCCGGGACACCTTACTCAGCATTTCTGAGACCCAGGTTTCTCACCTGTAGGACGGCTCAGAAAAAGCCTTCCTTCACAGGGGTCCTGTGAGGGTTAAAAGAAATGACGGCTTGAAAGGGTTTCACATAGAGTTGGTGCTCAATAAATGGTAGCATCCTCTTGTCCTTGTCAAATGTACAGGCGTAAAGGGCTGTTGTTTTAAGAATTCTCCTCAATATTTTTGGCTTCTGGCCTTGGCAATTCAAGATGGCAGCCTGTGCTCCAGCTGGAGTTGTTGCTGTCATTGTGTTTTCCTTCTTTCCCGTCAGCAGAAACTGGTGCATGCTTCCACACCCCTGACGGCTGGCAGGGGTGGGTGGGTCACGTGAGGGCCACTGTTCCTTGTCCTCCTGCAGAAGGGCACTGGCCGGCCAAGTTGAATGTTCAAGGCTCCTCTTGGGCTTAGACCTCACATCCTGATGCTGTCAGTGAGGGATGGGGCAAGACAGCTGGATCCAGAACCTCTGTCTTACACGTGCCCAGCACTTACCAGGTTTCACCGGTGGGACTGGAGAGGAGCCTGGGCCCAAGCTCACATCCTAGCTCTGTGATTTTGGGCAAGTTGCCTAAGCTCTCTGGGCCTCAGTTTATTCATCTTTAAAACAGAGGTAACAGAGATGAGAGTAACTCTCTCACACGATTTCTTTGTGAAGACGGAGTTATGCAGGCAAAGTGCTTCATCTGGTGCCTAGCACGTGGTCAATAGTTAATAAATGTTAGCTCTTTTCTTATTTTACTCATATCATCTCCCTTGATCCCCATGAGCCGCCCAAGGGGCAAGCAGGCCATATATTGTGTATTCCTTCTCTAGATAAGGAAATCGAGGTTGAATGTTTCACGGTCAAGGAACCCACAGGAAGGAGTGGCTGAGCCTGGATCCCTGCAAGGCACTACATGGCAACAGCGTCTGCACCACTGCTTGATCATGTCCGGACACTGCTCCACAGGCCTGCCTGCACGGGATAATACAGATTCCTGGGCCCCGCCTCAGGTCTACTGAATCAGAATCCCCAGGGGTGGAGCCTGGAAATCTGTATTCATAAAGTGCCTTTTAAGGAATTCTGATGTCCACTGCTGGGGTCACCATCTCCATCGCCGGGCGCACACCTCACTGTGTGCCAGGTCAGGGGGCCAGGGCAGGAACTCCATAAGTAACAAACAGCTTCACAGTCAGCATCCCAGATGGACAGGGCTGTCCGCCCGTTACGTAGTAGCTTACTGAGATGTGGGTGAAGGAAACGGTTGCTTTAATGCACACCAAATCTTTTCCAGGTCATGGGATTTCTTTCTAGATGAAATAACCTCTTTACTTCTTATGGGCTCTGTGGAGAATGTCTGTTTGCACTGAACTGAAGCATTCTTTGTCAAGATATTATGTTTGGCCTGGACACGGCTAATTGACACGAGGTTACCAAAGCCAGCATGGTCCCTTGCAAAGGGCCCCTGATCCGAAAATTGCCCAGCACCCCGCCCTCCACAGCCCATTCTCCATGCAAGGGGAGAGGTGCCTCTTCCCAGAGGGACACGGCATTCACCCCGTACTTCCTCTGACTTTGATCTGACCTAGTCATTGAGAGGACTGGAACACTGGGGGCTTCTGGAAACACAGGGGCCCAGACTCAGAGGGCGGCACTAATTTTGAAGAGCTATGCTTCTCAGCAAGTAACCTCGTTTCCTGGAATGCTAAGGAAACATATTCTGGCTCATTGGTTTCCTCCTTCCATCACACAGAGTCAGGAGTTGATTCTCCAAAGACACACTCTTGGGACCTTCCCTTTGGTGTCCTAGAGTTGCCATCCTGGTGGTGGCTAAGCATGTGGGCCAAGGATCGGTCTGCCTGGGTTTGAATCCAGACCCTGATGTTCACTAACCATGTGCTCTTGGGTAAGAAATTACATTTATTTTAAGCCTTGATTTTCTCATTTGTAAAATGGAAATAAGACTTATCTCCTTAGGTTGCTGTGAGCGTTCAGTGAGGCGACCCAGGAAAGACTGAGTCACATGAAAAGCACTGAGTGAATGTTAACTGTCACTGTTACTGCATGTCTTTGGTACGGCGTGGGTTTAATATGGTTAGAGGGAAGTAGTGGGGGGCAATTTGGAGACTTAACTCTCTACAGGCAAGTAAGTGATGCATTATTCAGTTTTTCAGTCACAATTTATTGAGGCCTGGGTGCATAAGGCTGGCCCAGAGGCTGTGTTGGAGAACTAGACAATCCCTCTCCCACAGGGCACACCTCAGTCTGGAGCCTGATGTTAAATGCGGGTCAGCATGTATTGCAAGAAGTGCAAACAAGGTGGAAAACGGAAGCCGATGAGAGGAGCAAGGTGTTGGTGGGGAGATCCCTCCCGTGCTTGGGTGGCCAGGGGTGGCTTTGAGACTGTTAAGCTGAGATCTGAAGGAAAAGAAGTTGCTGTTTAGTTGAATCTTGGGAAAAAAGCTTTCTAGGCAGACGGCAGAGTGCCCCAAGGAGGAGCAGACCTTGGTGTGTTGGAGAAACCTAGGGAGTGAGGGGAAGGAGGGCAGACAGGGCTGGAGTTGTGGGCAGGGGCAGGTCTCGCAAGGCTGGCAGGGCTGAGCTGCCAGAGAGGCAGGAGGATGGGGCCATGGCAGGCCAGCCAGGGCGTGTGGGAAGGGAGGAGACCTGCAGATGGGCTGTGGTGAAAGGCTGCTCTGACTGCGGGGTGGAGGATAGAGGGGCTGGGGCCGAGAACGCAGCAGGGAGGCTGCTGGTAGACCCGGTCTAACACACTAAATCTCACACGACGCACTCAGCCCGGTGCTAAGCTCTTTGGGGCTAACACTGATCCATGCGATGGACTTCTCTCTTCCAGTCACAGTCCTGGGCTCACTCTTCCTCTGACTCCCAGCCTATCTGAGCTCACATCTCCTCTGCTCACAGAGGAATCTAGGCCCTTGCTATGTGTTTTCCCAGCCAGGAAAAGTCCAAGCTGCATTTCCCATCAAGCAGCCCCTTACTTCCTGAGTGTTCTGCTCTGCTCACATCGCTCTTATGTAAATCTCCCTGAACCGGAGTTTCTCTCTTTCCTGGAACATTTCCTGTCTCCACAGATCAGCTCGTCTCTGCTTCAGTTTCTCTCCTCTGGCTGCTCCAGCAACCGCACACCCTGTGTTCTGGTCCCCACTTCTCATCTTTGCCCTGCTTGCCTACTTATCAGCAACTTGAATGTAGGTCACAGTCACCCCGGGTTCTGTCCTGGTGTCCGCCCGCTCTTTGTCCCATGGTCGGTGCTGGGTGCAAGAATGGATTTTTGTCACAGGGGGCACTGTTCAGTTGTTTCAGGAGGCACAGTTTGCCTGGGCAGATGGGAAGTGGCCCTTGGTGTAGTGAAGTCCTGACTGTTAAGACTCCGCCCCCTTGCCTTGGGCTCAGAGCGTTGTTCCACCCACCGGGGCTTTGGGAAACCAGGAGACTCTCTATCCTTCGGGTGGAGGCCCCATGGCCTATGAGCTCCCTGAGACCACAGTTTCTTAAAAGAATTCAAAGAGGGGCTTCCCTGGTGGCGCAGTGGTTGAGAGTCTGCCTGCCATTGCAGTGGACACGGGTTCGAGCCCTGGTCTGGGAAGATCCCACATGCCGCTGGGCAACTGGGCCTGTGAGCCACAGCTACTGAGCCTGCGCGTCTGGAGCCTGTGCTCCCAACAAGAGAGGCCGCGATAGTGAGAGGCTCGCGCACCGCGATGAAGAGTGGCCCCTGCTTGCCACAACTAGAGAAAGCCCTTGCACAGAAATGAAGACCCAACACAGCCAAAAAATAATAAAAATAAAAAAAATAAAGAATTCAAAGAGGATGTGAGAGAGACAGAAAAAAGGTGGTGGTGGTACAGAATGAGGATCAGAGAATTCTGATCAATAAATCCCCCTATAGGGCTTCCCTGGTGGCGCAGTGGTTGAGAGTCTGCCTGCCGATGCAGGGGACACGGGTTCGTGCCCCGGTCCGGGAGGATCCCACATGCCGCAGAGCGGTTAGGCCCATGAGCCATGGCTGCTGGGCCTGTGCGTCCGGAGCCTGTGCTCCGCAACGGGAGAGGTCACAACAGTGAGAGGCCCACATACCGCAAATAAATAAATAAATAAATAAATTCTCCTATAAAGTTCCACACCCTGAGATAGTTTCCAGGACATGTTGGCAATATAATGTGATCTGAAAGTATGAATCTCACTTCAAAGGACCGTTTTCCAGTTGGGATGTAGTGGTAGGGGCAGGTGGTCTTACCCAGACCTTCAAGCAGAAGATAAACTTCGAGCAGAAATCTAAAACTCTGAGCTCACTTCCATTGTGGCATCTTGAACTGAATTTTTTCTTTTATCTTTAGCCTTCCAAAGTCCAATCGCCTTGCAGAGCTTAGAGGCAGCTGTTTTATGGCTCTTGGTTGAGTTGTTTAGAATCTACCTCATTACATTCTTGCTTGTCAGTCAGTCAGTCATCACTGGCTGTCCTCTGGGTATTAATAAATCCTTGACTACAGTGACAAGGAGGCAGGTGGCAGCAGAATGCATAAGAAGTCGGGCGTCAGAGAGGCTCACAATGCGTCAGAGCTGGAAAGGTGCTAGAGATCACCTGGTCAGTGGTTTTTTTTTTTTTTTTTTGGCCATGCCATGTGGCTTGCGGATCTTAGTTCTACCACCAGGCATCGAACCCGTGCCCCCTGCAATGGAAGCATGGAGTCTTAACCACTGGACTGCCAGGGAAGTTCCTGGTCACTGGTTTTTTTGTTTTTTGTTTTTTTTTGGCAGTACACGGGCCTCTCACTGTTGTGGCCTCTCCCGTTGCGGAGCACAGGCTCCGGACGTGCAGGCTCAGCGGCCGTGGCTCACGGGCCCAGCCGCTCCGCGGCATGTGGGATCTTCCCGGACCGGGGCACGAACCCGTGTCCCCTGCATCGGCAGGCGGACTCTCAACCACTGCGCCACCAGGGAAGCCCGCTGGTCAGTGGTTTTGAATGCATTTAATCATAGAATTCCTGGCCAAGCAGAATGTTACTTAAAAACCCAATATGTTCAAAAGAATAAAGCAGAGCTGATTTGACTGAAACGGGGTGAGGGCCTACTGGCCACAGGCTTCTTCTTACCTCAGCGGTTTGCTGAGACATCTGAGGAATGCAGAGATGGGCTTGGAAACCACTGATCAGTTCAGACAGGGGAGTGACTTTCCCAAGTGACCAAGGCCCTTGGAGACTCATGGCTTAAGGTATAGCATGGCCCAGTGACTTCCACTGAACTGGGGTCCATCACTCTGGACTCCTAGCTCAGTGCCCTCTCCTGTAATAGAGCTCCCTGTCTCAAACAGTGAGTGTCCATTGACCCCTGATATGGAGCCTCTCCAGGAGGAGGAAAGGGAGAATATTCACTTTGAGATCCCCAGTAGTGTTACTGAAACATGAGACCTGCTCTTCCTTCCCCCAGCTGGAATCACTGGCAGGAATGAGTCATGAACTAAGGATGCTGCTGGAAAGACTCACTCCTTAAGGAGCCTCGGGTGTAAATGGATGGAAAATGAGTCTCAGTGAAGATGGAACCAGGTTTGGGCTTTGTTTGGTGGTGGATAGGAACCATAGGATAAAGGTGTAAAGAGCCATCAGACTCCCTGCAGCCTACTTACTACTCCTGTATTTGAGGGTGATGAGTCAGTTGTTGCTAAGTTTGGCTGCATAACAAACAGCCCCCAGTCTCAGTGGCTTATAAAGGTTTTCCTTGTGTTGCATTTGGCCTGTGCATTGACTGTGGTTCTGCTCCATATACTTTCTCATTCTGTGACATGCCCATTTTATTGTGGCTGAGAAGAGCAAGAGGCTCTTTAGTCACGTTTGCACAGTCACATTTAAAACTTCTGCTCACATGGGGCATACTTCATGTCTTCTCACATTCCATTGGCCAGAACAAGTCACATGGCAGAGCCTGATAGTGGGGCGGGGCCTTTGTAAGTCACAAGGCAAGAGGAGGGAGGTTGTATAATTCTCTTACAGACAAGGGTGAGGGTAGTGAGTAATTGCGAATGAGCGTGGCCTACCACAGCAGGTGTTGGGAGAAGTGGTGGTGGAAGATATACAGGGTGCCTGTCTTCATAGGATGTAGTCTTTGGAGATAGAAAGACCCTTTAACATCTCTGGACCCCAGATCCTGAGGACGCTAAGAAGTGTATGCTGAGTCTCTCAGAGCCCTGGTTCCCAAGCGATGTCATCTATCATTAGTGGAGGACTTCTGTTTTCCTTTTCCTTTCCCAGAAGAGGATGTGGGCCTGAACTGGCTTGCAGAGGCAGTGATGGGCATCCCCTGTTGGTGCTCGCCAGTTTTGGTGCCCAAGGACGCCCAGGGAACTCCACTGACTGGCATTGCTCCAGGGCCATGCTTGGCAGGAGAGTGGGAGGGTGGGAGGGCTGAATGGTCATTCCCACTATGTTCCCCTCAACCCTTTCCAGGAATTATGTGCTTTGTACTTTATGGTATTGCTTTGACAGATGAAAAATCAAACCTGAAGCACTGAGATTCTGGGCCTCCAAAAACACCTTCGCAATGGGAATCAGTGGATGCCTCCTTTAATGGAAGGGTTAGTGTTTTTCATGGTATTGATTACTAGTAAGCTGAGAATTAGGAAATCACTCTGCAGTGGGATCACTGGCGACTGGGATCTGGGTTACTTGGGAAAGCGCTGCTGCCAACCTTTTTAACAGTGTCAGCAGCTCCTGGCTCAGCAGAAACGTCACACCAAGAACCTACGGGGTCCAGGTGGCCTTTGATCAGACAGAGAACGCTAAAGGCTTCCTTCCCACAGCAGCTGCTCCTGAGTCTGCCTTCTGCAGAAAATCCCACGACTGGGAGTGCTTATGGCTCTCAGAGCTGCTGCTTCTTCCACAGCCTCTGAAGCTCAGTGTCAAAAGCAAACTGGTCTCCAGGCTGTTGGGTGAGGAAGACAAGAATTCAGACAACAGGGGGCCTGAGAAGGAGCCAGGAACCTGTACCCATTTTTGCATTCAAATGACCTTCCCTGGTATTGCAGAACTAATCAAGAAAAACTAGATGCATGATCCTAAGTGTGCCGCATCCACTCTGCAGGAAGACAAGCCTGTCCTAGGTCAGGTCAGAGAGCTCTGAAGGATGCAGGAGTCCAGAGTAGTCTGTTCGTGAAGACCTTTGGTTCCTCTGAAGCTGCTCAAGCTTCTAGTTTTCCAAATGTTTTATTTTGAAAGATTTCAAACTTATAAAGAAGTTGCAAGATTAGTACAAGGAACATTCATATACTTTTCACCTGGCCTCACTATTCTTAATGATTTGCCGCGTTAGCCTTCTCTCTCTTTCTTCATATACTTATGACCTCCCTGATCCATTTGAGAATTAATGATGAGCTTTATGCCCTCTGACTACTTCAGCATGCTTCTCCGAAGAACAAAGACATTTTCCTGCAGAACCACAGTATACTTATCACACTCAGGAAAATCAACGTCAGTACAATACCATTATCTACAATCCTTATTCGTATTTCCCTTCTGGGCAGAAGGATGTTCTTTATAGCAGGTGTCCGCTATAGGGGTCAAATCCTGCCAGCTGCCTGTTTTCATAAATGAAGGTTTTCTTGGAACACAGACACACTCAGGCATGTACATATTGTTTATGGCTGCTTTTGTGCTACTGCGGCAGAATTGAGTGGTCGTGACAGAGACTGTGTGTCCCACAAAGCCTGAAGTATTTTACCATCTCACCCTTTAAGAAAAAGGGTGCTAACTCGTGCATTATTAGCATTGGTATCATCCAGGATCCAATCAAGGCTCATACTTTGCATACATTTTTGATTTTTAAAAAATGTATAAATGATCCCTAACTTATGAACATTTTTTCTTTTTTCGTTACGTGGGCCTCTCACTGTTGTGGCCTCTCCCGTTGCGGAGCACAGGCTCCGGACGCGCAGGCTCAGCCGCTCCACGGCATGTGGGATCTTCCCGGACCGGGGCACGAACCTGTGTCCCCTGCATTGGCAGGCGGACTCTCAACCACTGCGCCACCAGGAAAGCCCTGAACAGTAGTTTTAAATGTGACTCTGCAATTTGGCTTATCCTCTTCCTCTTCTCAGCCACAATGAAACGGGCATGTCTTGGAATGAGAAAGTACATGGGGCAGAACCATGGCCTGTCGCCTTAAGACTTCATGACCTGCTCCCTCCATCCTCAGTTCCCATCATGTCCCTGTATAAGCCCCTGACTCCATGGAACTGTTTGATGTAGTGACGTGAGGTATTCATGCCCCATGTATCTTTGTTCCTGCAGTTTCCTCTGCCTGGGACGTCTCTCTACACTTTGTCTTTGAAGATTTAGTGCAAACGCCACCTCTTGGAAGCCTCCCAAACCTTTCTCATTTCCCATTCCCAAGATCCCTTTACCCACCATCTGGTTGTCTAAGCTCCTGAGGCCCACTGGATTTTCCATCATCGCAGCACTTCCCACACTCGTACACTGATTCATTTTCCGTTGTTTTACCCTCTTGTTTGTGGAGGCCTTGAGGACAGGGACTATGTCTTATTCATCTTCGTCTCCTCGGTGCCTAATATAAAGACCTAACAGGCTCAGTAATTGCTTATTGAATGAATGAAAAGATCCTTCCATCGCTCGAGGGCTTCTCTCTTATTCCCAGGGCCACCTTGGGGGATTTCCGGGCTTCTCTTCCTCCTGCCCTTCCTCTCCCAGCACTTGTGTGATCGGGGTACTCACCCTTATGGTTGCTGATTTACAAGTGGCCTTAGATCATTCCAGTGCAGGGACTGAAATGACAAGAGATGGAGAGAGGAGAGCAGGACAGACCACCGAGGCCACCAACCTCTGCAGCCAGGAGTCCCATTTCAGCCCATCACCACCTCTGGCCCAGACTGCGCAGTCAGTGGTGACAGCTTAGAGTTGGTTTTCCCAGGCACTGCTGTGCGGCTGATAGAATTAGCAGCGAACAGAGGGAGCTCCAAGTGTGCTGAGCACCATCTCACTGGATCCTCATAGATGCCTGGGCAGAGGGCATTGTCTCCATGCTCCAGGTGAGGAAACTGAGGCACAGAGAAGCTAATGACATGGTTAGGAAGTGTCAGAGCTGGGAAAGACTGGGAGCTGTGTGATTCCAAAGCCCCTCTCTCCATCACCTGCCATTTACCATGATTTCCCTTGGGAGGGGTGGTGTGGTGTAACCTCTGAAGGAATTTATTGTCTTAGGCAGTGTTGGAATTTGGGGCTAGAGCCTAGATCAGGCTATTCAGTAGAACTTTCTGTGATGATGGAAATGTTCTAGATCTGCTCAGTTCAGTATGGTATCCGGTAGTCTGCTGCCACTCTTGAACACTTGAAATTTGGCTAGTGTGACTTGTTTCATTTTAATTAACATATTTAAAATTTAAATAGCCACTTGTGGCTAGTACCTGCCGTATTGGATGGTAGAGACAAGGGTAAAGGTTGGCCAAGTACATTCTGGGTAAATACGCTGTGTGGGTTGGCTGGCTGGAGACTTTTCCTTGGGTTAGCATGGTTTTCATAGAAAAATTGGCATTAAATTCCAAACAACTCGATTAGCAGCCAGTTTGCTCTGGAATGGGGGACTGCCTGCCCTGCCATCACTCTGATGAACAGAGACAGTTTTCAGGTTTGCATCTGAAGCAAATGAATCTTCCAGCGCTGAAACGAGGCAGAGGAAATGCATGGGGTCATGGGGAAGATAAGAAGGGAGATGTGGAAGAGAAGACCCTAGGGACTAGAGTGGTGGAACGGTTATATATTTATTCTAGTTCCGCCCCTCCAGGTGCTCGCCTGGCATCCTTCTGGGGATCTGGGGATGCAGGGCTGGATTTGGGTTCCCAGCTGAAGTTCACAGCAGCGTGTAGACTCCCAAGAATATGCCTGTCCTTTTCCTAAAATTAATTTTTATTGGAGTATAGTTGCTTTACGAAGTTGTGTTAGTTTCTGCTGTACAGCAAAGTGAATCGGTTATACATACACATAAATTCACTCTTTTTCTTAGATTCCCTTCCCATTTAGGTCACCACAGAACATTGAGTAGAGTCCCATTCTAGTTCCTAAAAGGACAGTCTTATTACTGCCTGTCCTTTTAGGACCTAGAATGGGGTTCTGGCCGAGAGTCAGGTGTGCTGTGTCTTAAGCTGGCCTGTTCAGCTAGTGGCTGTCTACACAGTTATAAACCTGGGCTTTGGGGCCACACACCCTGGGGTTAAAGCTTACAATCTCTGTGACCTTGAGCAAGCTACTTCACCTCTCTGTGCCCAAGTGTCTCCAAATGTAAAATGGAGTTAATGTCAGTACCTAATTGATGGGCCTGTCGTAAGGGTTAAACAAGCCAACCCACGTTGAGCCTGCGCCTCGCTCGTCGTCAGCATCCCACAGGTCCTTGCTGGTTTTAGGACGTTAGCACAGTCGTGATGTGCCCAATGTCAGATCCGCACAGTCTTTTATGTTCTGCCCTCTGCCCTTTCTTTCTTTCTTTCATCTGCAGTGGCAGTTTTTTGCTTTCAGAACTGAAAATACTTTTGGGAGCTTTGCAAGAAATCGCTCCCAGATCCTGGGAAAGGATGTCTGTTTTCTCGTCTCATCTCCCTGTCTCCGGATATTTATAGCTCTGGAGAGAAAGGAGTTGCTTCGATTTCTCAGAATAGTTTCCACAGAAGTGTGATGTTGGGGAGACAGGGCTGCGGCGGTGTTGGGCTTGGCCTCAGAGCCTGGGGCTGAGTCCCACTTGCTAGCCCTGTGACCCTTACCCTCAGCCATAAGCCATGAAAATATTTTGAGCCTCAGCTTCCTCACGTGGGAAATGAGGATGGAGTGACAGTCAAATGAGATAATACACATGGGTGTGCCCAGTTCACTGCCTGAACATACAAGACACTGTGTCAGTTGAATCTGAGCCCTTAAATCCTTTGTCAGCTTCAATGTTCAAACTCACAAGTAGGCAGCTACTTGGGGGCCCTTCATGGTGGGGCTCTCAGCTGGAAGCTGTCCAGTTACGCGGTGAAAGGCAGCAGAACTGTGTTCCTAGCTCCTGCCTTGTCCTCTACCAAGGGGCCCTATTTAGACTGTTGAAACCAAGTTTCTAGAAAGAACAAGCCGCAGGCTGAGCTAAATTTGCACTGTAGGAGCAAAGTCAGAAAGTGCCAAGTCCCCAGACCCCAGCCACGTGCTGACTCCAGGACGGATTTGGACACACCCCTGCGAACTGAGGGGTTCCTGAGGGCACTCCTGCCGGGTGGGGCAGGGGTCCAGGAGGCAGCTGGTGGGCTGGGGGTTCTCGTTTGCGGGGGGATCCTGAGCAGAAAACATCAAGAAAAGACGGCAAATTGTAGGAGGCAGGGAGAGCACAGCACGCAGAACAGTTCTTCCATCTCCGTCGGTGAACCTGAGGACTGCAGGGGACGGAATGAAGCCTCAGGCAGGCTGGTTGGAGGGAGGGCCTGGGCCCCAAGCTAGGCAGACCTGAGTTCAACTGTGTTTTGCCGCTTTCCTCCCTGTGACCCAGGTTAAACAGCCTCCCTCAGCCTCGAGGGTGCCCATCATTCAAATGGGGATTAAAGGTACACCACTTAGTATTTGGATGAACTTAATACGTGATTGATTCCTTTTCCTCATGGAATTTCAGAATACATAATACATCATTTTCTTATCTACCGACTTATTTTGCTACTTGCAGAAATCCATGTGGAGCCTTACATGGAGTTTTGAAATCCTCCAGGCCTGGGGGATGGAGGCCAGCTTGGCAGGGATGGTGGTGTTTCCAGAACAACTCCTGAGGCCCTGGTTCTGCCTCCTGGAAGACCTTTATTAAAGAGTAGAGGTTAAGAGTGAGGGCACTCAGGAGGCCTGGTCAGAGCCCTGCCCACCATGTGGCGTAGCAGTTCCTTTCACCCCTGTGAGCCACAGCATCAGGACACGTAGGTACTAAAACCTGCCCGCCCTGAAGATCTGTGGTGAGGTGAAATGTGGTGGTGGGTAGCGGCCATTGTTATTACCCACCCGCCTCCTCTGTTCTGACCTCGCCTTTCCACATAGATGGTTCCCCCTTGCTGGCTCTGCCCGGCAGCCACTCACCCCCTCGCTGCTTGGGAGCCCAAGATTTCTGGAGGTAGCACCTTGTTTCCCTGGAGAAACCGCCCCCGTGACCCCTGGAAAACTTTGGGGAAGATCCTTGGGCTCAGTTCCGCAATAAGGTCTATCACCTCCTCCACCCCTACCGCCAAGCTGGACCAGAAAGCATTCCTTCAGAAAACTGTATACTTTGGGGTTGAATTTATGAAGGAACCATCCTCTACTGACATCTGGTTTTTGTCTGATTCTGCTAGGCATTTTCTCATCTGCTTTCTCATTTAATCCTTACCACCATCTTGTGGAGTAGGTATTGCTATACCCATTTTGCAGACCGGGGAACTGAATGTCAGGAAGTTTATGTAACTGACTGACTTAGAAATGGCAGTTCTGGATTTGAATCCAGAACTGTATGCTTCCTCTCCCTGTGACACAGAGCTTCACTTGCAGAAGGGTTGATTGTTTGGTCCCAGATATGAAGTTGCCTGGGTGGGGTTGCAGGTGGAGGGTGAGAAAGGCCCTTTCCAGGGTTTCCATGCATAGAATGTGGCTACGCTCACAAGGAGACCAGATCCCCTTTACTTTTCCTTCCTTTCCCTCCTCAACTCCCGGAAGAAGGCACCCAGCAGTTTCAAGTCTGCTGTTTCTTCATGGATTTTTAAGAAAGATGATGAATGAACCAAGAATTGATAAGAAAAGAGAAATGGTACTTGGGTTATGCATTGTTCTAGTAAAATGTATTTTCCACTGCAGGTCTTACGTGGCTTTTTCCTTAAAATGCCATAACAGAAAGAAAGGTTAAATAAAATGAGTTTTCCATGGCAGAAGTGTCAACCAAGGGACCTCTGCAGGACAGGACCCTCGGGTGGCTGAGCTATAAACTTGGTCGGCTCCCTGGTGGCAGAGTTGTGGCATGTTATGCCAATGAGGGGCTCCCCAAGAAAGGCCTGGCAGGAATTTCAGTAGCTCTGCTCCCTGGAGACCTAATCGGGCCTGAGGGCCCAAGACAGTGGTCCCCATCAGCACTTGCCATGTAGTGAGCTGGTCTCCATTTCCTGGACCACCACACCTGACATGGAGCCTGAAACCTGAGGGAGGGTCAGGAGCTGGGTCGTGGGGCAGAGCCCTTTCCAGCAGAGCTTCTGCTGACTCTGAAGGAAGTTTCTCCCATGGGTGGGACTCAAAGGGCTTGCCCTGATCCAGTGTCCCTAGGGATACCTGCTTGTTCCAGGCCTTAAAGATGTTGGCACCAATTGATGAATTGCCTTCCAGAAAGATTAAGTCTATTTATTTTCCTGAATCTACCTTGAGCAAGTGTCTCTGTTGTGATTTGAAAAGATCTTGTTACAGCTATTCTGTTCTGTTCCATGGTTCCACTGCATTCCATTCTCTCCCATCCCCTCCCATTCCATCCCATCCCATCCCATCCCCTCCCTTTCCATCCCATCCCATCCCATCCCATGCCATAGCTCTCCATGCTTTAAACAGTCACGAGTTGGTACTCAGTTCCAGGTTCTGTTCTAAGTGTGACGGCACAGAGATGATCAAGATGCAGCCCCTGCCTTTATGAAGCTCCCCCTCTAACAAGGGAAATAGGCAGACAATTATAGTGTGACACAGATGATAGAGGGAGAGACTGGCTGCCCCCTTCCCCTGGACAAAGTCACCTCACCCACAAATATCCCAGAAACAGAGGCAGCGGAAAAGAAAGTGAGGGACGGGGTAGTCAGGGAAGGCCCCTTGAAGGTGATTATTGGGTTGAATTTTCAAAAGGTGAATGGGGGTTTACTAGGCAAACAGCAAGTCTCTAAACTAGCGCTTAAATAGAACTTGCTAGGTGCTGGGCCACATTCCTGGCATTTTATATATTTTAACTCATTTACTTCTCGTAACAGCCTGTGAGGGAGGTGCTCTTATCACCTCCATTTTTCAAACGAGGAAGTGGAGGCACAAAGCGATAGTTTAGTAAGTGGTAGAGCCAGGGTTCAAACCCAGGCAGGCTGTGGCTTTAATCGCCGCACCTCACGGCCACTCTGGCAAGGCAGGGAGGACATTCCAGACACAGAGGTGAGAACTGGTGCTGTCCTTGATCATGGGCACTGTAAGCGGGGGCTCCAGGAACCCCTCCTCCCGCAGTGCAGATACTGTATTATTTTCTCCATGCAGTAAGTCTCCTCGAGCCAAACTGTCCACCTTCTTGGCCACGGAGGAGCAGCGGGAATCGTTGCCACCTTTCCGCCACCTCCCCTTGCTTTCCTGCCAGGAAAGCTGGGTAAATTCAGCAGCTTCTCAGCTCCTGGGACTCCAGGCCAGGAAACTCTGAGCCTTTCATCTCTGATGTTTTTGGAGAAGGTGGGAAATGCTGCAAGGCCCAGGCATGATGCATGGTCATTCTTGCTGCTACTTGCCCCAGGCCTGAGGTACACCCAGGCTCTACCCACTGGGACAAATTCTCCCTTTGCCCAGGGCCCAGCCTCACTGCAGCACACAAGCTGGGGCATTTGCAAGCACTTAACAGTAGGACTTAGTCATTCTTTCCTCCCTTGTCTTTTCGTAGACAAAATCCAGGGTCCCACTGCATCTGTTACAAGGTATGGTCTTTTCTCTATTTTAGCATGCCACCAATCGTAAGACAGATGATTGATTTAATGATAGTTTTTCAGAGGAAAAAGAAGAAACACTATGGCATTAAAGTACACATTGATTGTAAGATTCATCACCATTTTAGAAACACTGAAATGTAAAAAAGAAATGAACATCTTAGAATACAGGGAATATAGTGTTTTCTAAACATATTGTGGTCAAGTGAGGGCACCTGCATGGTGAGGTTGTCCAACAGGGGGTGGGGGGTGGCACTGGCTGGCACTGGCCAGGGCAGGGTGGTAGAGACCCACATCCATCCAGCCCTGCCTCTGCTACCTTCATCTCCAGTCATCCAGGCCCACTTTGAGGACCTTTCAAGTAGCTCAAAAACACTCACAGCTGAATTCATTCTTTAATCGAGTTTGGCAAATAATCAGCTCCCACTTCGAGCTGGGAAGTGTTGAACTCAGTGGGTGTGCAGGGTCCAGCAATGATGATCCCCGGGAACCTTGACCCATCTTCCTGGAAGTTGGCTGGTAATTGGAGCTTGCCATGTGGTGTGAGATCAACTTGCCCTGAGTCTAAAGCTGGCAACTTCAGATGCATTGCTTTGCCTCTCTGGGTCCTAGACTCCCCTTCTGTATAGTGAGGATGCAAGACAATAATTATAGCAGCTAACAGTTAGGAGGTGCTTAAAACACGCCATGCATTATTCTATGCGTCTTATGAGCACTAGTCATTTAACCCTCACAACAACCCTGTGAGGTTGATACTGTTACTCTCTCCATTTTTCAGATGAGAAAATGGAGGCACAGGGCAGTTAAGTAATTTTCCTAAAGTCACACAGCTAGTTAAATGGCAAAGATAAGAGTTGAACCCAAACTTCCTGGTTAAAGGGTCCATGCTATTAACAATGAAGGTACTGGGTTAGATCAACAATTATTGCATTTTAAAAAGCCAACATGGGGCTTCCCTGGTGGCGCAGTGGTTGAGAGTCCACCTGCCGATGCAGGGGACACGGGTTCGTGCCCCGGTCTGGGAAGATCCCACATGCCGCGGAGTGGCTGGGCCCGTGAGCCATGGCCGCTGAGCCTGCGCGTCCGGAGCCTGTGCTCCGCAACGGGAGAGGCCACAACAGTGAGAAGCCCGCGTACCGCAAAAAAAAAAAAAAGCGAACATGACCCTTTTAAAAATGAAACCTACATAGAGGCCCAAAAATAAAACAGATAAGATTACAGTCTTTCTGGTTAGAGAAGAGTAAGGCTCAGAGTCTCTCTTGTTTGCAGGGACCTGGGGGAACTTCTGTGGCATCCTGGGCTCCTTGAAATAGCATGAAAACAGCTAGACTAGACAGTTTCCAAGGGCCATCCAGTGGCAGCGTCCTGAGATTATCAGGGAAAGACACAAGAGACCTGTTGGCTTCCTGGGCAGGCTAATGGTGTGGCACATGTTCTATGTAATATTCTTGAAATATGTTTTCAACATGTATTTGTTGGGAGCATGGAGAAATGGATTACCTGGTAATAAAATGTGTATACCTTTTTCTTTCTGGTCTTTAGGCTCTAACATGCACTGAACATAACATTTAAGCTTTGGGACTGTAGATTACTGCACATTTTTCTGTCACTCATAACTGGATAGTGGTAGTCACTAATATTTGCTAAAGATAACGGTAGCTTACACTGACACATCACGAAGTGTTTGCTCCCTGCAAACAGTGCTTTACTCCTTTCAGAGTGTCAGTTGACTGTTTTGCCAAGTTCAAGCTGCTGGCTGCTGGCACCACGGGAGCTGGCGGTGTGGTCTGCATTTGCATGGTGCAACTACCACACGCAGAGTAAAAATACTCAACAGAGGCAAGGAGTCGGTATCGATATTATTTTGATATTAATTTTTTTTTCTCAAGGACATTATCTTGCATAGAAGTGAGACGGACTCAACGTTTCGCCAGCTCTGTCTATTCCATAATTGCCCATGGAAACCTGAGTTAACTGGTGTTAACCGGTTAACCTGAGTTAACTGGTTAACTCTAACTCTCTAACCAGACTGATGTACTCCAGTGACATTTTTGCAATCCCTATAGGTGCCATTTCAGGCAGCTGTCAGGGCTGCCCTGTACGGGGTGCAGGGTGTGTACGGCACAACTCTAGGTGCAGGTGACAGTGTGAATGGCGTCCCCTCGGGTTTTGCCACCTGCGTGTACACTGCTTGGCCCTGGCACGTTGACTTCATAACCACACGATAGAGTTTCACCTTTGCTTCTTACATTTACCCCAACTGCATGAGAGCAGGTGGTGGAATTCTTTGGAGAAGAGGTCATCTCTTTGAGAAAGAGTCCACTTGGTCCAGGAGAGGTGCTCCCTAACCAGGCTGTTCCATCTGACCATGGGGTCTGTCCCTAGATCTGAGGAGTATCTAGCCAAGGAAGCCTTGCAGGAAGCCTTCACCATTGCCTTGCTGCTCTAGTAATTCTGTTAAGGAAATGAGGTCAATCTGACAGGATGTGTCCTCTGTGGGTACATTAGTTTCCTAGGGGGGTTGTAACAAAGTACCACAGAGTGGGTGACTTAATAGAAAATTATTCTTTTATAGTTCTGGAGGCTAGAAGTCCAAAATCAAGGTGTTCTATAAAGCCATGCCCCCTCTGAAGGATCTAGGGGAGAATCCTCCCTTGCTTCTTCCTAGCTTCTAGTGGTTGCAGGCAATCCTCGGTGCTCCTTGGCCTGTAGATGCATCACTGCAGTCTCTGCCTCCATCTTCACATGACCTTCTTCCCTGTGTGTGTCTCTGCATCTCTGTTTTCTCTTCTTAAAAAGACAGTAGTCATTTGATTAAGGCCCACCCTAATCCAGCATGACCTCATCTTAACTAATTATATCTACAAAGATGCTATTTCCAAATAAGGTCACATTCTGAGGTTCTGGATGGACGTGAATTTGGGGGATGGGGCGCATTATTCAATCCACTCTAGCAGGCCATCTGGGCTCCTACGGCTCAAATCATCCCTGGTGTCACTCTCTTAGAATCTTTCATGGGTGCCACCACACACCTGTAGTCTAGAATTTACTTCCTTTCTCACTTTAGAAACTGGAGCTATAGGATGCGTGGTACTAATCTCTTGACTTTTCTCCTCCTATTCTCCAGAACTCGTTAAAGACCATGAAAATGGGTCTAGTCATTCACTGGCAAATTCCCTTAGTGCCCTGAATTCATCCAAGGCAGGAGATGTGCCTTGTTTAGGTAGTCAAGTGCCATCTTGCGTCTTCTTGGACCACCTTGGGTTTCTGTTTATTCATTCAGCAAACAGTTATTGAGAGCTTTCTGTGTGCCAGGCTCGTGCTAGTCCTGTAGACACTGTGTGAACTGGAGTGACAATTGAATTGTTGTTTCCCTGATGGTCAAGGACCCTATAAAGAAACAAACATGTAGATATGTAATGAAGCAGTGATAAGCCTTGTGAAAAGGAAAGGGTCATGGGAGGGAGGAAGCTTGTGTTTCAGATAGGGGAAGGAGGGAAGTCTTTCCCTGCCCTGTGATTGTTCAATGCTTACCAGCAGGTTACAGTCAGGACCGTGGGTTTCCCAATCCAGTCACTCCCAGCTCCAGGCTCACCTGTGGGGCAGCCAAACCTGTATCCATACTCCGGGGAACCCTGGCCTCCTGACAGCTGGCTAGGGCCTCCACTCTGTCCCAGATGCCACCATCATTAGCCGGTGCTAAGGCAGGACCTATTCTGAATGTGGCTCTGACAATGGGAGTTATCCTAGATGAGGCTGTCTGGCGCTTTTTAACCTTTTAAAGTCTAGGAAGGCAGCATGGTAAGGAGGAAAGAGGTTGGCTCCTGGCGACAGATCAGCAGGGCTTATGTGACCTTTTACAAGTAATTTAACTTCGCTGAGCTTCAGTCTCCCCTCTAGAAAATGGGGATACTGTTCCCACCTTAGAGCACGATAGTAAAGGAAGTGAAACTGTGTCATGTAGCTGACGCTCACCAATATGAACTCAAATTCCATTCGCTTGTTAATAAAGACCCCATGAGACAGGCACGTGCTATTGACCGGGGAAGCTTCTGAAATCTTCCAGTGCACAGAGTGGGTGCTGAATAAAATTAGTGGACGGATGGGGCAAATGAGGCAAAAGGCTGCTTGTCTTTGGAGTCTCCAGAGGGTCCGTGAGCCCTCTCCTCCCTCTGGCACCAAAAGTGTCTCTCCCCTGTTCCCCCTCTTCCTTGTAGGAGTATGAGTTTCTGGGAGGTTGGGAAAGGTCAAGAAGAATGCGTCCAGAGGTGCAGAAGTTCCCCCTGAATATCTTTGCCATGCATGGGACTAAATCTGTTGGAAATTATGGGGTACAGGGAATTACTTCACAGAGAATAATTGGATTTCCCCCAAACAAATAGGGTGGTTTAAGTGAGAAACCAGACCTCAGGTGAGTTTTGTTACGGGGGATGCTCACCAGACCTGTGTATCCACACACCAACACATGCCTACTCCTGGGGTCACGCTATCAAGGTCTGACTCTTCTGAGCACTGGAGCGTGGATTTAATAAGCTGGGGTTGGGGAAGATAAGAACCCTGTTCTTGGCAAATGTTTACACCATGTAAGGAAAATGCTCACAAGTTAGAGCTGATAAAAGAGGCCCCCGAAGCCTACGGGCTGCCAGAAAGGGCAGGTCCTTGGCGTCTTCACTGGTGTGGTTGGTGGTGGTGGGCAGGGCGTGGACGGGATGTCGTCAGTCGGTGGGCTCTGACCTTGCCCTTTGCCCTTCCCTGGGCAGCCAGGGCTCCCTTCAGGACTCATCATTGGGAATCTTAGTTTAAATCCTGCTAGTTTCTTAGCATCTTTGAGTCTCAGTTTCCACATCTGTAAAATGGCAATAATGATAGATATACTTCACTGGGCTATTGGTAGGATTTAATGGGACCGTGATTTCAAAGTGCCTAGGAAGGTGCCTGCAAGAGTAGGTTCAAGGGTTACAGATTCCTGACGTACAGGCTTCTCAGGACCAGCTCCTGTTGCTCCCCACTCTCCCTGCTCGCTCCTTCCAGGCCCCTCACCCCCTTTCTGGGGGACGGTGGTCTCAGACGAACACTGTCAGCAACAGGGCCCTATAGGCCTCCAATCTGGCTACTTTTGCCTCTCCATGAACACCTTCCACATACAGGGTATCTGCGGGAGAGATGGACCTGTATAAGCCACGGGAGGGAATCAGACACACTCTCACAACCCAACTGCTGAGAGCACTCCTCTTCCCAAAGTGTGTCCCATGGAGCACCAGTTCCATGCCAGGTCCATGCAGTAGAATGCTGTGGCTAAATACATTTGAAAATCTTTCTCCTTAGATTCCATATATATGTGTTAGCATACGGTATTGGTCTTTCTCTTTCTGACTTACTTCACTCTGTATGACAGACTCTATGTCTATCCACCTCATTACAAATAGCTCAATTTCGTTTCTCTTTATGGCTGAGTAATATTCCATTGTATATATGTGCCACATCTTCTTTATCCATTCATCCGATGATGGACACTTAGGTTGCTTCCATCTCCTGGCTATTGTAAATAGAGCTGCACATGTATATGGAATCTAAGAAAAAAATAATGTCATGAAGAACCTAGGGGTAAGACGGGAATAAAGACACAGACCTACTAGAGAATGGACTTGAGGATATGGGCAGGGGGAAGGGTAAGCTGGGACAAAGTGAGAGAGTGGCATGGACATATATACACTACCAAACGTAAAATAGATAGCTAGTGGGAAGCAGCCGCATAGCACAGGGAGATCAGCTCAGTGGCTTGTGACCACCTAGGGGGGTGGGGTAGGGAGGATGGGGGGGGGGGGGACGCAAGAGGGAAGAGATATGGGAACATATGTATATGTGTAACTGATTCACTTTGTTATAAAGCAGAAACTAACACACCATTGTAAAGCAATTATACTCCAATAAAGATGTTAAAAAAAATCTTTCTTTATGAATGACCTAAATATATAACCACACTCAAGGCTCTATGACACCTTGTAGGAAGAAAGCCTGGTTCACTTCTAGGGTGTCCCAAATGCATTTCCTCACAGAAGTATCCCCCACCCCCTTTTTCACATAACGCCTGCTAACAGCAGCAGATTATGTCTTTCCCAGAAGGCATGTTGGAAAACTCTAGAGACACAGATTATAGATATTGCCTAAGATATTTCAGACCAAGGCACGCCGAGTCTAACTGTGCCCCTCCCTCAGCGTGGACCCCGACATCTCTGTGGCCCCCTCTCCTCACAGCGATCGTGCTTCCTCCAGAACCCAGCTGCTCTTGGAAAAGAGACAGGGCTGAGGGGACCGTGGGGTTGGCGTTTGGGGGTGGGTTGCGGCAGAGGGGAGCAAGCCGACTGGGGAGGCATCCAAGGCAGGGCGTGGGGCAGGAAGGGGAGCTACTCTAGAGCCACTGTTGTCACAGTGATTTTGTAGGGCTTCCAGTTGGGGTACCGCCCTGGGGCAGAGAGATGTACCTGAGCTGACGGGAGCAGTGTCGGTATCAGCGGAGGGGTGGTGACCTGGAGGATCCATCCCCTGGCCCTTAACGGGCAGACCCATTCGTGGTTGTGAAGTGCTGAACAGTGGCCAACAGTGCAGAGGGAGAGAGGTAATGAATGTATAATTACAAAAGGACCAGGCAAGGCAGGGCCGGGAAGTGTCTGTGTGTCGTGCTGCAGATTCTCCAGTGTTCCCTTCGGGCTGTGCCCATGCGTTTTCTAGGAGTTAAGTGGATTTCTGGGCCACACTTGCCGACTTGCAACCAGGGGCGTGGCAGGTGACCTTGGCACCCAGCAGTGAGCAATTGCAGCAGCTCAGCAGAAAGTTAAACTTCAAAGGAGGACTGCTTTGCAGGGCTCAGGAGGGGCCAACTGGTTAGCAGTGCCTGGGGAAGCCTGGGGACCGCGGCGGGGAGCTTGGTGCCCGTCAGTCCTCTCCACATTTCTCCCTTCTGCTTAGGGTCTTCCATGGGTCTCTCTCAGTTCTCCTCACAATGAATGTCAAAGGCATTTCCCATGGCTGAGCTTTCCCTCCTATCTTCTCTGTGGATTCCCTCTGGTCTGTGGGGTTGGGAGGGCGTGGCGGCAGCTCTCGCTCCATCCACGCCCTGGGGCTGTGGAGATGGGCTTTAGAGGGGCAGCCATGCTGGCTGAGCGGTGTCTTGGTTCCACTGGAGGTTGGCTCTGGGTGCTGGGTCAGGAAGGCAAAATATACACAGATGGGGCCACCCTGAGATTCAGGCAGCAGGCAGGAGAGTCTGCTCAGGGCCTTAGTACCAACCCTGGCTGGGGCATAGGAGGAAGACGCCAATCTGGGGATGGGAAGAGGTGCGATAAAGAAAGGGGAACCGGTCAGAACTTCAGGGTGGTTCTATCAGAATCTTTAGAGGGCTTGTTAAAATGTAGATGTCTGAGCCTCACCCCCCAGAGTTGGTGATTCAGTGGGTGTGGAGTGGGGCCGGGCCCCAGAATTTGCATATCCAGCAGGTTCCCAGGTGACGCAGAGGCTGACGGTCCTGAGTCAACACTTTGAGAACTGCTGGTCCAGACTAAACTAGAACTAGAAGAGCTGTGACTGGGGGTGGGGTAAACCCAGGTACCTAGAGCTGTCCAGGGCTTCGGGAGTGCTCGCGATGTCTGCCCGTTGCATGGGAAGCTATGGCTTCTGGAAAACTGTTGATCTCAGTCTGGAGTGGCTCAGGAACGGGGTGTGAGGCGTCAGAGGCTGGGTGCGGGGGCAGAGGCCTGGAGATGAGGTGAGGCTGGTACTTGGTTATTTAATCAAGGAGGAGGCCCTTGTCTGCCCGGAGGAAAGCCAGCAGCATCGTGTGGAAGCTAGACTGACCAAAGGCAAGTTCTTCAAGTCAGGGCGAGGGGTCTCTGCAAATTACTCTGTGCTTAGCGGGGTCTCAACTCCCTCCCGCTCTGTCCACAGTAAGCCCCTGCCTGTTGAACCCTAACTGGGATCCAGGGTCCAGGCTGGGCCCAAAATGCTTCTTCACATTTAATCCAGACTTCGAGGCTCTTTGAGGTTACGTAACTGGCTTCACAGACACTGGGAGGCTGGCTGGGATTTGAACACCACACTGCCCATATGCTGTTTTTCTCAGTTCAGTAGTCATTTATGCACACCCACTCTCCACCAGACCCGGAGCTGGGCATAAGGATGCTGGAATGGATGCATTAGAGCCTGCCCTCTAGAAGCTTCTGGCCTCTCTGAGGTGATGGAAGCATGAACATACGTGAATACAGCATGACAACAGCTACTGTGAATGTCTGAACCAAGAGTTAGGGGGGCCAATGGGAGGATGACTAACTTTTTCAGGGTCCTAGGCTCCTTGCCACAGTTTGGCCCTGGCAGGTGAATGAGGCAAGTGCCTCAGAATGACACAGCTCACTTCCCAGAAACCGCTGACCAGAGGGCAGAGGCCTGACTTCCTGCCTCCTGGGAGAAGACAGGAGACTCCCAGTGCCCCTGGCTGCTTTCTCCTTTCCCTTCTCTTTGGTGAATGCATTTGTAACATGTCACTTCCCTTTATAAAGGTTCTTATTCCAGTCCAGGAAATGAGCAGTCACCTGGGCAGCTCTCCAGGCAACTGTATCCACCAGCTTTTCCAAAGCTTCAACCGGCTGTGTCCTCACCGGGGGTG